>NC_063162.1:6962283-7270533 GCF_023159225.1 Perognathus longimembris pacificus | reverse complement strand
AAGAAGCGTGACGGGCGGGGCTTCCTGTCGGAGCGGAGTGCGGCGTGGCCCGCGTCCTGGGGGCACCCGGGGTTCTCATCCGCATGGCCGCCTTGTCTGAGCCCCTGTGGTCACCCGGGAATGGCGGATGACTTCGCTGCCCCAGGGCTGTGCATAACGCCCAGGCCCCCGACTCCTGCCCTCGTGGACGGCTCTCTCCCACTGTCTTCACGGCTTTGCCCCGAGTGCTTGACTCCTCTGCGCCTCTGGGCCTGAGTCAGACTTTGGAACAGAATGGCAGAGGGCAGAATTATCTTCAGGTCTCTGCCGTCTAAGGCCTCTGAGAATGGAGCTCACGGCTGGCTCCCTTCCTAGGAGGCGGCGGGGGTGGTGGGGTGAGCTGGAAAGGGTACCGTCTAAATACCAATTAAATTGTCCCCGGCAAGGTCTCCCTCAGGCCTTCAGATATGGTCCCTTACTCCGTGGCTGAGGCCCAGCTCAGCGGGACGTGACCTGTTTCTTCGGCTGCCATGGTGACCTATGGCCGAGCTTTGCCACCCATCCTTTGGTCTACCTCTCAAGGCAGCCCTGAGCCTCAAAGATAGGACCTCCAGCCAGTCAAAGGAAAGGCACTGTCCCAGACAGACCTCCCCAGAGTGGCCGTGAGCACCCCAGCCGCGAGCCTCCCGCCCCACCCGCCGTGATTGCTGAGGTCATTCTTGGCAGGGGCCGCTGGCCCAGGCCCAGGGTAAACACGCTGGGCTGAGCGCTCTGCGTGGAGTATAGGGCTATGTAGGGAATGCCGCAGGCTTTGGCCTCAGGTGACCCCAAAGGGGAAGGGTCACAGGGTGGGACTGTGCCTCACAAGGTGGCGTGCGGTGACCTGGGCAGCACAATTGATGGAGAAGCACCCCACACACCCCCACTGGCGTTGCACGGACCGCACGCTGGTTACAATACCCAGGGCTTAGCTGCTGCTCACACCAGCCTCACCGCGTTCAGAGAGCTGCTCAGACCCAGAGGGGCCTGGTTCTCAAAGTGGACCAGTGAGATGGGTGGGCGGGGCCTGAGGGGTTGGCCGGTCAGGTGTTGGGGGGGGGGGGTGTCCCAGTCCAGCACCCTGGCCCAGGCTCTGCGGGCTGCTTGGTGTCTGTGAGCAGAGGGGTGCCCCTCCTCACCCTCCCAAACCTAGTCAGTGAGGTCTTGACGCTTCTCTACGTTCTTCCACGCGACCTCTTAGCCAGCCGCGGGGACCGTTCCTGGTGCGCACGGAGGCTGCAAGGTGGCGGGGTGGGGGGGAGCGTTTGGGCCCGATGCCGGATTGTGGGTGGGAGCGAGGTTGTGGCTCTCATCCGCGGGGGTGAGTCCCTGCTCTGTCCCCCAGTCACCCCACCCCGGAAGCTCCCCGTCTGTTACGTGGGCACAGTGACCACCTCAGCTCGCCGGCGCTGTCTGCGCGGCTCTGGCTTCCCCTCGCCCCTCCTCCACTCCTGCGCCAGCCTTCGGCTCCTTTTGTAAGCTGGACGGACATGAGGGCTCCTGAGGTGCCTGTAGCGGGAGGCCTGGCCCAGCTCTTGGCTTCCTGTGCCTGGTAAATGTCGGACTCGCTCAGTAAGCAAAGCCCAAGTGCTCAGGAGGTTGCTGAGCTACGGGTAGGAAGAAGCGAGCGGGGCCAAGGGTGTCCAGGATGGGGTGGGAGTCACCCAGATGTCTTCCCCTTCCACCTGAACGGCTCTGGAGCAGGCTCCGTCGGGTCTGTCCTCTTCTGAACAGTGCTCAGCCAGGCCGCTTCCCTAGCGGGATGGCCGTGGGGCTTCCTGGGCTCGCTCCTCAGCCGGATCAGGAAGCGGAGGTGGTGAATGGGCCGTGGACGTCTCAGGATGGGAGACCCAGCACTACCCAGGCCTCGGAGGCTGCTGGCCCCTCTCCCCAGCCCTGTGCCTTCCCAGCCCTGCCACGTGCTCAGTACAGGGCACACGGAGGAAGCGGGCACCAGACCCTGCCCGCGGGGCTCCCCACCTCCTCAGGACTGGAAAAGGTGTTGGGGGGGGGGGACGCGGGGCAGGTTCCACTGGCTCCCCAAGGCCTGTGGGGACTCGGGATCCTGCCTCGGGCGTCCTCTAAGACAGTGGTCTGGGCCCTCAGTTCACATTTGTCTTCCTCTGTCCTCTGCCCTGAGCAAGTTTACTCCCCATGACAATTAGACTCCAAGGTGGCTTCCTGTCACTTTCCCGGCATTCCTTGGTGCTGGCTTCCTAACAGCGTAGGGCACGTGGATTATTAGTGGCTTCCCAGGCCCTGGCAAAAGGAGCCAGGTCAGTTCTCCGGGCCTGGTGTTTACCAGGATCCAATCAGGGCTTGCTCCTCCACCAAGTCCACACCGAACCAACACAACCACACCCTCTGTGTTTGCAGGGAAAGCTGCCTGTCCTGCTGCTGGGCCGCTCCTCAGAGCTGAGGCCGGGAGAGTTCGTGGTGGCCATCGGAAGCCCCTTTTCCCTCCAGAACACAGTCACTACGGGGATCGTGAGCACCACACAGAGGGGTGGCAAAGAGCTCGGGCTCCGGAATTCAGACATGGACTACATCCAGACGGACGCCATCATCAACGTGAGCCCCCCGCCCGCCCCTCCCCACCCCACCCCTGGGAGGTGGATGCCGGGGAAGCGGGGCCTAGGAGTGAAGATCTGCGTAGTGCTGGCTAAGGTTTCCTTTGAACCCCTGAAGCAGAGGAGGCAGGCTTGCCAGAACTCCAGTCACCATCACCACCATTCCCGCAGCGGGCCCCTCGGACTCGCTAAGGGGCTGCGCCGGGAGGTGCTCCCTGTCCTGCCCACAGGGTCAGGGCTCCCCTGCCCACAGGGTCAGGGCTCCCCTGCCCTGTGTGGAGGTAGCGGGGGGCCCACCGAGGGAACCCCCCCCCTTTCCTGCAGGAGGGACAGTTACTTTACAGAGGCTCCATGGCCCCAGAGGATTGGGAGCTCTGCCTCGTGACCGCTGTTCTTGGTCGCAGTCTGAGCACCGAGTGTCCCCCACCCCGCGTGGCTCCCCGTAAATGCTCCATGGCGTCTCACAAATGGAATCTCCCCATCAGCACGGTGCTTCCGTTTCGGCCTTCTCCCTGTAGGATCAGAGTTTCTGAGAAGCGAGTTTTTCTCCTCACATCTGTCCAATGCATAAGAAACCCAATCCCTGCTACCTCTTGTTGGCTTCATTCCCCAAACTTTATAGTCTGTGTAGGTGAAGTTTTGGAATTAGAGCCAACCCTGGGGGACGCCAGCGTGGCGGCGAGGCGGGGTCCCGTGCAGGGGCTGCGTGGGTTTTGAACCGTGGGATCCTGGAGTAAGCAGACAGCCCACCTCGCCCCAGGAGGAGGAGGAAATGGGTCAGGGCATGGGGCGGGACGGTAGGGTGAGTGCAGTAGTTCACACGTGTCCCAAGCGTTCTAAAATCGCCCCAGTGATAAGCTTTTCTGTTTCTGTTTAATTTCAGTACGGAAACTCGGGAGGCCCGTTAGTGAACCTGGTAAGCAAGGCCTTCAGTACTGTGTTTTGTCGTCTGGGCTGTTTCGCTTCGCTTTCTCTTTACGTAGGAGCTTGCCCTAAGGGAGCGCCTTGTGTAACTATCTTCAAGCAGGCTCTGCGCGCGCGCGCACATCCACCAAACGGCTTTTCTGGAAGGAGCCGGGCACGCTGAAGTTAGGCCGGAGGGTGCGCTCGTGTTTCAGGGCGGCAGGCACGGGGCGTCGGCCTGGTGCCGCAGGTCTCGGCTGGGCTGGGCGCCTCGGGTGGCCGGCTGGGGAGGAGGAGCGGCCCTGACTCAGCCCCGCGCTCAGCCGCGGCCGGGAGAGGACTCAGTGCTCCCAAAGGCCTCCTGCTCAGTCCATACTCCGTACTCACGCATCACAGGGAGGCGTTGGCGCCCCGGCCTGTCAGCCTGGGACAGGAGGGTCATTTCTAGAGGGTGGCGGCCTCCCCTGCAGGGTCCCTGGGCGTCAGGGACTGGAGTTTCAGCACCGATCGGAGGGCAGCAGAAGCGGTTTATGCTTTGGGCAGCTTTCCTCCCCGCCCCCCCTGCAGTGGAAATGGGAAGGCACACAGGGTGCCCTGCCCGGGCCCTCCCCTCCTCCAGCCCCGGCGGAGCTGCTGCAGGGGGAGGTGCCCTTTCTGGCAGCCAAGGTCACTGAACGGGGAAGAAGAGGCAGGAAGGGTGGGCAGCCACCTGGGGATCCCAAGATTCCGGGGACCATTTCCCTGTGAAAGAAGGAGCAAGTGCTGCAGATTTCCAAACCTGTACAGGCCATCACAGTTGCCACCCGATCTCTCCATCCTTCGGAGGCGGAGCTGGCTGACGCTGCCCCCACTACTCCACCATGCCTCCCGTGCCCCGCCCCCGCCTCCCCCCCTCCCCCCGTCCTTCCCCTTGCCACCCGTCCTCCTGCTAGTCCTCTTTCTTCTCTGACATAGCCACGGATTTCTTTAATTAATTACTTGCGTTATACAAACCGATGGGGCACAGTGCAATAATTGAGTGTACGCAGACAGCGTGTAATGATTCTGTTTAGACCGCTGATATTCCCATCTCCGTAAACTGTCCTGAAAGACGTCTTTCACTCAGTTCTGCCTCTCCCCGTTGCGGGCGGACGCGGCCGTCCCCGCCTTGCTTTTCAGGATGGCGAGGTGATAGGAATCAACACGCTGAAGGTGACCGCGGGCATCTCCTTTGCCATCCCGTCCGATAAGATCAAGAAGTTCCTCACGGAGTCCCACGACCGCCAAGCCAAAGGTCCGTAGGGTCGGGGGAGCGTGGGGAGCCCTGCGGAAGGGGGTCGGTCCTGGACTCAGAGCCAGGGAGGGGGCAGTTTTCTACCACGCGCAAGCCGGCTCTCGGCAACGGAGTAAGAAGTCTCTGCGTGACAAGCTTCAGGCCTTAGCCACAGGTTTTTGTGGTGTGATCATGGAAATGACACCTGGTCTCAACCTACGAGGTTCCAGGTCTGAGCCTGGTGACTTCCCTGCATCATCTCTACCTAACTATCCATGGAACACTGAATTCCTTCTCCTCATCAGAGAGGAGCTACCCGTTCCATTCGGCTGGCGGGAAGACAGATGCAGGGTGATCATTCATGCCGCTCGTGTTAATTCACCTGGCTGCTGTGAGATCAAACAAGTCGTTAGGTCTGTGCTTGATGGTCACCTAGGGCTGAAATTGATGGTTGTATACTCTCACTTGGCTCTCTTGTTCATGACGAGCACCCTGCCACTTGAGCCACAAACCTCCAGTTCTGGCTTTTTACTGGTTGATTGGAGATAAAAAGAGGCTCTCAGATCTGTCTTCCTGGACTGGCTCCGAATCACAATCCTCAGATCTCAGTTTCCCGAACAGCTAAGATTGTGAGCCACTGGCGCCCAGGCTTTATTTTACTGTTTTAATTGTACTAATTTATAGGCAGTGGGCAGCTTCACCCGGAGCCTGGCAGGTATGATGTTTATGTTCTGCCTGGGAGGGAAGAGGCTGACAGTCAACAATCAGATGAGTAGGATAATGTCCGGAGGGGCTGCTGGTTAGCTGTGAACCATCCAGGAGAAGGTGCCCACAGAAGGGGCGGGGTGAGCCAGATGGACCGGAGTCGTCGATTGGGTACAGCCAGCGAGCCCAGGGCTCCTCGCGTGGCACACGGGGTGGTTGGGAAGCGCTGGGGCCAGGAGCGAGGCTCACAGGAGGCCATGACACAGGGCCTGGACTGCACCTTCACTGTGTGGAGTGGTGGGTGTCTTTGGAAAAGGCTGCTCCAGGGACCAGTGGGGGATAGCGGGAAGGGGGTTGAGGATGGAGGCTGGTTAAGAGGCTCTGCCAGTGACCCGCAGGCGTGATAGATTCTGGAGCTCTGACCAGGGTTGTTGGCCCGTGGGGTTAGAGCAAAGCGGTCTCCCCTTCTGGCATCTGCAGGGAGTAAAGCTGGCCCGGGGAAGGAGTGGAAGCCAGGCGGAGCCGGTGAGGAAGACAGGATTGATCACTCCTTAGCTGAGAGGATGGGGCCTTCCCCAGGTCCCTCTGCCAGCCGCAGTGGAGAGCAGGACCCGACCACAGCTGCAGTGTCCCCCCACCCCCACCCCACCCCACCTCACACTGCACACTGGAGCCTTGGATGCCTGCTCCCCAGTCCCCACCTGTCCCGACCCTTGGCTGACCTGCCCTTCTCCCCCCAGGAAAAGCCATCACCAAGAAGAAGTACATAGGAATCCGAATGATGTCGCTCACATCCAGGTGGGTTAACAGATGTGCGTGTGTGTGTGTGTGTGTGTGTGTGTGTGTGTGTGCATGCCTGTGTGTGCTCAACACTTAGGTAATTCTGAATCTCGCAAGGTCATCGTCCGCATCCCTGAAGGAAAAACTGCCTGCTGCCACCTGCTTAAAGTGAACACCCCTGGGGAAGAAGGGAGGCATAAGCCTGGACACTTGGCTTGCCTCCTCCTCCTCCTCCTCCTCCTCCTCCTCCTCTTCCTCCTCCTCCTCCTCCTCCTCCTCCTTTGCTTGCCGCCTTCTTCTTCTTCTTCTTCTTCTTCTTCTTCTTCTTCTTCTTCTTCTTCTTCTTCTTCTTCTTCTTCCTCCTCCTCCTCCTCCTCCTCCTCCTCCTCCTCCTCCTCCTCCTCCTCCTCCTCCTCCTCCTCCTCCTCCTCCTCCTCCTCCTCCTCCTCCTCTCCCCCCCCCATCTGGAAGTGTCTGTTCTTTGCTGGGTGGCGGAGGGGCCGGCTCATCCGCTCACGCTGCTCGCTCATGCTGCTCGCTCCCGCCTCCCTCTTGCCACTCTTGTGTGGAAGCCACATTCCAGGAGTGCCCAGAGCCGCCCTGGCCCGGCGCGCCCACCTCCCATTCGCTCTGAGCAGTGGGAGGCGGCTGGGGGAATGCTGGGGGGGCTGAGGGCCGGCCGGGCAGGCCACAGATGACGGATGGGCTTGTTTTCCCAACCTGGGGTTGCCAGGCTCCCGATGGACTAGAAACGGAGGGTGGGGAGGATTGAAGGCGAGGCCCAGAACTGACTCATCTGGCGTGGCTAAGACAGTTGTAGTCCAGGAGGTAAGTATATCCACAGATGTACATTGTTGCATTCATTATAACACTTTCAAGGCAATTGTCAAAATATTGAGGCAGTTTGATGCCTGTTATATAGAGAGAACCGTTCTTAGCATCCCAGGAGCTTATTTTTCAAGACTAAACTGACACCCCCTGTTTGTCTGGCACCAGGGGAGATGGAGGCGTAGGGACGGAGCAGAGACCGTGGGGCCGGCTTTCCGGGCTGTCCTCCCTGCTCGGATGCTCTCTGGCAAGTGCCCAGGCCTTCCCTGCAGGGCAAGGGCAGCGGTGCCTTCCTCCAAGACCTCGCCTGACCCTCCCAGTGGCCCATGTCAGAGATCACTGTCGCTAACTCAGTGTCTCAGCAAAGGAAAAGAAGGCGTAGAAAAGTGAAGCCCCTGCCCAAGTAACCCAGCCAGCAAGCGTCAGCCGCCAGGCTGCGGGCCGGACCACGCATCAGACTGCATCGCCCTCTTGATGGTCAGCGCTGTTCACCGACTAGCAACTAATAGTCCTCATGATAGCAATCAGGGTGACTTCCCCGCGGTTGAGAACTAGACCGCTGACTCTAGCAGGCAGGAGGTTGCAAAGTTAGAATCTGAACTCAGAGGAAGTGCGCGCCGGGTTACAGATGAGGTGGGAGCCGGCCGAGAGCTGAGTGTTGGCCGAGGAAAGCTTGTGGGTGCTTAGTGCTAACACGAGGGCCTTTCCTCCTGAGCAGCAAGGCCAAAGAGCTGAAGGACCGCCACCGAGACTTCCCAGATGTGCTGTCCGGGGCGTACATCATCGAGGTCATTCCCGACACTCCGGCAGAAGCGTGAGTACAGTTGCTCTATTGCTAGTGTTCATGTGCTTCTGGCGTCGTGGGGAGTGACGGGAGCAGTGTTCCTTTTATACTGGCCCAGAGAACAACCAGGTTCGCCTTTGACGCTCCATGTCTGTGTTGCCCTCGTGTGGGCCAAGCCTTCCCCTCCGCTGGACCTAGGCCTTCGCTGTGGGTCCTGTCTCTCTCAGAGCCAATCAAACAGACAGACCATAGCAGGTTTTTCAGGAGTGTCCAGGAAGTTAGGAGGCAGCCATGGGGTGATGGAGAAGTGTCCCCATGACCTCAGGATGCATCTCCTTCTAGAACCTTCCCTACATGTGTCTGCGAGCAGTGAGGCCACACCTGTCAATGTTCCAGACAAATGACACCACTGTCAGGAAAGGAACAGAAAAAGATAGCCTGAGCCTACAGTCAGGGCTGACGTGACATCCAGGGAGGAGTGTCGGAGGTGGGTGGCGACAGGCCTTGGGGACCGGCCCCGGCTGGCCACCGCCTGCCTGCTTCTTACGTGACTGACAGGATGACAATGGTGCTCGCATTTTTACATGGTTGAAAAAAGAAAAAAAAAGATTGCGAAATGACCACCAGAGTGCTCTGCGGCCACGAGACACCTCTGTGACACGAAATGTCCCGTGTGCACACGTCTTTTATTGGGACAGAGCCATGCCCTGTCGGTTTCACACCGTGCTGGGCTTGGTGCTGCTACTGTGGCAGCGGAGTAGCTCAGGACATCCCACGGAGCCGAAAGTAGCTCCTTCCCGGTCTTTGTGGGAAGAGAGTGGGTCTCGCTGTGTTAGGCCGTGCGGGCTCATGAAGGCACAGGAAGGAGGGCAGCCACAGCCGCAGCCACAAGAGACGTAGCCCGCCATTCTCGGGAGGCTTGCTTTGTGAGGTGTTAAGTGCCCGTTACAAGCAAGTTGGCCTCCGCCGCAGCAACATGGCAGATTGTACCTCGTATGTCTGCGCCCACTCTGGCGGTCAGTCTGTCCTAAGATCACATACATGCCGCGGGCATGTCTGTAATGGGTGCACTTGAGGACGTGGCCTAAAAATATCTCCAGAGGAAATGCCGCCCACCGACGGCTCCCGTCCCGCTTGGCTGGGTGTACCCCCTGTCTCCGAACCCTGGGCCCCTGTGCTCTGGGCAAGTGGTTCTAAGCTGCGCCTCTCTCGATCACTTGGGAGGACCGAAAACATTACCAGTGCATCTCCCTTTGTGTTACAGTGGTGGTCTCAAGGAAAATGACGTCATCATCAGCATCAATGGACAGTCGGTGGTCTCCGCCAACGACGTCAGTGATGTCATTAAAAAGGAAAACACCCTCAACATGGTTGTCCGCAGGGGCAATGAAGACATTATGATTACGGTGATTCCAGAGGAAATCGACCCCTAGGCGGAGGCAGGAGAGCTGGACTCTATGTTCCCTCGAACACTGTCCTAGTGGATGATGCGTGGGGACTCTGGGCTGGCGGCTCAGGACACCTGGGACTCCTCGCCGCCATCTTGTCTGTTCGGTGGAAGCGCCCTGGCCGACAGAATCCTCCTTGATAGTTTGCAGGCAAAGCAAATGTAACGTTGCAGGTGTGCGCAGGCGGAAGCCCCGCCCTCTGTATCCTATGTATGCTGCGTGCTTTCCCTCGCCAGCTTGGGCCGTTCCTGCCTAGACAGTCAACACGTGTCTCTTCCTTTAACTGAGTTGCCGTCTTAATCCAACTAATGCAGTTGACGTGGTGCGTAGATGAGAGGAAGGCCTCTGGGACCCAGCGGGGTTCTGGGCCTGTTGACTTTCCCTCCGATAGCACCCAGACGAGGTCGACGCGCGGAGACCACGGGCGGTGAGCGCTGGCTCCTGAGATGGCCAGGGTCGCCTCTATTAGGAATCTCTTCAGAACAGGGGAGCGAGATGACTTTGAATTTGAGCTATTAAAGTACTTCTTCATACTTGGCTTCTGGATGCGTTTCTTTTTTTCCTAGCCGCTCACCGTCCTTCCGAACTGGTTCTGATGTCAGTGGGCTCCTCATTAAAACCGCATTGTGTGTGAGTTATTTCAAAATCACCCCGAGGGATTTGCTGGTGTTAAACAACCCTGCTTGGTCACCCTGGCTTTGTGACTAGGCCTGGAGACAGTTCTACTCGCATCTGGAGCTTTTCACACTAAGGGGAGTCTGTCAAAACTGTAGAGCATGCAATCGGTCAACAAAGATTTTTCTGGGCCTCTGCGGTGTGCCGGGCCCTGGGCCAAGCATGGAGGGCGGCGGCCAGGGCGGGGGCAGATGCGGCCTTCCATCACGGAGGCAGGCCTGCTGTGGGAAGGCCGCCCGCCAGGAGCCTCGGAATGGACAGGGTGGGCGGCCGACTGACCTTGTTTGTCCTTGGTTTGAAATAAGAGCTAGGCCTCAGGCCTTGGAGAGTGTGAAGCCAGGACCACTCAGCGTCTTCTAACAAGGCAACAGAGTGCGGTCTTTCCCCGCTCAGAGGACTGTTCTCTCCAAGGAAGCCTCCCGAGCGTGTGCAAAGCCAGGCCCGTGAAGGCTGTTGCAAAACAGCCTGTTGTCCTGGAAGCTCACAGGCCTGGGTCCCTGAGGAGAGAGGCTGTGGATGGCAAGAGCCAAGGGTCAAAGGCTGCGTAGCCCTGGTCAGCACTCAGAGGGGGAGCTTGCACGGGAGGGACGTCCTGACCCGGAGCCTCATCCTTCCTCCACGCGCGGATCCGCGAGGGCCGATGTGTAGCTGGAGAGGCTGCGGAAGGCGGGAGGCCCGAGTCAAATGCAGGGGCCGTGCCTTCCAGCAAGGCCGGCATCGGTATGGCCGCCGAGTGGCGGAGGCCCTGTTGCAGCCCGGGCCAGCCCTGCCCTCCGCTTGGCTGATGTTGGAGTCAGAAAGGAGCCAGCGAGTCCTTCTCATTCCTGGCATTGTTTTGCATTCCCTCCCTCCCTCCTATTTAAAGATCATGCCTCGAGTGGCTGGTGGCTTCCAGGTTCATTCTCAGCTGTCTGTGGTCACGTACAAGCTGCAGACGGGGCAGCTCAGCACATCATTGTACTGACTGGGGGACCCCGGGACCTGGGATGCCGCTGGCCCTGGCGCTCCCTGGGGACCCTGGGACTTGGGGGTGCTGTTTGCCCTGGCTCTCCCTGGGAACCCTGGGACTTGGGGGTGCCGCTTGCCCCGGCACCACCCTCGCTGGTACTGGCAGGCATCCTGACATCTCTCAGGACCGTTGTTTCTTCTGTTTGCTTTGGATTGCCATGGAGGTTCTTGCGCATAAATTAGCCTGAGAATCTGGGGCTTTTGAAGCCAGATGGGGTTGCGTTGAAGTCCAGTGTCTGCCTATCACTGGCTGTGTGACTTTGAGCCAGTTGCTCAGGGTCTCTGTGCTGTTTTCTGTCATCTATAAAATGAAGGTAATAGTAATAGCTACTCTCTTCTGCTCTTTGGCAAATTCAGTAAGTTATTTTATGGTGCACATGGGAAGCACTTGGTAATATTAGTGACATAATGTCTTTGAGACTCGGTTTTCCTGCTGCAAAATGAGGAATAATGATTTCTCGGTACAGTAGACTATGAGAGAACATAGAATGTTCTCACAGAATGTGAGAGGAAGATAAATGCAGGGTCTGATTTTGCCAGTGGCCTGCCGTGATTCTCGGTTGGATGCTTTCTGTGTGTCAGCTATCGTATGGAGCACTGAGCAGTTATCAGCTTCGCTTAGTCTCACAGCGGTTCTGAGGTTCAGGCCTCATTCATCCCTTTTATTAGGTAAAGAGATCAGACACTCGGCTCCAGCTCCGGCTCTGGCTCCGGCTCCGTGTTCTCTTAGAGCCATAACTCCCACACCATCCCATCTCTTCTGGGCTATCTCTCCCTAGCTACAGAGGTGACCCTGGGGCCAGGCTCACAACTCCTCCTCAGCGTTCATCCCCCTGGCCCTCCCTGCTGCCTCCCATGTCCCCTTCACCGCCTCCTCCCCGGTAGCCGGCAGCCTTACCTCCTCTGTCTCCTGGGAAAGCCTGTCTGGTTCACCAAGCGTGGGCTCCCCAGTGCCTCTTCCCTCCCCAGCTCCTTTGGCTCTAAGCCTCTGGGACCAGCTTTGCCAACTGCAAGGCCCATCATCCACCAGGGGAAAGCCCACGTTTCATTGGGACTTGGGCAGCCTGTGTCCCCATGGGGCCCGCATGTGATAGCAGGTAGAGCCTTGGACCGTGGCAGGGTGCTGGGCTCAGTTTAGAAGATGTCACTGCATTGGGGCCATGCCTTGCTGTGTCACGCCAAGCTCTGTCACACCGACCCCAGCGGCTGCTCCCCATCCCGGGCAGAATCGACTCAGGGATGCTGAGCTGTTCCGGTGCCCTCCGCCCGAGACCACCACCTCGCCTCTCTTTCCACACCGGGTTACCACTCCAGGTGCTCTTTCCTGCACGCCCCGTTGCTGCTGTAGGTGTTCAGGTGTTGGTGGTGATAAGGGTTCTAGGATCCCTGGCAAGCAAAATATCCTGTCGGGCCCCTTGCCCAGCCAAGTGAAGGGAGAGTGGGCTTTGTGTCCAGAGGCTGGTCCAGGGGACAGCTGGCAGTGTTGCTGAGGGACAGGATGGGGCAGCCGTGCCGCCACAGAATGAAACGGTGGTGCAGTGTGCATCTTGCACAACACGCCGGCCAGGAATGTCTGTACCCAGCAGGGCACAGGTGTGTCTCACGTGCGTCTTCAGCCCCCGGTAACTCCAGGGAAGAGGAGCGATGACCCCATTTTGTAGACGAGGAAAGTAAGACTCGGGGTAAGGAATGTGCCCAAGTTCACCCAGATCGTCAGTGAGCTTTTTCACTCAAGGCTGGGCTTCTACTATTCGACCCTCACCTCCGCTTCAGCTTTTTGATGATTCATTGGAGATAATAATCTCTCATACGTGTTTGTCCAGGCTGGCTTTGAACTGTGATCCTCGGAATCTCAGCCTCCTGAGTAGCTAGGATTACAGGTGTGAGCCACTGGTGCCCCACTGCTCATGTTGTTCTAAAACTCTGCACATATCGATCCCACTTTATTACTTATAAAACCCACGGAGACCAGGGTCTTAATGTACAATGATGCAGTGGTCTTCAAAAAGATTCAATTTACAGAAATCTTCATCAAGTCAACCTCAAGAAAGTCTCGAGTTTCACATTGTGTATTTATATTAGGAATGTTTACATTCTATGGGGGAAAAAAAAGCCTTTACAAGATATTAGCGTTGAAATTCTACATCAGTGTAATATAACCTCCTGACAGTTTGTATGACTAAACATCCAAATTGCTAAATTCTCCATGTTTTCTCAACTTAAAAATCTGTACTCCGTTGTGAAAAATCTGTACATATGTATACGATGGAATAGAAGACCCCAAGAACAAACAGAACTCTCTAATCCTTATGGCTGCAAGACTTAGCTTATAAAAACATGAAAAGAATGATCAACATGCATTTGCTTCTTTGAGGCCAGCCAGGCTTTCTCTGTTTCATGCTTCAGAAGTGACTGCCTGGAAACACGTGGCAGGAAGCAGAGCAGGCTGGTCTCCATAGCTGCCGGCTTCACGCACAGCGATAATCACCCCGGTCATCTCAGACTGCGCACGCGTTGCTCCATTCCAGTGACGACTTGTCAAACCCATCGCCTTGGCTTGAGCACACATTCCTGGTGTCTGGAGAGCTGCTCAGAGGGCAGAATTTGACTTCCTGAGTGTGCACAGGGAAAAAAGACACCACCTCACTCTACTGAAGTTGACTTACTTTGCCAGGTGCTGGTGGCTCACACACCTGTCAGCCTAGCTACTCAGGAGGCTGAGATCTGAGGATCACGGTTCAAAGCCAGCTCAGAAAGGCAGAAAGGAGACTCTGTATCTCCAGTTAACTGGCAAAAAGCTAAAAGTAGAGGTGTGGCTCAAGTGGTAGAGTGCCAGCCTTGAGTGAAAGGACCAAACAAGAGCACAAGGCCCTGAATTCCAGCACCAGCTTGGGTGCACACACATACACACACACACACACACACGTGTGTGTATACACATACATGCATGTATACTTGAGGCTGATAAAATTGAACATCTTATTACAAATTGTTATTTAAAATGCCTTGATTTCTACTGAGGTATATACATACCCATTTATTTACATGCAACTTTATGGGAAGTAAGGCAGGAAGTAGGAAACTCAAAAGAAAGGGTCAGATGATCGGAGTTTAAATACCTTCTTTTCTGCGGTGGCGGGGGGGGGGGGGAGTAGAGGGAAATTTGGGGTGGGGGATACTGTGCACAGTTTCAAAGATTAGTAAATGATTGTTAGGAAGAATAAGTGGCCAGGACAAAGTTCCTCTGCATTTGGGGACAAGTTCCTGGAAGGCCGGGGCGGCGCCGGTCTAAAGGCCGGCGGCGTCTTGTTACGCAGACCTCACCTCCCGGAGGGTGGGGGAAATGTGGGCTGGGTGTGTGGAGGACTCTGACCCCTCGCCCCCACTTTTCCTGGTTAATCTTTCCTTGCTAGTTATTGGCATTCCTCCACACTTGCCCTCCTTCTGGGAGAGGAACTGCCCTCATTCCGATAAGGAAACTTTCCCGAAACGTCGCGCCTTGCCCTGCCTCTGTGACCAAAGGTGATCAGAGCTAGGGAAGGCAGCAGGTTGAGGAGTTTCTGGATCTGGGGCTCAGCATGTCGGAGCGTCTCTCTTTGGGGCATCGTTTCTGAGCCACCACAGGACGAGGCCTTTCGCACGGTGGAGGCCACGGGGCTGCCACGCTTGCAACGTCCGTGTCGGTCAAGTCGTGGGAATGAAGTCGGTGTCAACCAGGGTGGGGGAGCCGGACAGACGAGGCGCCCCCCCGCCCCCCGCCGGCCTGTTCTGCCTGCTCAGGAGAGAATCACCCTTGCACCCGCTTGCCCTGCACCCCTCTTCCAAGTGGGCAGTGTACCAGGGTTATACCAGACCCAGGGAGAGTGGGGAGCCCCACTCTTTACTAAGGGTCTTTACTAAGGGCCTTACTCGGTCCAGTGCTTTTGCTGCCCTCGGTACAGCATTGTGCCCTGGAACCAGGGGACACCCGTCATCCCCCAGTCACCTGTCATTGCTCCTCCGCGGCTGACCCGTGTCGCTTCCCGGTGCCTCGTGGGTGAACACTGTGATGGTTTTAGCTGGTTTTAGCCCACGGGGAGATGGAAGCACCCAGCACTGGAAAGAGAGCCAGACCAGGGTCCGCAGTCACCTCTGTCTGCTTTTCTGTCGTTCTAATGATTATCTGGTTCTAGAAAACATGAAAACAATGGTCACAGGAGGCTTAGAAACTGCCAGTGTGTGAATGCCCTCCAGATGCGAACATTCTGGGGGCACATTGCTGCCTCCCACTGCCCCCCCCCCGCCCCCAACATGGCCAACTCTACCCAGAAGCCTTCCCCTCTCATGTGTCTTTGAAAAAATTGTGCAAATCACCTTGTGTGTCTGGACTCGGCTCCTCTCCAGGACACCTCCTTTAGCCATGCGGAGGGGACTCAGGGGGTGGGGTGGGGGGCAGACGCCTCTCTCCCCCGCTGAGAGACGGCGGTACGGCCGGTGGGAATTGCCAGAGTGCTGATGTCAGTTACAGAAAGGAATCCAGATGCTAGATTCCAGTTCTTGGAATCCAAGCCTGTGGGCCCGTTGGAAACACACACATCAGAAGGCCCCGGCCTTTCCAGTGTGCCTGGCCTAGTTCTGGGAGAGCCAAGCCAGGCTGCCCACCCTCTACGTCCTGTGTCTGGGGCCCAGCTGGGCTGACTCATTCGGCCCTCTGGTGCTCCCATCAAAACGTGGGTGGAGCACAAGCAGGGAGGGAGGGGGGGGAGGGGGGAGGCTTCCTGCCACTAAGCACTTGTTCTATTTAGAACTTTTCAAAGCAATTGTCTTAGTGTGAGGGTCCTTGCCAAGAACCAGCAAAGATCAAATGAAATAAGCACCAACGAATACATTTTTATTACATTTAGAGTGAAACAAAAAAAGCGTCTTCATGGCAACGGCTTTCTGTTGCTCGTGTCTCACGGGGCCAGTTGGGCTTAGGATGGCATTGTATCTCATCCTCCGACACCTCAACACCTCATCTCCGCCTCACACACCCCCCTCATCAGCGCCACCCACCCAGCCCTGCGACCATGTGCTGTGTGCACATTCCTTCCCAGCCTCCTGATGCGGCCGGGAACCCAGGCTCCGATCCCTTTGCGTGATGCTCGGTGACGTTCCGCGAGGGCGTCTCCAGGGCAGTACAGGGAAGCCAGGCTCGGGGGCTGGCGTGTGAAAATGGTCAGCAAGGCGGAGAAGTGCACGCTGTGTTTCATGGGCATTGATCCCACGAAGGGTCCGACCTGCTGCGTTCACAAAGGGGGAGCAGGTCGGGCGCCCCTTCCTGCCCAGCTGCCTAGGCTCTGTGAGCTTAATGGGTCCCGTCCATCTCTGAGCTGGCTTCCGCTGAGTCACTAGACCCCGACACGAAGCCTGAAGCAAAGCCCGGCTGAAGTCCCGGCCCTGTGCTGGTGCCGAGCCTCAGGCACCGGGCTCGGGGCCCCGGGAAGAGGAGGCACTGAGCACGCTTGCACAGGGATCTGACGTCTTCTCAGGCCCCCACAATCCAGATGCTTCACTTTCTGGCTGTTTTTCTGGCTTGCTATTTGTTTTCCTTTCCCTCATCAGGGAACCACAGGGATGACTGAAGTTGGGGAGAGGAGTCAGCGTGGAAGACAGCCGGTGACCACTAGGACTAAGGAACGTGGAACAAAGTAGATGGTCATTCCAAGAGAGCCGTTCTCTCAGGGACAGAGACTATGTCCTGCTTTTCACCTTGGTCCTGCTCCTGTTCCTGTGAACTATTATTAGCCCGGTGCTCAGTCTGTAAGGTCAACTGTCCCACGGAATTCTGATAGCAGAGGCACAGACAGGCAGTTTCCCTGTTGAAGAACGCACAGCAACTGAAGTCCCAGCAGGGTGGGTGCCGGCCTGTGCGTCTCCAGGACCCCTCAGCTGGTTTTCTCGGTGGTGGCCAAGTATGTGCGAGTCAGCATGGCAGGAGAGCTGGCTCAGCAGTCTGAAGCCACAGAGCTGCACCCCCGCCCTGTAGACCAGGATGGAGAGAGGGGAACACTCATCAACCAGCTCTCACATAAAAAATTACTTTGAAAGCGTGTTTCATCTAAAAATAAGTGCACAAAGAATAAAACATGCTTAAAGGCAATTCTGGACAGAAAACGGATGCCCATACAGAAACCCGCGTAGAGACGGTTCTAGCAGCCTTAATTGTAATGGCCAACAGCCCATCAGTAGTTAATGGAGAAGTGAGCGATAGCATATCCATACGATGGAACGGCGCTCGGTGCCAACGAGAAATGAGCTGTCTAGCCATGAAGAGACTGAGAGGAAATTTAAGTGCATTTTGCTAAGTGAAAGACGCCAATAGGAAAAAGGAAAAAAAAAAAAAAAAACCATCTGGATGGTTTCAATGATCAAACATTCTGGAAAAGACGAAGTGATGAAGAGTGAAAAGACCGATGGGCCTGGGAGGGGAGGGACGATGAGTGGGTGCGGGGCGTTCCAAGAGCAGCACAACTATTTCGGATGATTTTAGAACGACCGAATCCCGGGCAATGCACAACACCCAACGCGAACCCCATTACACAGGGTGGGCTCTGTCTCACCGTGCAATAGTGGTGCAGGTTGACCAGTTGTAACCAGTGTGCCACAAGCGATCAATCTGGGGGACGCTGCTCAGCAGGGGAGGTGGCGGGGTGCAGGGGACATATGGGCTTTCTCTGCCCCTCTTCTTCAATTTAGCAGTGGACCTGAAAGTCCTGCTTAAAAAATAGAAAGATTACTAATGAAAAGAAATTTAAAACAGAACAAGGTGAAGTGCCCAATCAAGCCCCAGCCTCTAGAGAAGGAGTCCAGAGAAGGAGTCCATCATGGCTCCAGGAGCAGACAGCATGGGGCGGGGTTGCCGGGGTCTTAACAGTCAGCCCAGATTAGAGACGTTCTCACAGGGAGCCGCGCTCCCAGCCGGCTCGAGCCCGCACTAAAAAGGAAAAACTCCCACCGCGGTGTCCCGAAGTGTGTCAGACAGCTTCCACGTGGCTGCAAGCCACCGTCCCTGCTCTCCTGACCCCCATCCTTCTCCCTGACACAAACACACGTCCTCGCGAAAGATGCCCGGTTCTGGATGAAGGAGGCCCAAGGGGCTGTCCCCAGATCGACGCCCGGGTGGCGCCTGGAGTGCCCTTGGCCACACGGCGCTCTGCAGTGTATTCCTCCGGCTCCGGGTCCACAGAGGCTCTGCTGCGGCCGGGTGGGAGGCAGCGGCCTGGCCTTGTGACAAAACAAGAAGAACGGTCTCCTCCCGTGGCTCCCTCCTTGCCTGTTGCTTCATCCATCCATCCATCCATCTAAACACACTCACTTTCCTACCTGCCTTTATCCCATCCAGGCCCACCAGCAGTGTCTGGGCTGCTGAATCCGGTAGAGCTGTGTTCCTGCTCCCCAGCGCCCCTTTTCCTCGACGGTTCATTTAATTGTCACAGTCTTTCCTGTTTATCTGTGGGTGTGATGACTTGACTGGGCTAACGGGTGCCCAGACAGCTGGCAAAGCATTATTTCTCTCTGTGTGTGTGTGTGTGTGTGTGTGTGTGTGTGTGTGTGTGTGTGTGTTTCTGGAAGAAATACAAACTTCTGAGTCAGAAGACTGAGTAAAGATCAGCCCCATTCCTGCACCTGACCATCAAGGATTCACTGCCTCCTGATAGGACTAGAAGTCCGGGAAGAGCATGTGTGTGCGGAGGGGAGCACCTTTGCATTCTCTCTCCCTCCACTCCTCTTCCCTAGCCCTCCCCAGCTCCCTCCCTCCTTCCCACCCTTTCTCTTTGTGAGCGGGGGGGGGGGGGGGGGGGCGGGGGGCATCTATCTCTGGCCCTTAGGCACCAGTGTTGCTGCTTCTTGTAGCTTTGAGTTTGAACAGGAATAGTACCTGAGCCCTCGGCTTGCAGGTGTCCTGCGGACATTCTCAGCCTCCGTCACGGCACGAGGCTATCCCACAGAACACATCCATGTCCGTGTACCTCTCTAGGCTCGGTTGGTTCTGTCTGAGTGGAGAACCCCGGCTTTCCCAGCGAGGTAGGCATGTTGCATCTGAGGTCTACCATGCTCGGGACAGAAGGTGGCCGTGACCATGGCAGACATGTGTCCACTAGGGGGTGAAGTGACCTCACGTAACTCCAGGAGGGCGCATGCCACCTGGCCAGGGAAGGGACCTGTGGGTAGAGGCGGCACGGGGGGGGGGGAGCACACACTGTGCGTCTAGGGGCAGGTGTGTCCTTCAGGCCCCTGCGGGCTGCACCATCAGGACCGGGGCAGACTCTCAGAGCCCGGTTGCTGCCTTCTGTCCCTTCTCTGCCAGCCACACCCACCTCCTTTTACAGACACCCCAACTCCACTGATGGGCTTCGGAGCTCACGCGTGGACGCTATATATAGTCCGTGTGCCTTGAGGCAGTCTTTCGTTTTGTGTATGAAGAATCCTCCGACCCGCACAGGTTCAATCCACTGATGGACTCATAGTTGAAGTTGGGAGGGAGGTAGGATGTAGGCCTGGGGGGGGTGGGGAGGACCCTTGGTCGTGTGTCTTGGAGGGGCATGGCTTTCCCTGCTCCCTCGTTGTCCCTGGCTGCTTCCTGGCTGCAGCGGCAGGGCCTGGTGCTATCTCTTAACTTTGTTACTCAAGACGAGCGCTCTGTCACTTGAGCCACAGCTCCATTTCTGGCTTTTAGATGGTTACTTGGAGAAAGGAGTCTCACAGACTTTCCTGCCCAGGCTGGCTTCAAACTACCACCCCTAGATCTCAACTTCCTGAATAGCTAGGATTATGGGCATGCACCACTTATGCCCAGATCAGCTTTGTCTTTTGAGCCCCACTACGTTGGGACATGTGTGCAGACTTGTACGTGTGTGTAACTGCATGGAGGTACTCACATTTCATTTCCGTTTCCCTCTCCACAGCATTTATCACTTGACTATGCCACATGCGATTTCCTGAGCAATGGAAGTGTAGAGTGACAGGGTTGGGTGTGTGGATCTGAAGATTGGGCATCATGGGGAAGCCTACGGGGCGGGGGCAGGGGGGACTGGTGACCCCACAGCACATGGTGATTGGCAGCAGAGCAGTCCTCCTCAGGACCTAGCACAGAGCGCATGTCTCCGGTCTGGGGAGGCATTGCTCCCCGGCTCTTCCCCACGCCCAGTGATGGCAGCCTTTCCAGCTGGCCCTGGGTGGGAGGGACGGACGGGGCTCTGTGAACTCGGCGGGAACTTCCCTCCAAGACTGGAGGGAACTCGCGGAGCCATGCAACTGCATTTTCTCCACACATTACCCTGTGCCCGGCCCACCCTGAGGGACACTTGCAGAAACCAGGACTCCCATTTTCCCAAGGGAGCTCACTGGTACATTGGGTTAAAAATCTGTGTCCTGGTAAATTCTCCCCTTGTGGCCCTGGCTCCCTTCTAGGGGCATCACAAACCTCTCCTTCCTCCTTCAGCCCTGCCGTGTGTCACGTATGTAGGGAGGCGGTTGCGTGCCTGACCTGGTTCTGTCTTCCTTCTTTAGGCTGAACAGCCACCTTCCTAGATTGTGGGTGCTTGTCTCTCCCATCATCCCATTCATCTTCTGAATGCACTCGTGTTTCTAGTAATAGATTCCTGCTTGGGTTGAGTCCGGCTGAAATGCGTGGGATTGTAGATCATGCCAGAAACTGGGTACCCTCGTGCTTTCCGATAGGTGGACGCTTTCTGCCTAAGTACAAGTAACTTAGGTGTTGTGTGGTAGATCCGGTTGCGAGGACAGAGAAGCCACCACTTAAAAGGCTGAATGTGGAGTCTCTGTTGCCGCGCTAGCGGGCAGGAGACTCCAGCCACAACGCTCTACTGCTTAGCGCTCTTTCCAAGACAGTCTCCAAGGCAGTTCTAACTTTTCTTGGACTTGTCCTTTTAGCCACTTCACTGGAGAAAGCATGATGGCCACCGGGAAGCTACTTCTTCCCCGGGGGGCCCGGCTAGTTTGACCAGGATTGTGGCAGCTCCCAGAGTGGTTAAAATCTCCATGCTACGCCCCCCCACCAATCTCTCGAGGCCTCTGCACCGTTCTTTGATGGGGACAACTAAGGTTCTACCTATCTTATGTCCATTATCCCCTGAGTTCACTCTCAAGCCTGCTTTCCCGCTGGCAGTTGGAGCTAGGAGATTCTGAGTTCAAGACTATATATAGTCTCTTGAAATCCACAGACACAACCCCAAGAACGGCCAGCAGTCTGATGTCTCCTAAAGCAGCAGAGAAAAACCTAGCGGGGGGGGGGGGGGAGGGCGGTGGGAGGGGGAGGAAAGGGAAGAGTGTGTGAGCAAGAAGAGAGTTCCAGAGTGCTGAACGAGCCAGAGATGAGGGGGGAGGGAGAGGTCCCCCGGGAGCCGCGGCCAGGCCGACGGGCTGCATCCTGGCCCTTCGGGAGCACAACACACGCTGGATGAACCCCTCTCTACTTGAGTGCTTCCAGTTGGTGTTCCGTCTCTCGCAACCGCACGTCGTGATTCATGTGAACGTGGAGAGGCGCCAACCCCACTGCTAAAAATGACTCTCCGCCCCACGTCAGAGCTGCATCTGCGCCTCGTGTTTCCCCCGGGGCCTCTAGCTCGGTGTCCTCAAGTGGCCGTTGCTCCCTGTGTTTCTTTCCTAAGCCACTGCTATTGACTCGGAAGGCAGCAGGCCACTAGAATCAATAAAATGTGGGAGCCAAAGGGGAAACTCAATCAGAAGTCCAAGAGAAAAAAAAAAAAGCCCGAGTCACCATGCTGTTAAAACAGTCAGTCTGGACTTCACAGGGACCCTGCTCCACCACTTCTGTGCCAGAAGAAGGAAATCAGCGCCTCGATGGGAGACACCTGGGCTGGTAGCTGGAGCGTTCCAACCGCAGGCTTCGGGAAGTGCGCTGATGTTTGGACCAAGTTCCATTAACCTCATCTAATCGCTAGGGAAACGGTGCTATCCCTCCACGCTCCACCCCTCCCAGTCCTGTGTAGTTAGGACCAAGGCACTGGCAAATTCCATGTCTGTGGAAGGCCTTCTTGGTTCACAGATGACCTTCTCTTGGTTGTGTCCTTGTGTCGGAGATCTTTCCCGAGTCCATTTGATAACGAATTCCACCACCCTTGGTGGAAATGGAGTCTTTGTGATCGGTGGTTGTTGGTACATTACTGGTATTGTTTAAGCTGTGACAGGGGATCCGATCACCTCCCAACGATCCCGCCCCAATAGCATCATATTGAGGACTGGCTTTCAGCATATGAACTTTAGGGGGATGTAGACATTCGGCCTATAGCAGCACAGAATCTCAGACTCACCAGCTCGGCAGGCATGGGGCAGCATAAGCCAGCCAGCCAGCCACCCTGTGATGGCTATCAACGGTTCCTGGCAGACTTATTTTTCTCAGAATGCAACCCAGTGTTTTAGAAACCCAGCTTGGTGCTAGTTGCATGGAAACCGCTTCCGGATTGGAGGCAGGGCAGTTCCGTTGGCTTGACGGGCCCCTCCCCTCACTTCTTTTATTTTCTGAATGGAAATCAACACGTATTTTGGCAAGAGACCTTGACCTCTAGATGTGGAAGTTATAACTTCTGGGAAGCAGATTGGCACCTCGCAGTGTCTTTGTGGTGAGTCTTAGGACACTGCACATCGGCTGGCAAGTTCTCATTCGCTGCATCATGTCAGCTTCGACTGGAGGGTCAGCAATGTCATCTCTGATTTCTCCAAAGCCTTTCTGTGTGATACGCAAGACACACTACATGCTGGTATGGGCCCTTTACAGACATTATCTTCACCTTCAAATACTGGGGATGGGGCAGATGTTATATTAATCTATAGTACAAGGATTCAATGACTCCAAAAGGTAAGCGTACTTGGCTCATGCTCCATGGCCTATCCAACAAGTCTGTCTTCCAGAAAGTTCACCCCTATGACACTGTCTGAAGGGCTCCCTTCCTTCTAGCCCCGTTTTCTGGGCTCCTAGCTCTGCACTTCTCCGAAGAGCAGGCTGAAACATGCTGCCAATCTGTCCTCATCCTAGTTCTGAGGACTTGTGAATAGATTGTTTTTGTCTTTGCAGGTGTGAGCGAATCGAGGACATAAAGCGTGTGGACTTTTCTGGATTTTCTGGTGGGGCCAATGTGATTGTAGGAAGGAGGCAGGAAGGGCAGCAGGGGAGATACGGCCACAGGAGCCTGGTTGAAGTAATGGGCTTTGACAACAGAGGAAGAGGCCATGAACCAAGGAGACAATAGGGCTTCTAAAAAAGGTTTAAAAAAAGGCCTCTTCCAGAGACTCCAGAAGGGACACAGCCCTGCCCAGCACCTTGCCTTTAAGATCCAGTTTGTGCTCCTACCCTTCAGAACTATCAGATCAATTTTGTGTGTGTGTGGTTTTATGCCTCTCCGTTTGAGTGTACTTGTCATTGGAGCTCCAGAGAACTCAAACAGCCTGTGTTGTGACTTCTTACCCAGCCAAGCTAGAAGGCTTGTCTGTCTGGGAGCACTTAACTGGCTACCCTTGTATAAATGCTACTTCTAGGGACAGCAATATAGGCAAGAACAAAACATACTTCCTGCCCTTGAGAAAACATGTCTAAATGTTTGTATTTCTAGAATTCCCGGCCCCAAACCTTGCACACAAAATGGTAGATAGTAATTAGCCAGTGACGGAAGGTTCTCATCATACAAAGAAAACAAAAGGGTGATATTATAAAACAAATACATTTGCTAAGCTTTTAAAACACAACTAGAAATAAGGATTCCTTTTTTTTTAAAATGAAAGGCAGCAACAATAAAATATTCCAGGACTTAATTTAACATAAAATGATGAAGTTCAAGGAGAAAGACAGGCATCTGGAGCTCTGGGGTTGGGAAGAGTTGGTGAGAGGTTGGAGGAACAGTGTTACTTGGTACAGTAGCACACAGCTGTAATCCTGGCACTTCAGAAATGGAGACAGCAAGGTTTCCCTGAGCTACACAGTGATATCTTCTCTCGTCTTCTCTCTCTCTGTCTTGCTCTCCCTATATATGTATATTCGTATATATATAAAATCAATAATATATATGTATCTATTCCCCATATCAGCAATGTGGTTGTTTTATAATGTAATGAAACGAATCTTTCTGACTGATTGTTTTTATGCTGTACATTACTGGCATTGTTTAAGCTGTTGAGAAATTCTGCAAATGATTAACTGCAGTATAGTGATGGCTACTAGCTATGTCCCCATGTAGGATAATGGGAAACTGGTACAAGTTCTCATGCTCATTTTATTGTGTGTATATTACATAGTATGTGTGGAGAGGCCCACGAAGGTCAAGAAGTGAGGAAGTTCCGGGGTTCTGGGATACTGAGGGGCTTGGTGAATAGCTCTCGGCCTCTGTGTTCTTTCCGCTTTTAAGCTGGTAAGTGAACCAATTAGTCCCTTGCCTGGGTTGAAATGGCTGGTATCTTTATACTTCAGATGTTGGCTGAGCATAGGAAAGTGAAAAGTCAGGGGTGTAGCCATGAAAACCACCGATCCAGACACCAAGGGGTGAGTGGGCCCAGAGTCACTGTGGACGGGCAGTGTGCCCTGGGAAGCTGCCCTGTCTCCGGACAGGCCAGCCCCAGTCCTTTCAGACGAGAGTCTCGTGGACCACCTGCAGCAGAGTTAAGGGAGCAGATGTCAGCGTCTTAAGCTGATCCCAGACCCCTTGATTCTGATGTCAGCCACGGTTTGAGGCTAGGATGACTTTTCTCTTTAGTGCACAAGTTTTTCAAAAGAGTGGGGTATCACTGGCTCATGCTTATAATCTTAGCTATTCAGGAGGCTGAGATCTGAGGAGCAGAGTTGGAAGCCAGTCCAGGCAGAAAAATTCCCTAGACTCTTATCCTCAATTAACATGAGAATGAATGCCAGCCTTGAGTGAAAAAGTGAAGCAAAAGCATAAGGCTCTGAGCTTAATTTCCTGTCCTGGTGTGTGTGCATACACACACACACACACACACACACACACACACACACACAGAGTTTTTCAAAATATTAACAATCTTTGTAATTTTATAAGCTTATTTAATTAAGCATGACAGTGTGGGACTTAAGGACCTCGTGTACTCAAGCCAAGCCAACTGGTTCTTATGATTCATTTTCTTATTAATTTTCTAGAGCATAGATCAGTCTGGATAAAAGGTATCTCATAATTGCCCTCTATTAACAGCTATTAGCAGTAATGAGGGAAGGCATTTTATGGCACCTCCATCATGCATCAATTCCAGTAAATTAAAATGTCCTTTTGGTTTAACACATTATATCAGACCTTATGCAACTCCTGGCACACTAGCTGATAGTGTGTGGTTCTTAGAAGCCGATATTGGAAAAGTAGATGGTGCTGAACTTTGCCTAGAAAGCTTTTGGGAATCAGAGCTATCCGTAATAATAAAGAGAATCTTGTACAAGGCCTTTCTCCCCAACCCTAGTTCTCGATAATCCCCCTATCAGCAGCGTGGTTGTTTTATAATGTAATGAAGTAGTGGAAATGGACCTTTCTGGCTGGTTGTTTATGTGTTGTACATTACTGGCATTGTTTAAGCGGTGAAGAAATTCTGCAAATGATTAACTGCAATATAGTGATGGATATTAGATATGTCTCCAGAGGGGATGCTGGGAAACGGATACAATTTCTCATTTTATGCAGAGGAAATCAGCTCTTTCAGGTAGTGGTAGGCAACTCTGGAGGAAGTTCTGCATCTAGAGCACTAGATGTGACACGTGACTAAATGACTGGAAAATAGTAAATAGTAGAATTCTTAAAAATGCCATTGAAAAGGAAGGTCAGTCCCTGTGAACTTTAATTACTTCTATCTTTCTTTCTTCCTTCCTCCCTTCCCTCCTTCCTCCCTTCCCTCCCTCCCTCCCTTCCCTCCCTCCCTCCCTCCCTCCCTTCCTTCCTTCCTTCCTTCCTTCCTTCCTTTCTTCCTTCCTTCCTTCCTTCCTTCCTTCCTTCCTTCCTTCCTTCCTTCTTTCCCTCCTTCCCTCCTTCCTTCCTTTTTGCTTCTCTGTACATTTAGCAAGTATTAAACAGAGTTAAAGTATGAGAAACAGAAAAAGAGAGAAACATTTCTTGCTCTCTGTGTAGGAAATGGGAGTGAAAGATGAAAAATGGAGGTTCTTATCTGTAGCTTTTATGCTTTCTGAGCTGGGTGAATACAAGAGATAGGTAAGGCCTAATCCAAGGTGACCTTGAGGATTTTTTATTTTGCCCGATATGTCCTTTTATTCTGTTTTTACTCATTTATAAAGAGTTCTAAAATGTTGGCCATTTAAAAAAAAGAAGATTCAGATAGTCCTTCTATGTCTCCTAATCACTTAACTCAACATAAAAAAATGGCTCTGGTAGGAGAGAACGTATTTGCTTTTTCAGTTTACTTCCTGAACCTGACTTAAAAAAAATATTTGTTGAAAATAATATAATTTCCCTGTCTCCTCATCTACCTGTCCTGCCTCATTTCCCTGCTAAACCACTTTGGTCCCTTTTAATCCTGAAAGAGGTGCTCGTGGCTGATGGTCCATCTTCTATAGTTGCCTCGTGCCGGGAGCTGATGGTTAGCCCTGCCTGGCAAAAGAAAAGGGGGAACCCCAAAGTTGTTTTCCTATTTGAGTTAGGGGGGACATGGGAAATTCATTTGGCAGGAATTTTGGCTGATAGGTGTCACCATCAGGACCAGAAGGTGACCGGGATCAAACGATGTCAAGCGCTTTAGCTTTGGCCTTAGGACACAGAGAACCTTTGGATCTTCGCAGTTCAGCAGCAGCGGTGGTTACCACGTGTTCTCTGCTGGTGGAAAGTATTGCCTCTCCATCACGTGGGTGGAGTTACCACTGGCCTGTGAGATTCCACACCTCGCTGGGGCTCACAGAGGGGTTCCCTCAGCCCCGTTCCCATTTTCATGCAATGTCACAGGTGCTCGAGAGCCACTCACGGAAAGCATTTCGCCATAGCCCACAAGAGTCTCACAGGGGAACATTTTAGCAAGGACTTATGTTAGTGCAGCGGAATTACGACAGGGAGGAATTGAGAGGAGAAGCCCGTCCTGCCCCCCATGAAGGAAATGGACGTTTAAGAGTCCTTTTAATTCTTTCATGCATCCACAGTGCATTTGTCTGATTGGCTGATCCAGAATTAAAATGTATTTCCTATATTAAGAATTTTGACGATGCTTCATGTAAGGCCCTGGAGACAGATGGGGAGCACTGAGCTCAAGTCAAGCTCTGGTTAGCTACCTGTCACTGTGTAAAAACTTCCCAGTTCTGGTTCATCTACAAAATGGACCAACAAAATCGGCTTCATTGAATTGTCATGAGGACACTGCACATGATGCGCTAGGCCTGATGTTGGGCTTTATTCATGGGTGGTGGCAGCCTTGGTCTTTGTTGTCACACTTCAATCTGATCTTTAGACACATTTGGTCTGGGTTGAAGCTCAGTGGTAGAACACTTATTTAGCATGCCTGAGGCTCTGGGTTCTGAGTACTGCAAATCCTCCTTCTCTTCCTCCTCCTCTTCCTCCTCCTCCTCCTCCTCCTCCTCCTCCTCCTCCTCCTCCTCCCCCTCCTCCTCCTCCCCCTCCCCCTCCTCCTCCTCTTCCTCCTCCTCACCATCATCATCTTCAGTTTGCTTCTAGTGTTTTCGACTGTTATCAGTCACACAAAATACATCCTTGTTTCTTTCCAAAGAGGATTATAAAATGTTTGTTCATGTCTGTGGTCACTATCCTCCCACAGGTGCGCCAGGCCTGGAGACGGATAGTACATGAAACAGATTGTGGCTGCACTAATTAAATTATAAACTAAGGCAAGCTATCTTGGCGGGGGTGTGGGGGGGAGGGGATGGACTTGGGCTCTCCTCTTTGAACAGACCACAGTGAAGTGTCTTGACCTGAAATGGGTCAACAGAGACTGTGATGTCCATTTGTTTACCTGTAATTAGGATGTACATGGTTCTTTGGAATACATACCAGATGTCAGTGCTTCTAGCACAAAGAGGTTTGGGGAATTTATCTGGATTTCTTTGCTTTTACTTCTTTTTTTTTAATCAGATTTTGCCAGGGACACTTGTGAGATCTTCTAGAATCAGGCCATAGAACTTGATTTGAACAGCAAAGTGGAGTGTGTGTGTGTGTGTGTGTGTGTGTGGCTAAAGGGTCTTTGTAATAATAGGATTCTTGAAAATTACTGAGAGTGGATTTTCAGTATGCTTGCCACTAAATGATGTATGTGAGGCCATGCATACAGTAACTGGCTTGAGTGAGTCATTCCTCAAGGTGTACATATTTCAAAACAATGTGCAGTGGGTGGTAAGTACACATATTCTTTTTATTTGTCAATCGAAATAACAAGTAGGTGTTGGTTCACACAAACCCAGGTGCACATGCATGCACATGTGAGCACAACACACACACACACACACACACACACACACACACACACACACGAAACAAACATCCCTGCAGTGAGGAGAACAGCAGGGGGTGCAGAGGCCCCCAGGACAGTGAGGGGGCTTTGGTGGTGGTCCTGGGCAGGAGATGCTTGCACTTGGGTCCCAGCAGCAAAGATGGGAGCAACAGGCAGGTTGGGATGTATCTTGGAAATGGCACCAACAGTACTGGTCCAGGGTTTGAGGATGGGAGAGGAGGTAGAGGGGGACTTTGGGTGTTCTCTGATTGACTAGACTGACTGCTTCAGAGAGTTCTAGAAGTCACCTGGCCCTGTGCGGTGGCCACACAAGGCTGAGCTCTGCAGAGCTGGGAGTTCACACTCCATAGAACCCCACAAGAAGCTCTGGACAGGATAGGAGACAGCTCTGTGCACGTGAGATCTCCTCTCCCTGGATGCTCAGCCCAAGTTACTTCCCGTTCTCCTCTCTCCATGCACCACATGGAGAATCCATTTCCTCTTCCTCAGAACTTCCTCCAAGGACGGAGACTTCATCTTCTCCCTGGCTTTTCTTGCTCCGAGAAATGGGTGTTTTCTCTTGAGGGCCACATGCCAGGCTTCGTGGTGTCTGCTCGCGTCCTGTCTTCTCCCTTGCCTCACACATGCGCACTGGCCTCTGTGCTGGAAGGATAGATACTCCATGCGCCTCTCTGTTTGTCTCTCTGGCATCTGCCCAATGCTCTGAAGTATTCAGGGGAAAACAGAAGAACCCAGAATCCAGCTACATCATTGTTTTTAGCAGCCTCCCAGCTGTTTTGCATTCAGAAAGTCGCGGCTGTTTTATTATACATGTGTGTTTTTGTTTTTGTTTTTGTTTTCTTGCTCCCTCGAATGATAGCAAAGTTCATGCAGTGAGAAAAGTCCCCTGCTAATGGACACTTCCTCCTATCCCACTGTCCAGGGGGCCTAGAGCACTGTGGATGTCAGCGGCCCAGGGCCTAGTTGGGGAGCTGGGAGATGATCTTGGCAGTGGAGGAACCAGAATGAACTCACCTGCATCTCAGAGGGAGGGAGGAAGGGAGGAAGCCAGTCCTTGCCGGCTCCCGTGCATTCTGTCTGTTAAGATGTTTCAGTCCGTCGAGGGACTTTCCTTAGCATTCTCTCTCTCTCTCTCTCTCTCTCTCTCTCTCTCTCTCTCTCTCTCTCTCTCTCTCTCTCTCTCTCGGTTTCCTTGGCACACTGACAGAGCCCAACACAGGTGGTGATCTGTGCTGAACAGTAGAGCGAGCCTTCTGAACACGTTGTCTATCCCAGCAGCTTAGAGCTCAGCTCAGAGGATGAGCAATGAACCTAGGGAGACCTCCGGCGTAGCCAGTGACGTGTGTGAAAAGTCGTGTTACGGAACGGACATTTCCCCACGCTCCCCCACCCCGTGCAGCACAGGGGGAGGTAGATCTTGGGTGGTAGGTAAGGTCGGGGTTACTGTTACGTATTTAAGGTAGTGAATACACTTGTCATACTTGTTACCCCTTTCATCATTTTTCCCCTGCCTTCCCTCCCCCTAACCAACCCTCCTTGCTTTCATCATCTTTTTTTTTTTTTTTTTTTTCCGGTTGTGGGGCTTGAACTCGGGGCCTGAGCTTCTTTTGCTCAAAGCTAGCACTCTACACCTCTTCCAGCCTTTTCTGTGTAGGTGGTACTAAGGAATCGAACCCAGGGCTTCGTGCATGCTGGGCCAGCACTCTAGCACTGAGACACATTCCCAGTCTCACCATTTTTTTTTAAAAGGGCACTCTTATGGGTTCCCCCCTCCCCTGGCTCCATGAAGAATTCCTTCTGCTCCAATGCTCCCTTCCTTCCCTCCCGCCCTTACTCCCTGCTCTTCTCTCGCAAGTTCACCAGACGTTACCTTTATGACTTGATGCGGGGCTCTCCACCACTTCCTCCAGCGAGGAGCCTCTCCTAGCTGCCCTCCACCACCTCCGCGGTGCCTTATTGCTCTGAAGTGTTATTGCCGGTATATAGCTCTCCTTCATATTGCACCCTAAGCCCTCCAAGGACGGGGCCTTGTTTTTTATTCATTCCCATTCCACGTACCTGGCCCAGGCCTTTACCTAGAGTAGATATTAGACAAGTTCTTATTGAAGGATTGATCCGATATTCTTGTTATCAGATTAGTGGTTCATGTTGTTCTAAAAGCTACATTGTTGTTCCTGGGCTCATTGCGCGATGTGGGCATTTGAAGGGGGGTTGCTATTTCTGCAATCTTCACAGGAAGAGGTAAGAGGTGGACGTCTGTGTGCAGCTGAATGAGGGCTAGACGTGGATGTGGAAAGGGAGCCGTCAGGACAATGAATGTTCCTGACCTGAGGGGTAGTGGGAAACAGCCTAGAGAACATCGTGTTCACTGGGTGCTTTCATACACAGCACGGACATTCTGGTATCTTTTTTTTTCTGTTTTAAAGGCAGGGTCTCATAGACAATTTCTATATAACCTCTGTAGAATCTAGGATGGTCTGAAACTCTGTCACCTAGGCTGGCATTGAACTTGCTGTGTTGCTCAGGGGGGCCTCTGGGTGATGGATTGACAGAAGTGTACCACCACGCCCTGCCCATCGTAGTAACCCTTTGTGTTGTCTTTCAATCTTTTCTTCAAATTTCTACAAAAATTCTAGATGAGAACCAGTGCCACAGAAACAATGTCCAGAAGATGGCTGTACATCTTGGAATGAGACTATGAGGATGTTAGTGACCTCTCCATTCCCTAAGCCTGCTGCCATTTTCCAAGCTGATGACATGATCTGAAGTTGAGGACTACCACCTTTGTGTTTTAATGAAGCTGTTGCCCTTGGGCGGGTTTTTATAAAATATATTTTGTATTTCAGGCTATTTATCCATTTCCTACTAACCATCAGTTTTTGGTCATGCTATTGCTGAGTAAATGATTTTCAGAGCGATAAGGGAAAGATGTTTGCAGGTGGGATGTTGAAATCAGGATGTAAAAGCGTCGGCCTTTTATAATTTGCCTGAAATTGCACCAGTGGTTAGATTTTAATCAAGATTTGCTCCCTGTAATTTAGGACAACCTCTCTGTATTCTTAACAACCTTGTGCCTGCTTGCTCCATAGTATGTGAGCACAAATTCTTAGTAGCAGTTTTAATTGCTTTGTAAATCAGACCAGTTTTTGCTCAACTTGTTTCAAGATTATTATGACAGATGAAATTGAATTTTGATAGAAGTTTTTCATTATTATATGAGCAGTCCCTTAAATTTCTTGATAATTTTTACTACAATAATATGATATATTTAATTAAAATAAATGTTTCCTTGCCAGCTTTTGTTTAGTATGTTTATGATATATCTCTAATCTTTCTCTATCATTTTGTTTTAAGCATGACTTTTATAGTACATATATACATAGGTAGCTTGAGTTAAAATACAAGTGAATCTTCTTTTCTTACAATTTTTATTGTTATTATAAATGTGATATACAGAGGGATTACAGTTGTATAATCAGGTAAAGAGTACATTTCTTTTTGGACAATGTCACCCGTTCCCTTACTCTCTGCCAGTTTTTCTCTCCCAACAAGTGAATATTCTATTTCTCTTAAAAAGTGGGTTGGTTCATTTTTATGTCTTTGGAAGGTTAAGGAGGAGTGCAGAAATGGTGGGGAAAAGGTGAACAAATGTAGCAGCAGTCCTAACTAGACACCATGTTAACAATGAACTAAAATGGTGGGTGAAACTTATAAATACTTTATTGTGCATGTGTATTGTTTTGAGTGGTTTGTCTTCAATTCCTTGGAGAACAACTTTCCTCTTGCTTCAGGAAGCTGCCCCAGGCATTCCAGTGGAAGTTGCCATGGTCTTGGAGACCCACAGTTGGCCTTGGATGATTGGCTCAAGGGTAACCATGTGACCTAATTGGGCCAATGAAATTCCCTTCTCAAGTTTTTTGTTTTTTGTTTTTGTTTTGGATAGAAACAGAAAGAAGAGGCCTCTCTAGTAACAGAGTGGTGACCTATGGGCTGACCACTCACAGCAGCGTTTCTCCAATCCACAATGTAAGAGGATGAAGAAAGCAACAAAGCTATCCAAAAAGCAGCACATTGCAGGCCACGGAGATCCATAGGATCTGCCAGGAGAGGGGATTTTGAATCACCGTAATGGCTGCTGGGCTTGGGCACGGCCAAACATTTCCATCCAGTTATGTCACTGCCTGAAGAAAGATGAAGGAATTTTGGAATAGAAAGTTGAAGCTAGAGTGTCATTGGAGGAAGGCTTATAAGAAATCAGGGAAGTTGAAATGATAAAGTAGAACGATTCCCCAAAATCCATGAGTGTGGTCCATTTACAGCAAGGAAAAGAAACACAGGCCAGGTTATGAGGCAGGAGGTAAACCATCGTACCTGAGTGATGCCACTACCCAGACACGACGCTCAATGGACTTTGGAAACATTCTGATGACAGGCTGGATTTAACCCCTGCTCCCCCCCGGATTCTCTTTTGGTTCTCTGAAGTGCGTGGCCATGCACGGACAGATGTGCGTGGCTCAGCAGGGCAGGGGCCTCCCAGCCAGGCGGGGGGTACGGCTGTGTGTGCACATGGCTTCCTGTTCCTCCAGGTCTCTAGCAAGACGGGGAATCTCTGGCCTTTTCCCCGAGAGTGTGGGGACAAAGGGAGTGGGGTGCCTTCCCATCTGCCTTTTGGGAAGCGATTTTGTTCTTATGCCTATTATACTTTGTTTCCTGTGAAAAATGGCGAGTAAGAGTGATGGAAACTGGTTTATATATTGTTTTCTTTAAATACATTTTGTTAGGTATATTTGAGGTTTACAACGTATTATGGAATACGCATGGATGGTAAAATGGGTACCATGGTGGGACCAATGAACGCAGAACAGTTGAACGCTACCTAATACCCCCTCCCCGCCAAGTAACACTAAGTTGTCAGCTCTGGACCTCAAGTCATGAGGTCCTCTCAACTTGTTCATGCTTTGTATCTGTTATCTTATATCCTTTGAATCTCTTCATTTTCTTTCTTCCCCAACTGCCAGTTGGTACCTACTGACAGTATATTTGACTTTATTCATTTATTTATTTTTGTTTTGCTTTGCTTTGTTTTGTTTCTTTTGAGACAGATCTCATTACATATCCTTCTGCCACAGTCTCTTGAGTGTTGGGATTATAGACTTGTGCTACCATGCTGGTATTCTTTTCTTCTTTTCTCTTCTCCCTCTAGCTGAACTCATGCACTATTTTTCTCCCTTTGTCTGATTTATCTAAGAGGCAGGTTAAAGTAATGTACTAGCAAGGGCATGGGGCCAAGGAAACTCTGGTTTACTTTTGGGAGTATAGACTGGTTTGGCCATTATGGAAAGCCAATGGAAATTTCTAAGGCAATTAAAAATAGAATCAGTATACAACCCAGTAATCCCTCTTCTGGGCATTTAACCTACAGGAGATGACATTACTACCTCATAAAGATATCTACACTTACTTGTTCATTACAAGTTCATTCACAGTGGCCCAGATTTTCAAACAGCCTGGGTGTCCATCAATAGAAAAGAAGATCAACAAAATGTGATGTACTTACATAATAGAATATTATTCAACTTTCAGAAAGGAGGTCCTGGTAGTTGCTACATGATGAATGGAAGTGGAGGAGATTATGCTAAGTAAATTAAGCCAGACCGAGCTTGGATGTCTTGAAATGGGTAGCTTTTACCTTCTGGGTTAGCCTGGAGAGACATTTAAACCTCCAGACTGGGGGGGGGGGGGGTGGTGGTGGATAAGTTGGCTTCTTAGCGAGTCCCTTCTTGTCCAGTGATGCTGAGACGGAGACAGATGAGGTCCGCAGGCCCATGGCAAACACCCGAGCTCAGAGCATCTCAGTGCACATCCTGAAGCTGTAAGTGGTATTGCACACTCTCGCGCAGACAGATGACTGTCACATTCTCAACATATCCTGGAGGGAAAGAAAACAGAGCGGGAGAGGCACAGGAAGGCCATGAAGAGGCACCGGGGAGGCCTCCTTGCTCTAGCTGCACGCCAACAGGAAGGGAACTAGATTGGAGTCAGGCAGGTGCCAATGGCACAAGGAGACCTTAGGCCTGGCAGCTAGGCCAGGCCAAGAAGCCGCAGGCATCTGGGCAACACTGAGTCTCGATTCTAAGCGAGGCAGCCAAACACGGATTAAGGTGAAGAGTGTGTGAGGAGGAAGGTCCTGGAAGAGAGCCAGGCAGAAGGAAGATGAGGAAACCTGCTACCTTGGTTCCAGAAGAGCATGTCAAGTACGAAGAGGAGATTAGGATGGGAAAGAGGGTTGGACAAGACAGAAACCTGGCGGCATGGAATGAGGAGCTCGGGGAGAGGCTGTGTGGGGCATCGGGGCTGAGGGCAACTGAGGGGAGTTGAGCAATTCACGCTGGCAGCGCCAACAGGAAGCTGCCCACGATTCCTCCAAAGCATTGGCCACAGTCACTGCCACACAAAGAGGTCTGAGATAACCCTATCTTGTTCCAGGGATTCTGGGGTGTGGTGGGGCTGCCGTGGGTACCCAGCCATAGGCCCTCAACCTTTTGCTCTGTCTTCCTTTTGGAACACAGGGGCTGATGGCCTCTCAGGGGCTCAGGTCAGAGGCTGAGCAAGTCGCCCCTTCCTTAGGGTGGCCTTGAGTGATCTCGCTTTCCCTTTCCCATCACGTGTCCCCCCAAGGAGTGGTTGCAAAGGAGAAGAAACTAGCCCCCCCCCCCCCCGCAGTGGGCCTTCCCTTTGGAGTTACAGCAGTCCTCCCACGATCGCTGTGTTCAGAGACTGGAAGGTGGGGGGAGGGGGGGAGAGAGAGGGGGCTGGACCCACCCACTTGAATCTGGGCGGGTGGCTCATCCTCTCTGCAGCTCTGTCTGGGGGGAAGGAAAGGCTGCACATTCATGAACATCCATGGACATCCGGGCCAGCTCTAGGCTCCCATGATTCAAGGGGACTTGACTGGAACTTCAAGTCCACCAGTTTTTTGCAAGTGGACAAAGGAGCGCTGGACACTTGCAGGAAGGGGGGTTGCACCTTCCTGGGGTTTAAGATTGGCTAAAGTCTTTAAGGCCAACCAAGCTCCTTCTTGAACTTCTATTTTCTCAGCCAAAGTGGAAGGAATAGTTTAAACTTTTCTGTGTGCAAGTTGGATTCGGGAGAAGCCTGGTTGAACTCCATCTCAACTAGAGATGACAGGGAGCCAATTTTCTGTGTATGATGAGAGGCCTGATGAATTTCTCCTGCCCTGAAGAACAGGGTTTCATTCATACACTGGCGTCTGGGGGCATCTCCCAGATACGTCAAAGAGCACCTAGATAGCATCCCCCAAGGCCTTACCACATCATTGAGCCCCATCCGACCCTGTGGGTCCCCAGAGCCTTGACTTCCACAGAGCCCCTTGGGAAGTCCCATTCAGCAGGAGCGACACCGACAAACTGTGTTCTGATGGTGATTCCATGTTTACCTTTTAAATAACAATAGTGACACTAACCACAATTCAAAACCCATCAGCTATTTTCTATGTCACTGTAGCCTCTCCTCTCTTCTCCCTCACACACACAGTCCCTCTCTTGGTCTCGCTTTCAACATCTAGTTTATACTTACTGGTCCTCCTGTGATGACACAATGGAGTTTCTGTGTGAGAAGGAGGAAGGTAATGACCTAGATATTGTGATGTAGCCTTTGGATGCTCTGTAGGAAATACTATGATACCAGAATAGCCAGCCTGACCCCCGAGGCGGCTGTCAAGTGGCCGGGAGGAAGGCAGCACGTGCAGCATGGTTACTCGGAATGGTGGGACCACCCACCATGCCTTCCAGGCATGGAAGACATCTCAGGATTCTCTCCATTTTAGCACACTGGGGCTGAGGTTATAGCTCAGTAGTAGGGTGCCTTCCTAGAATGTATGAGGACCTGGGTCTGATACTTAGTACTACAAATACACACACCACCACCACCACCACCACAAATCACGCGAGAATTTAAACAAAATATCTCTAGGCCCAGTATTAAGCTTGGTGTGTCTGACTCTGGGAAGTGTGGGGGCCAGGAACCCCCTAGTAGTTCTTCATCCAGCCCAGCTGCGAGGCCTCTGAGTTTAGAGTCAGGGCTGCACCATCTTGTTGGCCCTTCCACCACAAGTCCCACCATGGAGGAATGAAGTGGACTTGAATGGACCCCACCGTGAATATGTTTCTCTGGTTCAGTTAATGAAGCTTCCAGAAGGATGGAGAGAAAGCAGCCTCCTGTCTCCCCCAGCACTGGCAAAGCCCTTCCTAACCTTTGGGCCACAAGGCACAAGGAGAGAAGGCAGTGCTTCGACCAACCAGGAAGTCAATGTAGAAAAATCTGGTTCTGTTTGCCACGATCTTATCTTCACTTGTTTACCAGCTTGCTTTATAGCTGCTACTAGAGTGGCAGAGATTAATCTAAGAGCTGCCCAGTGATAAGCCTTGGGGGGAGCTGTAAGGAGGAAGCAGGTGTTCTGGGAGGCCCTTATCTTGGACATGGGGGGGGGGGGGAGGAAGTACTAATCTTTCAGGGAAACATTGATTAGGTAGACTGTAAATTCTTTTCTTGGGCTGGAAAGCAACATCAGTAAGACATCACCTTCTGCTCCGTCCCATTCGTTGATTCTGCCACAGACAGCTTTTGTTCCATTTTTTTTTTATGCCTCTGCAATTGGGAAGGATCTTACAGTTGATATCCTTTTAAACATAAAAAAATTAAACATTTACACAAAAAAGTTTCCATTCAGCAAGTCAGATTATGAGTACAGTGCAGCTTGATCAGTGTCCGATCATGAGAACATCTTGATCAATGTCGTCCCATCCACCATTCCCCTCCATCTTTCCCAATCCCACACATACCCTCAGAGATATCTTTTCGAGGTATGCTTTCTCTCTCTCGCTCCTCTCTCTGTCTCTCTCTCTCTGTCTCTCTCTGTCTCTCTCTCTCTCTCTCTCTGTGGCTATTAATCTAACGGGTTTTACAGACAGTCTGTGGGAGACTATGATGAGAATATTTCACATAGGCCAACCCTTTTCTACCTTTCTGAAGTACTTAGCTCCCCCCTCATTTTTTGAATGGCGAGGCGACAAAGCTTTTCAGGAGCATTCTCCTAACAATGTTAGGTGGGAAACTCCCTGGGGGGGGGGCGGGGAAGGGTTCTAACCTGATGAGGACAGTGCCCGGTGCTGTGGGCAGTGAGGAGGAAGACTGGGAAAGGAGGAACAGGGACCCCGAGGAGGGAAAGGCTGCCGGGAGACTTGCGTGCTAGAACACAGGACAAGTCGAAGTGGAAGTATCTGTGGGCTGTGAAACGGAAAGCAGCCCCTCCTTTCTCCATCACTCTAGGGCTTCGAGGACAGTTTCAAAGCCATAGATAGACCCCCCTCCCCCCGCCCCCACCGCGGGGGCTCTCCGTGTTGCTTTGGCTGCTCGGGAGCTGGCAGTCACAATTCTAATTGAGCTCCACTGGAGAGCCTTATGGGACATTTCAACTCTACCTTGGCTTTTTCTTTTTTCTTTTTTTTTTTTTTTGGCCAGTCCTGGGCCTTGGACTCAGGGCCTGAGCACTGTCCCTGGCTTCTTCCCGCTCAAGGCTAGCACTCTGCCACTTGAGCCACAGCCCCGCTTCTGGCCGTTTTCTGTATATGTGGTGCTGGGGAATCGAACCTAGGGCCTCGTGTATCCGAGGCAGGCACTCTTGCCACTAGGCCATATCCCCAGCCCCTTGGCTTTTTCTACCTATGGGACCTTCCTAGCCACTTCATTCTTTGCGATTGCATTGTATCCGCTTCTGAAGTCCGCATCATTATTTTGAAACAAGGCAGGGTGCAAAGAAACAGGCAAGGGTCAAACAAAATGCCACATCTAACCAGAGAACCTCAGCTTCAGACAGCGGTGGGCATAGAGAATCTGAGTCTGGTAGGCATGGCTTGGGTCCTGAGCTCACCCCGCGATTCCCGCTTAGTCACCACCATCTTTACTTCTCCTCTTGGAGCATCTCAAGAAGAGGGTGATGGAGGAGGCCACACTCTGTAAGTGCAGTGTGCGGACAGAGCCGAGCTCACAGGCCTCCTCCGCTGCTGGGCTCCAGGCAGCATGAGGAGAACCGGCCTGCTGGAGCTTCCCGCCGCGGTGGGAGAGGACAGGCATCACGGAGGGAGGCAGAGGAAGGAACTGGCTTTCTGAGCCAGTGTGAGGCCATGGTGGAGAGGGGAGAAGACTGAATGGGTCTCTTCTGGTTGGGCAAAAAGGGCTACAGGCCTCCTGCTGTTTGGGCCCTTGCCATGCCAGACTCTGGCTTCCTGATCCAGACCACCCCCCCCCCCCCAGCGGTGCCCATCTTGGGAGGGACCTGAGGAGGCGGAGGGCATGGCTGCTCTGTCCTGGGAGAGAGGCTCTGCCCACCGGGCTGCTGTCACCCTCCTGGGTCTAACTCCCAGCTCCTCCGGCTCCTGCAACCCCACCACCCCTACCTAGCCAGGCAGCCTCTAAGGCAACGGACAAACAGCCATCTTCCCAAGAGCCTCCACACATGTGAAACACACACACACACACACTTCCTCATGCACACACGTGGACATGCATGCTTGCACAACCTTTGCCTCGCATAGGCGTCTACCCCCAAGCACACACAAGTGCACCCAGGCAAGCGGAATCACACACACACACACACACACACACACACACACACACACACACATGCACACGTGCATGTACACACACCAAGCAACCGTACACACCTGGGCACTGCCTCCCAGGCCTGGTGCTGTGATGAGGAAGGAGGAAATACAAATGAAAAGAGGTTCCCACCCCCAGGAAGTAGCCCGAGTGTCAGGGAGTGTCGGGAAGCAGCCGCTGTGGTTTCCCTCTTCACTGGCCACGCATAAGAGCCCCATTATGGCCCCGCTGCCCTTTAGCGCGGTGACACCGGTGGCAGTTTGGTTGTCTTTGGTTTGGCTGAGTGTTGCGTACTTGTCACTGCCTTGTACACATTTAAAACTCCTCCTTTGTTCCCAGTTCCCTGGAGTGACAGGGGGTATTATGGTTTGCCATGCCACCTGCCAAGCCCACAGCCCAGGCTGACGTAGTCGGTGGCGGTGAGAAGATCTGTGGAACTGAGCCATTGCATCAAGCCCTGTGTGAACCAGCTCTCTGGAGCATGGCGTTGGGGGGGGGGGGGGGCTTCTGGGTCTGCAGAAGCTTCCCAGCTTGCTTTGGGACTGTGGTAGGCAATGTGGACAAGAGATATCGCACCCTCTTTTTAGGCTAACCTTTGGGTACTAGGGTCCTTTGGGCCACCCTGCTGCCAGCCCAGATCCACTGCTTCTGTCCTCAGAGGGACAGAGATGGTAGAGATGGCTCCAAGCCTGGACAGGGCACAGCTTGGCCGCTGCCCTGTCCAGGACCCCACTCCATCCTCCAACCCCAGCGGAGCCGTGGCAGCATTGTTCTGTGTTGCTCCTACTCGTTCGCATACTACTTCTTGCTTTCTCCCTCCCCAATGCTTTCCTGGGCTTGGAAGTTGTGTGCTGCTCATCAAAGATGAGGAAGGGAGGGTGGGCAGAGCATGCCAGACCCCAAGAGGAGGAAGGGCAGTCCTGCTGGAAGTCAGAGGCAGGGGGGCAGTGAGCAATGGTCCGAGACCAGATGGACACAAGGAAGGTCCTTGGGAGAGGGGACCACATGCCGCTCCTCACCCAGGGGAAGGGGGTGGGGGGCTCTGGGCTGAGAAACAGCATCAGCGGGGGCTGCACTGGGGAGAGGGCCAGGACAGGTTAGCAAGAGGAAGGCAGGTCCTGGGGCTGGGCTGTGGAGGACGGAGCCCTTGTTGACATGGAAGGGCTAGGGATGCTCCTGACAGCCTCCATCACTCTGCAGACACGTTCACAGATGAAGATGTACTGGTCCAAGCCAAACCAGAACATGAAGCCTCTTCCCCCAGAGGCCTGGCCTTCACTCAGCTCATGCACGCTAGTCGGTTTTGTTCCGATGTCCGTTAGTTTAGTTCACAGACTTCAAAAAGTCTCTTCGTTTATCCCAATTAAAAATGGCAGCCTTGTGTTGGTCTCAGACATGAAGTTCGCCCGAAGCACAGAGCTCAGAAGAGCCGCTCAGTTTTCTGAACCATTCCCACTGCTCTTTACCTTCTTCAGCTTTCCAGCCCTGGTCACTTAGAAGACTGCAGCCTGCTGGGCTGGTGTCTGTCATGGCCCAGGCTCCGCCCTTTCCTGCCCAGGCCCCGCCCTTTCCTGCCCTGGTCCCACTGTGTGTCTGGTGAGGGACAGACACCTCCTATACCTCATTTCATGTCCCTGGTGCCTCTCTGCAGCTCCTTTCTGCCCCTGCTCCCAGCCACTGACCCAGACACTGCGTCCTCTTCTTCCACACCCTCAATCCATCTCGACCCAAGGTCCTGAGGCCACTGAGTGCTTTCTTGATTCTACCTGCAGGGGCTGAGTGTGGCCGCCACAGACATCCCAGCCGAGTGGGTATGGACCCTTCTTATTTGTGGCCCAATCCCAGCAGCCACCTACCACTGCCCCTCCCCTCCAGGCTAAATCCCGCCCCCCCCGCCCCCATGTGCAGGTGAAGTTTTTCGTGGGTGGAGGTGGTTAGCAAGGATGTGTGGAGAGGTTTTAGATCTAGGATGGATCAGACATCCCTGAAGCCACTGGAGTCGGGGGAGGCCATCAGGAGGAGGAAGAGGAGAAGGCCGGAAGAGGGCCAGGTGGAGCCAGGAAGATGCTCACTGCCCTGACGCCAGCCTGTCTGCTAGGAGGTTGGTCACCTAAGGTGGCACTGTCGGTTGGTGGTTGTGACTCTCACCATGGCTAGGGACCGTTCTAGCCCTGTGTCCCCTTGTCCCCGCCTCCCTGACACTGTCTGCCCTGCGCGTGCACTTCCGGCTACGTTAGCATCTTCTCTCCAGTCTCCTAGGCGGGGCCTCATTCCTGGCATTCAGGGACTCCTGCATCTCACTGGGCTGGCATCTCCAGATGTGCACAGAGGCACGCTCCTTACAGGTTTCTCAGGCGAGATGGACTCGGTGGTCCGCAAACCTCACCATTCCCTGGAGGGTTTGTTGACCCTCCCATGGTCAGCCTGCACCTCACCCTCAGCCTCTACATTTCTAACAAGCCCAGCTTGTTCTGATGGGGGCTTTGAGTACTGCCAGGGCTTTAGTGCAGGAGTGAACGGAAGCACCTGAGCTGGAACTCCAGGGCAGTCTAGTCCCTCAGAGAGCAGTCTTGGGGCTTGAATTTAGGGCCTGGGCATTGTCCCTATGCTCAAGGTTAGCGATTTCCCACTTTGAGCCACAGCTCCTCTTCTGATTTTCTGGTGGTTAATTAGAGATAGTCTCATGGACTTTTCTGTCTGGTCTGGCTTTGAACTGTGATTCTCAGATCTCAGCCTCGTGAATAGCTAGGATTATAGGCGTGAGCCACTGGCTTATTTATTCTGGGTCATCTATCTGCTTCTTATGATACCTGTTCCCCTGGACTTCATTCACTTCCAGGCCATCCTGCAGCTGTTTTCAAATATGCCTCCCTCCCCTGCCCATTCCCACCATCAAGAGGGTGCAGCCATTTCTTAGGCTAGAGGACAGACTATACTTGATTGGCTGGCACTCTGTCCTCCTAGGCTGTCATGCTTGTGATTGGCCAGTGCATTCTGTCCTTCTAGACAATCATGCTCGTGATTGGTATCTTCGCTCCCTGTTCATCCTCCCCTGAGTCTTTCTAATCACAGGTAAAGATGGAAGAGGAGAAGGAGGCCCCACAGCTGATTGTCCTCAGAGTACACACACAGCATCTGTGAAGGAGATTTCTGGAGAGGAATCGAGCCAGCTTCTTAATTCAGCACAGACAGCAAATCCCATGCCCAAGCCCATGTGTTCTTTGGTTTGGAGCTAGTCCATTCAACTCTCTGGTGTATCTTGGCTGCTAGGGGCCAAATATCCAGGATTTGGGGAAAGGACAGTCATGAGGACATGTATTTAGAGGTGTCCAGAACAGAACAGAAACTGCTCAAGGAGGGATCATGGCTCTTATCTTGGTAAGAGTTGCTTTTGGATACCACTCAGTTTCCTTGTTCTCATTCCTTGTGCCCAAACCAACTATTGATATATAATTTGGTCTCTCAAGCAGACTAATTCTGGAGCCAAGATACACTGCTATTGTCAGTGATGAATTGGTTTCCTGGTTTGCCAATTAGCGTCTGGGGAGTACAATTAGCATGACCAGATCTGATTGTCCCGCGGCGATAGGATCTGAAAGGCTGACACGGGTCCACTGCCGTCCTGCAGGAGGCTTTCCACAAAGCGGCGGTCCCCGGCTCCCAACTGCAGCTTCCTCCCCCCTCGCTGGCCACAGCAGCTGGGGGCGGGGGGGGATGGGAGAGGGAGGGCAAGGAGGGCATGAGAGGGGCCGGAGTCAGCCCCCCCCACGTTGCCTCCCTAGGGCAGAAGGAGTCCCTGTTAGTCTAGACCTAATGCTGCCATTCCAAATGCAGTCCCTTCTCCCTTCTGCGCTCGTGCAGGGCAGGGCTGGGGAGGACTCAAGCTCCAGGCCCACCTCCCGAGGGCCGGAGAGATGAATCAGGAGTGAGTGAACAAAGGCCAGGGTTTGCAGTTACCCTTCCAGACAAGCGGTGTCTGTGCGCATGTCTGGCTGTGTGTTTGCACTCAGTAGCTTCACCTCTCTGAGCCTCCGATTCTCACTGCCCTCGGTCACTCGCCCTCCTCCCCGTGGTCCTCCCTACTCGTTGTCTGGTTTATTTCCTTCACAATTCTCATCCGAGTCCAAAGTGCTTCTCCCTCTTTCACGTCCGGGGCGCGCGTCTCTCTGGCTTTATACGGCAGTCCTCATCTGGAGCCCAGTGGCCAAGTGAATAGAAGATGGATGGGGTGATCCTCAGCCTGGGACTGGACCTCGGGGGAACATAGAACTCACTAGAACCACTGTGCCGAGGCTGGCGACGCTGATTCTCACGCTCACAGTTCAGTCTGCTCACTTCTCTGTGTACCTCAAGCGTTGTGCCAGGTTCTGGAGGTGTGATAATGAACAAGCAGGCAGCACTTCCTGCCTTGCTGCTTTTGCTTCTTAGTGGGGGAAGACAAGCAAGAGAATCAAGAAGTAAAATACAAGGCCGGATGGGTAGTGAGAGAGGCTAGAGAGTGCAGGGGTCAGGGGGCAGGGGGCAGGAAAGGACACATGAGGGAGATGACTTGCTAGGGAGAAACTTGAAGGGGCTAGGGACGCCTTCCTGCATTGATCGGGGCAAAGAGTCCTCCAGGCAGGGGGATGAGCAAGTGCAAAGGCCCTGAGGCTGGTCTGTCTAGTGTGAAGAAGGGGAGGAGCCATGGGGTCTGGTTGTGCAGGGCCCTTGAGCCAAAGTTACAGTTTTCAGCCTTCCTTGGAGAATGACAGAAAGGGCACAATCAGGTTTCACTAGGGGGCTGCTTGTTTTGGGGAGACCCTGTGGTTGGGCTGCATCCTGGGGAGCAGTGGGTTGACTGCTGTCCTGTGCATCATGCAAGGGACAGCCAGGGACGACGACTCTCCACAGCCTTTCAGACATGGCTGGGATGAAACGGGGTGAGGACACCCAGGCTCTCAAAGGGCACCGCTGAGGGCCACCACGGATAGAGGCCACGAAAGACAGTCACGGTGGTAACCATGGCGATGGGTTATAGCATGCTAACAGGTGGGGGGGGGTGGCAGAACCGGACTGGAGCCGGGGGTGTCTCTCCCAGGCCAGGCGGTGGAGGGGACCCTGGGAATCCGCCTGTTCATCCCCACCCCACTCCAACCACGGAGTGTGACGTGACACGGACATGTGTCAGGCCACCGTCTCCGTACAGTGAGTGGGTGGTTATCCGCGTCTGGAAACAATCTCAGTGAGATGGTACTTGTATTAGAATGCCGGGGTGGGGGAGTATAAGATAGGCAGAAGATGGGGACGGGTGTTGTGATTTGCCAAGCAACAAGCATCCTATAATGCAAATGCCAAGGACGAGAAGTCCAAGCCAAGTGGGATGGTCGGAGGGGGTTCATGTGCGGTCCCATGTCCCTCAGCTCTTGGGTGAGGGTGGAATCCAGAAGGGGGTGGTTCACCTCATGGGAGGCAGCCAGGGCCCCTGGTGTCTGGGGAATCATCCCTCACGCCTTCTCCTCTGGCTAGTAAGGCTATTCTGGTTCTTCGGTGGCTGGGCAAGGCCCTCAAGGGCCCCTCAGAAAAGGCCTTGCCAGGACAAAGACTCCCAGAGAGATGCTCTCTCCCTTGGCACTGCACGTCCTTTCTGCCCAGCAGCCCACATCCTGCTTTCCACAGGACAATTCAAACTCTCCAGAAGTAAAAATCAAGTCCACGCTCAGGGAGCCCTTGGGAGCCTTCTAGGTTCACCTAGAAGGAAGTTGGAACTTGTATCTCTAATGTCTCTGCATTGGGCAATAGCCAGAGGGTGCATACGGCACTCAATCAAACACACCCCAATTGTTCTCACAGATTAACAGAGTTCCTTACTTCCTTCATATTGATTTATGGCAGCAATAGAAATATACCACTGGAGGACACGCCTCCTGTCCGCTGGATGCGTATAAATGGCAAGGAATTTCCACCCCAAGGGAGAGGAACCAGCAAAATGGGGCTCTCCACCGTCATCCTCGCAACATGTCTTTTATGGGGTCAAGTTCTCTCAGCAGGTAGTATGTCTCATTATTCTGTTCCTTCCCTGGACCCAGGCAAACCCACGTCTGGCAGGTCAGATGGTCTGCTTCCTTGGTGTTGGCCTGTCTCTCTGCTAGGAGTTTTGGTCAAGGAGTTTCTGTGGTGATCATTGTAAAATACTTGCAAGTGTTTAGAAGGAATGCATCTTTTTTTTTTTTTTGCTTTGTTTTTGGCTATGCTACGAGCAAGCTAATCATCCCCTCAGTGATTTCAGAGAAAGAATTGACTGATTGGGGCTAGAAAAGTGCAGAGAGTTCAGGAAAGGTGTGGATGTAAGACGAAGAGGCCCCAAGGTTTAGCAGAATGGGCTAAACACAAGGTTGGATTGTATGCTACAAAAATAGGGACTGATTCCTGTTGGAGTTCCAGCTTAGGACTCCCAGCAGGAAGCAGGGAAATGTGCTCCTCACCTGCCTTGGCCCGCAGGTGTGTCTCCCTCCACGAGCAATATTTGCTGAGTAAATTGGGTCAAGTAACGGACACAGACAGGAATGCATTTCAATTCCAAGTCCCTGCCAGCCACTCACCAGTCAGGCGCTCGGGCACTCTAGCGTGGCTTTGTGTTCTCAGTGTCAGGTGAGGACCATTGCGAGAGCCACTGGCAAATCTCTGTGATCGTGAACCTCAGTGTCACTTTACAGAGGTCCTAAGGTGATCCACCCGTCAGCCCGTTCCGTTGTCTGTCCCCTCTCTCTCTCTCTCTCTCTGTGTCTCTTCTTTCTCTGAATTCCTACCATTCTGTCTCTGCCCATCTGTCCTTCTGTCTTCCTCACTATCCGTCTTTCTCTCTGTCTCCATCTCCCTTCCTATCTGTTTGTCTGTCTCTCTTTGGCTGGGGGCAGCTGTGATGGCCATTCAGTCCTCCCTTCCCCTGGCAGGGGGCAGAGCTGAGCTGGGGCGGCCAGCTCAGCACAGATCTTCTTAGCCCTGGGGAAGTTAGTGCACCCAGGCCACGCTGGGCAAGAGAGGCAGAGGTACCCACTTCTGTCCTCGCATTTATCCTTGTCTCTGCCACTGGCCACAGCAAGCCTCAGTTTACTCATTTGTAAGGGGGTTCTGTTTCCTGCTCTACACAGGGGCGTGAAGGCGTAGTCACCCAGGCAGGGTCCGGCTTATAACAGGAGCCTTGGAAAAGCCAGTGTTCCTATTCTAGGCATTTCCCTAATGTTTTCTCCACATGTGACTTCCTAAACGCACTGTGGCTCTTGGATTGGCTTCTGGAAAAGGAGGAGCTGGAGCGCTCTAAATAAAGCTGACAGCTTGGTGGATAGGAACAGGCGGTGACCGGCGTGTAGACTGTCAGATGGCCTCAGCCTGTGAGAACGTCAGAGGTCCCTGTTAGGGGAGACTGGGTGAAGGGTGTGCGGGAATATTCTGTAACCCCATTGCTCTTCTTTAAAGCCAAAGTTGGTCCCAGTTTTTTAAACTTTGCTTCCTTGGGGTCTCCTTTCTTCCAGGCTAGTGTTTTGTACACCGAGAAAGTAGTCGTTGCTTCTAAACTCATTCCTGGCGCGTTGCTCTAAGCCCTCCTGCCATTTAACTAGAGATGTGGCTGACACTAACGCCTTGAAGGAGAATATCTAAGGCAGGGACTATGTGTATATGATTGTTGTTTTTTTTCAAACTCGGGGCCTTGTACTCCATAGATAGGTGCTCTATTGCTTGAGCCTCACCCCAAGCCCCGTGTATATAGTTTTGTGCTAGATCTAAACGGATTGAACACCTTGTCTCTAAGCCCCTTGCTTTACATTTGTGATCACAAGAACTGACTTCTAGTAAAGATGCTGGGTTGAGCCACGGCGCCCCCTGGCAGCATCGTAGGGAAGCTGAAGGCCATTTCCGGGGTTGCTAGATGGTCGCTGAAAGTGGGCCACTTTTCTGGAATCTGGATGTAGAGCTCAGGGATGAGACTCGCAGAGCAGGGCCAGAGCTGCCGAGGTTCTCTGGGGGAGTTGGTGGAGAAGGAGAGGAGGGTGAAGAGAGCTCTCGTTAAGGGGGGGGGTGGGTCCTAAGGTGGGGGGATTGGAGAAGGACACAGCTTAGGGAGGAAGGAGCAAGAGGGGAGCTGGGTGGTGTCACCATTGGTCAGAGAAGCCCCAGGGCCGAGGGCGCCCGGACGGAGGCCTCCCGCTGCTGTGTCCATGCAGGTTTGCCCCTGAGGCTGGTGGATGGCGGTGACCGGTGTCAGGGCCGGGTGGAGGTCCTGTACCAAGGCCACTGGGGCACCGTGTGTGACGACAGCTGGGACACCCAGGATGCAGACGTTGCCTGTCGGCAGCTGGGCTGCGGCCGCGCCCTGGCGGCCCTGGGCGGGGCTCACTTTGGTCAGGGCTCAGGGAATATCCTCCTGGGTGCGGTGTACTGCTCGGGATGGGAGCCCGACCTGTCCAGCTGCCCCCACGACGGCTGGTACAACCACGAATGTGGCCACAGGGAAGACGCAGGAGTCGTGTGCTCAGGTAGTGTGGCTGTGGTCGCTCACGGTTGCATGTGCACTCCGAAAGCAACACTGCATGAGCCTGAGAGCACGCGCGTGCATGCACACTGCCCCGTCACCGGCTCCGCTGCGAGTCTCGCTTTATGTGTTTACAAAGACATTGAGGCTCAGAGAGGCCTAGCGATCCACCCCTTGTCCAAAGCCGAGGTCCCCTCAGAGCTGGCTCTGATGGCCTCGCGGGCGTCCTTGGGTCTTAGCGGCAGCCTTTCCTTCTGCAAAGGGGGAGAGGAAGGGGAAACGGCTGGTCCTCACTGCTGGGCACCAAATTCAAATGGAGGAGTGGCTAATATGTTCTCTCTATTGGGATAAACAGAAGATGCTAAACACATCTGGGTAAAAGAGAAATTCTCCCTGATGCAATCCAGTGACCCTCAGGGCTGCCTTTCTCATCCGATCGTGTCGTCAGACTCGAAGGCGCCCTTCCATCTGCAATCAGCCCTCCCGGGATGCTCGTTCTTTGGGTGTTCTCCAGAGAGGAGTTTCTAGTTAAACCGTTCCCTGGCACCTGCTGTGTGGCCTGGATTATGTGCCTACAACCCTGTGAGGACGAGACTACGGCCGTCCAGCCTCCCCTAGGAATGCAGGCCTCTAAGGCTCGTGGAATCCCAAGCAGCCACGTTGTGCAGGAGCGGATTTCGGCATCCCAGAATGCATTTCTCTATGATGAGGGCCATTTTCTTTGGGATGTCTCCAGGATGGCACACAGCGGTCACTTGAGAGTATGTATCATCTCCAGAAACAGCCCGATGCCATTTGGAGTCCTCTCTCGTGACTAGGATGAGCTGATTGTGTCTTGAGATGGAGATTAGACGCAAAGGAGGTAGATAACGGAGACAGGAGCAAACTATGCTCTTGATGGATGGCATCCTATGGGCAAAATGACAAAGGGGTCAGTGCTTGGCTTCATAAGGAACCCCCCACCCCAGCATTAAGTGCGCCGCCCACCCTTTGCTTCTGAGTTAAGGAAATGGGGAGCTACCCCTCCACAAGTCAGGGACACCATCCAATGACCTCTTCTTCCTTTCCACGCTGTAGGAGCTTCCACGGAGCTGCCCATAACACCAGAAGGTAAAGCTGACTGTGCGGGATCCCTGCAGGCTCACTCACCGCCCATACGGCGCACCCCTAGGCTCGTCTCTAACCAAAGCAGGGGCAGAGGGCATGGGAGGAGGGGCCTCAGGCCTGACAGGTGTCGCTTCCATGGATCCCAAAGCAGAGAGGAATCCACAGGATGAGGCCTCTCCAAGGAGCCCCGAAGTCGAGTCTGGGGTCCTCTGGAACTCATGGTCCTCTAGCCAAGGTCATCAGAGACCCTGCACTTCCCCCCTAGGACACCTAGGAGGCTCAGTCTATAAAGCGGGAGATTCTCACAGCCTGGGCTCTGAGAAGGGCAGGCACTTCCCCTTTCCCATGGGAACGTTCGGCCTTAGGACAAAAATCCAGGACATCCCCTCCACCAGGGCTGGTGGCCTGCCTGGGAGTCAGAGTGTCAGTCAGGACAGGTGCCCTGACGGCCTTCTCTCTCTCTTTTCTGGAGTTCAGGGCACAGAGCTGAGGTTGAGATTGGCTTTATTCTAACTTAGCTACATTTCCCCCAAGATTACCTGCTCCTATTTGTAGCGGCCATGGAAGAACGCCTTCCCTTCTCTGTGGTGGTTTCCTCTGAGTACACTATTCGGTAGCAGGACCCAACAAATTCTTTGACATAACTGGCTAAGGTCAGGGCGGGAATGGGGGGCAGGGGGCGGGTGTGGAGGGTCCTAGGCCACAGAGCAGCTTTCCTAGAACTGCTCCTATCAGGATCTCCAGTGTAGGGCGGAGTCGACCTCTTCTGCATCCCGAGACCCAGTGCAGAACCCTTGAGGCTTTCCAGCTTTCCTGACTGGGACATAAAGCTGAGCGGCCTGGTTACAGCAGATGCAGTAGAGTTGAAAAATCTCCAGCGTGGGTGGGGTCAGTCTCCGCCCCCCCCCACCCCATCCAGCAAAGAAGGCCATGTGGCCCGGCCCAGGGTTCTATGAGAATCAGCAAGCAAGAGCTGCCTCTCTTCACACGTTCTCTTCTTTTCCTTCTCCCATAGGTACAACGGTCCCTCTGGAAGCCCATTCAACAGGTACTTTCACCCACACTGTCTCCAGGTCACAAGCATCCTTGGGGCTGTAGGTTTCGTGTTGAGTTCACTCAGAAGGAACTTGGGAGTCAGAAGAATCAGAATAAGATAATCTTCCACAACGGCGTCCGGGTCTGTGGGAGCGGGACCCATGTTGTTTCAGGGTGCCCTGCTCCCCGAGTTTCCTCTCCAGCCCTAGTGGTCCTCGGAACGGGGTTTCCAGGGACCCCGCTCTCTGCCCTCAGGGCCTTGGTTGAGAGGTAGAGGCAGGCCCGGGGTATTTTGTTTGGCCATCCAGGCCCCATCAGCCTGGGTCAGAGCAGTGGTTAGAGTCAAGACAACCTCGGTGACAAAAGCCTGCAGGGCGCTGGCGGCCATCTTGAAGTGGCCCTCGCGTGGGGAGAGGGGGCCGAAGGCCCTGGGGGAGGAGCGCACAGGCTACACTGCCGTGTGGACCTCGGCTACACCCCAACTGTGCGAGAGAGGCACAGAAAACAGCTCCCGGCCACGAGCGTCCTTTCCGCGTCTTTTCCAGAAACGGATTCCTACTTGGCGCTGAGGCTGGTGAACGGGGGAGACCGGTGCCAGGGCCGGGTGGAGGTCCTGTACCAGGGGTCCTGGGGCACCGTGTGTGATGACGACTGGGACATCAACGATGCCAACGTGGTGTGCCGGCAGCTGGGCTGCGGCTATGCCGTGTCGGCGCCAGGAAGTGCCCGGTTTGGTCAGGGCCCGGGACACATCGTTTTAGATGATGTGGCCTGCTCGGGGCACGAGTCCTACCTGTGGGATTGTCGCCACCGGGGCTGGCTCTCCCATAACTGTGGACACAGTGAGGACGCCGGAGTCATCTGCTCACGTGAGTCCCCAGACCTAGCGGGCCTCCCTCTCCGAAGGTTTTCATCACGTCGATTCAGTTCTAGAACTTAATCTCCTGTCACCCACGTCTGTCCTCCATTTGGGGTCAGAGAATACTTAGCCAGAGAAAAACCATGGTCAAGTGTGGTGGCTTCTGCAACACTACCCCTGTTGTTTTGGAGGTTCTTGATCCCCATGGCAAAGGCCCAGGTGCCGCCTCCTGAAGGCGGAAGCAAGAAGCCATGGTTCTAGCTGAGGAGCAACCAGCTGGCTCCTCTTCCCAGAGGGGCCTGACATCCTTTCCCGGGGCGGACCCCCGAAGGGAAGTGGTCGTTGGTAAAGCCTCCCCTGTCTGGCCTGCATTCCTTTGTGGGGAATCGTTCAGAGGTCACAGGGGTGTGGGAATAGTTCAGAGGTCAAAGGGGAGCAGTGTGCTGGAGGTGGGGTGCACGTGTGAGTGATGGGCAGGAAGTAAGGAGGGTGCTGGTGAGCCAGCAGAGGGGGGGCCGGAGCAAGGACCCATGCGGGGCCCCAGATTCATCTCACCTGGAGGAGACAGCAGTGGGTCATTAATGACGTTAAGTGGCCTTTTGCAGAACCCTGCAGAGGCTGTGGTGGCCTGTCCCAGGGTGGCTGTGTCTTTCTTGCTTCTGGAGGGTGACCTTCCAGCACATAGCTGCAGGGAGGGAATGGCCAAGGGCACAGGGCAGCTCCCTGGAAGTCTTGAGGGATTTGGAGCTCCTCTGGCTGGCAGGTGCTTGGGGCTGGGCGGGTCATCGGCTCAGCCTGTAAATCCTCACACACACTATTCCAGGTGTGTGTGTGTGTGTGTGTGTGTGTGTGTGTGTGTGTGTGTGTGTGACTCTAACCCTCCTTCTCTTTCTTATAGGTTACCACACCCAGGCCCCCATTCTTCCAGGTGAGTGCCAACGTCCCGACTCTTCTGCTCTTCTGCCCACTGTCACAGTTAGAATTCAGAAGCTATCTTCTTCCCTCAAACCTTCTACATCTGCATCAGATAGCTACATAGGGTCTCCGTTGCTGATGCTTTCAGCTTAAGAAACCGAGTCACTCATTCCATGAGCCTCGGTGCTTTCAGGTTCCGGGCTGACGTGGCCCAGCTGGGAAGCGATGTTACGCATCTCTGGCCTGTAAGCGCCAAGTTAGCATCAGCCAGATGCCTGTGTCCCTCACTCCTAGAAACACCCCCAGACCTCGCAGGGCTACATCTGCATCGAGATGGAGCGGCCACGTGAGGTTGTTGGAGGGAGCTTCTAGTTACCAATACATAGATTCTTCTGGGCTCTACGCCCCACTCTCCTGGCGCTGGGTATGCAGGTGTATCCTGTGGTGTCCGGTGTACCTGTCCATACTTGGGCCAGCAAATGAACAGACAGAGCTTCCCTAAGTGGGAAGAACACCCCAGGATGAGAAGGATGGGGGTCAGCTGAGGTCATGGGTAGGAAGCTGGTGCACAGGACCGTGGAGCCTGTGGTACAAACCACAGTGGGCTTGTGGATGAGTCTTGTGTGGTGGGGAGAACTTCGGTCTTGTCCTTCCTTCACTTTAAGTCTAATCGTACCTTGCCTTCCTGTTGCCTATTTCAGACTCAACGCCTGTATCGTTGACTAGTTTGGAAGCCACAGGTAAAGCATCATTTCAGCAAGGCCTGGGCTTAGTCTCTTGTTCTGGAGAACATTTGGCTGTGTGACTGATGGGCGGAGGCTGCAGGGAGTGGCTGCCTTACCCCTGTGTCTGTGGGTTCGATGGCCAACAGAGCAGGCTTAGCTGGTGATCTGCTGGGACCCTGTCCGTTCCTCAGACCCCATCATGAGGGGCCTATCCTGCATCCTTGAGCCAAGGATGGAGGATGGAGGATGGAGGATGGAGTGGCATGGAGTGTTCTGTGTCTCTCTAGATGCTGCTCTGGCCATGAGGCTGGTGAACGGGAGCAGCCGGTGCCAGGGCCGGGTGGAGGTCCTGTACCAGGGGACCTGGGGCACCGTGTGTGACGACAGCTGGGACATCAGCGATGCCATCGTGGTGTGCCGGCAGCTGGGCTGCGGCTCGGCCTTAGCAGCCCCGGGAAATGCCGTGTATGGTCAGGGCTCGGGGCCGATTGTGCTGGACGACGTGGGCTGTTCCGGAAGCGAATCCTACCTGTGGAACTGCCCCCACCGAGGCTGGCTCTCTCACAACTGCGGGCACCATGAGGATGCGGGCGTTACCTGCACGGGTAGGCCTCCAAGATCCCTGGTCCCCCCTACTCTGACCCTGGTCCCGCAGCTTCCGGCGGGGGCAGTGTGCTGTGGTCAGTGCTCACTCCTTAGGCAGAGGGGCCTGCGGGCGGGGTGTTGGGAGCCCCAAGGCTCGAGGCCCCCAGCCGGGCTTGTATCTGCGAAGGGACATTGAGGCCCTGTGGCTCTGGGTATTGGCGGTATCTTGCCGATTTGCTAGGTTCTTGTATTGTCCTCAAATTGAATATGTCTTTGTTTTCACTAAGTCTTTAAGGAAGGAGGTAAAGGCTGCTTCCTTCCTCCAAGTAGTGAGATGATTTCAGGAGAGCGGATGGTGGATTCTAGGGTGCCCTACACCATGCCTCAGCCAGCCGCCTCATACAGTAGAAGATTCCTCGGGCAGTCACTTAGCCTAGAAGAGCGATGCCTTTCATTCAGTTTGGAAGGAGAATCACATATCTGGACCCCAAAGTGGTTGTGGGGGACCCTTCCCCCCATGCTACCGGGGGGCTGTGTTGAAGAGGGAGGTGCTTGGCCCACTGCAGATCTTCGCAGATGTTCCTCTGGTTTTTAGGCCTTCAGTAGCCGAACCTTGACTCTAATGGGAGGTTAGCCTCAGTCGCTCCCAGGTAGCCTCAGTGACAAAACCTGAGCTCCGTAGGATCCCTTTAATGCAAAGAATAAGTGGCGCCCGCCCGTGCCCATCTGAGCGGTGAGCAACAGATTTAATCATAGTTAAATGATTTTATTCTTTTTTTTTTTTTTGGCCAGTCCTGGGCCTTGGACTCAGGGCCTGAGCACTGTCCCTGGCTTCTTCCCGCTCAAGGCTAGCACTCTGCCACTTGAGCCACAGCGCCGCTTCTGGCCGTTTTCTGTATATGTGGTGCTGGGGAATCGAACCTAGGGCCTCGTGTATCCGAGGCAGGCACTCTTGCCACTAGGCTATATCCCCAGCCCTAAATGATTTTATTCTTGGTCCTGATGAAAAAAGGCCTGATGAGCATCCTTCCTCTTCCGGCTGGGAACCCGTGACCTCCTTTGTCAGGGACCCAGGGCGCTACCCTTGTCCTGTAGGGGTCATTTGTTCCATCTCTGTCACTCTGTCGCATGCTAGGGCGTCCTTCCCCTCAGTCACCTTGCTGGTGAGCACCAGGATGCCAGCGTGAAGATCCAATGGTCACCGCACTCCTGCATGTCAGGCATGCAGGTGGCTCGGCTTCCTTTACCCTCTTTGATTTCCCTCTGGTTCTGCCAGGCATCCGGGAGATAAATAAACAGTGACACAATGAAGCAGCAGGGGGCCCGTTCCTTGTTCTCCTGGTGACCAGTGAATGGCATCCTTCCCCTACTTGCTCCCCGGCGCATTTGCAGCCAGTGTCAGATGTGTGTGACTATGTCAGAGGACAGAGAGGGAGGAGACGAGGACAATGGGGAGAGAGACAGGGGGAGACGGGGGGGGGGGGGGCTGGCTGTTACTATAGGGGTGCGCTCATGACACAGATGTGCTTGGGGGAAGTCAGTCACCCCTGTGGACTTTACCTGTGTGAATGAACGGTGGGGGGACATTGGTGATACCCCAGCTTCCTGACCCTGACAATGGGCACAGAACCAGATCAAGTAGAAACCCTGTGTCTTTTCCAGAACCAGATCACCGCTTGGGGCTGAGGCTGGTGAACGGGGGAGACCGGTGCCAGGGCCGGGTGGAGGTCCTGTACCAGGGGTCCTGGGGCACCGTGTGTGATGACAACTGGGACATCAGCGATGCCAACGTGGTGTGCCGGCAGCTGGGCTGTGGCTATGCCGTGTCGGCTCCAGGAAGTGCCTGGTTTGGTCAGGGCTCGGGGCCGATTGTCTTGGATGATGTGGCCTGCTCGGGGCACGAGTCCTACCTGTGGAATTGTCACCACCAGGGCTGGCTCTCCCATAACTGTGGACACGGTGAGGACGCTGGAGTCATCTGCTCAGGTGAGCCCCAAACCTGCAAGTTCTCCCTCCCTAAGGAAGCGATTTGGACCAGGTCACCTTTCCCCACTCCTAGAACTTTATTCTGGAATCATTCACTTGTGGCCTCCAACGCGAAGGGCTAGAAAGTAGAAGTTGTAAGGGTGGAAGGGCAGATGTGTGTGTGTACACAGCTGGCCTGAGTCTGGAGAGCCTGTGTCCTGAACTACAACGCCCCCAGGGAGCCCCATGGCCCGGTCCCGGGAGCACCCTTCTGGGACTGTGGGTGGTGAATGCTGGGTGTCTTCCTTTGTGCCCCTGCTTTGCTTCTTTGGTGTAATGCTTGTTATCCGGCCTTCTCTTTCTCACAGAAGCGCAGAGGCCATCGACACCCATGCCAAGTAAGTCCTGCTGGGACTTTGCTCCCGTGTCTTCCTCTCTCCTGATGCCCTTTACAGCTCCAGCTGGTAGCGAGAGGAGAGGTCTGTGGAGCGTCCTGGTTGCCCCCAGCCTTTCCACATTCTCCTTCAGATACAGAAACGGCACGCACTGGGGCCGTCACGTGTTCATCCTTCTGCCTGTTCCAGCTCCCGACTGTGGTGCTGAACGGCACTTACCCAGTGCTCTTGGCGGCAGGCAGAAGGAGAGCTGTCTTGAGCCATTTCTGCTATAAACAATTTCCTAGGCCAAAAGCCGCATGGGAGGGGACGAAGTGATTCTTTTTACCAAAAAGCCCTCCTTCTGGAGGGTATTCAAATCTCCCTCTGGGAACTAGGTGCTAGATATATTCTGGAGCATGGTTTGCTGACCACTGCCCTTCTGGGCATCCCCTGCCCCTGGTCCCAGCCGTATCTCCGTGGACCTGACTGCCATTCACATTCCTCCCTTCTAACCCAGCTTTGTTTTCTCCTCCAGCTTCGTGGCGTACAACAACTCCGACTCCCGGTAAGCATATTTGGAAGGAGCCCAAACAACTGCTTTCAGCCCTTCAAGTCAATAAGTCTGAGGAGAATTGCCGAGGCTACGTGGGGCTTCATGAAGAGGTTTCCCTTCACCTACCAGTTGCCTTGTGCTGTAGGAGGGTCTTTGAGACAGGATGCCTTTGTTTGCAAGTGAGAGGAGCCCAACTCCAAGTCTGAGCTAGGAAGGAGTTGGTTGGCTGGCTTGGGCAGGACATTTATTGTTGGGTCAAGAGCTCTAAGCACAGCTTGGAAGCAAAGGTCCAAGATGGACTTTGTCCTTGGGCTTTCCTTATGCCACTCTTCTCTTTGGGGGAAAGCCTTCACTGTCAGCTTGCTTTTGCACATGATGGGAAGACAGCAGTTCTTTGCCCCACGTCAAAGTCCCACCAGAAGAAAGATTCCATCGCACTTCATATAAATCTTGAGAGGTTTCGAATTGGCCCCCTCCTTCTCCTGTTCCCTCTTCTCTCATCCTCTCTCTTTCTTTTGGTGGTACTAGGGTTTGAACTCAGGGTCTCATGATTGCTAAGCAAACAAGGAAAGCAAGAGTCCAAGTCCGGGCTGGGGATATGGCCTAGTGGCAAGAGTGCTTGCCTCATATACACGAGGCCCTGGGTTTGATTCCCCAGCACCACATATACAGAAACTGGCCAGAAGTGGCGCTGTGGCTCAGGTGGCAGAGTGCTAGCCTTGAGCAAAAAGAAGCCAGGGACAGTGCTCAGACCCTGAGTCCAAGCCCAGGACTGGCCAAAAAAAAAAAAAAAAAAGAGTCCAAGTCCCTGAGGTTAAGCCCCAGTATAGGCACAAAGCAAGCAAGCAAACGAACCAGTATTGCTCTTTGTGCCACAGTAAAAATGTTGTGTGTGAACTCTGTTGGAATGTGCTATGAACGGTGGCCTTCACAGGCCTTTAACTGTCACCCAGACTGTCCTGGGAAGTTCTTTTGTTAGAAAAGGACTTCATTTTGGAGAGAAGGCTTTCTGGGGTTGCCTAAGGTGACCCTACACTCTTGATCTGCACCTCCTGCCTCCCCATTCCAAGTGAATGGAGGGCTGGTGAGCACCACCAACCCCACTGAGGACAGAGGATCTCCCATGGCCATTGAAGCAATACTCTCGGAGTGAAAAACCAGTCTATAAAAACCCTAAATCTTCATTCTCTTTCTAGGTTGGTGGGAGCCAACAATTACAAGTAAGTACCACGTGTTCATTTCTTATGTCTAAGCTTGGCCGACAGTAAGGACAACCCCTGGCCTGTCCTAGCTCAGCGTGCACACGCTGCCTAACCTTGGGATACCCACGGCTCTATCCCAAGTCTCATGCCCCCACCTTTCACATCTGTACCGTTGGGAGATAAGCCATTCTGAAACCAGTGACAGAAGTATTGGTGACTGGAAGGATTTTGTTTCTTCAAGTGTCCCCAAAGACAGAACAGAGATGGAGAGTAGACAGTTCATTCTGCCCGTGACCGTACTGCTCTGCACGCGTTCCCAGCATGCTTTCCATTGCTCTGAAAACACATGTTGCGGCTGCTTGTGAGCGCCATTGAATCTTTGCTCGCCATCATGTACAAATATCTGTCTTCTATTCTATTGTGGCTATGCCGTTCTATTTCATTATTATAAATGAAAAATAGATGGATAGATAAATCTTTTCTATCTTGCCATTTTTTTTTTGGACAGGACTGTGTTTGGAACTCAGGGCCTCACACTTTTGAGGGAGTTCCCCCTCTACCACTTACGCCATGCTTCCAGTCCTTGTTTTTGTGTTAGTTATTTTTTAGGTTGTTTTCCCCAGTGCCCTTGGAACATACTTTTCCCACATATGTCCCCTACATGATGCGTGTTCCCTACACACTTGGTGTGTGTGTTGAGGTAGGTCTCATCATTTTTTTCCTGGACTGGCCTCAAACCACAGTCTTCCCAGTATCTGCCTCTTGAGTAGTTGGAATGATAGGTAAATGCCACCACCCCTCCCAGACTTTCCTTGTGAAATAAAGACGCACCAATTCGAGGCACGGGCTCAAGTGCTTAGCAAGTGTGAGGCCTTGAGTTCAAACCTCAGTATCCCAAAACAAACAAATCTCATTAGAATTTTATTTGCCAGACTAGTGTTAGCACAGGGTCAGATTCACAGAGGACACTTGACAAGTCGTAACTATTTCATTGGTATGTTTTCTAAAGCCTAGCTGTGTGTTTGATGAAAATGCCGCCGAGAACGGCTGTTCAAGTACAGAATTATGAAAACTCACATCTCCTACCTCAGGTCGTTCACCATACTAAAAGTAGACGGTGGCACGGACGAGGGCAGGGGCGGTGTGTAAGGAGCAAGAGGAAGGGCTCTCTAGCACGCTTGGTTGGAAAGGCGATGGGAAAAGCTTTCTGGTAGACGATTGAGCCAAGAGGTGCGGCGTCGATCACTGAGGGGTCCCCTGGATGGGAAGCCGGGAAGGCCCCCGGTGGGAAGGGGCTGCCGTCTCTGAGGGAAGGTAGATGACATCAGGAAGGGCTGCAAAAGCCGGGCAGGGCCCCTGGGGATCCGTGCGCGCTCCAGACGGAATCCTGGCGACAGTGGAGTTGTCTGAGAGTTCTAAGCTGCGCAGTCGCAGACCTTGCTGTCTTTTCTGCCAAACTGTCTTTCCTGAAGTCGAGGGTCGTAGCTGCCTTTTTCATTGCTGCATCCTGATTCCATGACCTTGTGTCTGCCACGTAAGCACTGTCTGTGGGACGAATGAATTAAGGGAGGCATAATTACTATCTACCATCGACATTTTGGCAAACAGCACACACAAATACAAAAGCAAAAATATACAAATAACAGTAGAGTGTACCTTGTGGCTTTATTTATTGTGTGGGCCGGAACTGGGGCTTGAACTCAGGGTCTGGTGCTCTTCCTTGGCGTTTTTGTTTTTCCTCAAGGCTGGTTCTCTACTATGTGAGTTACTACTGGCTTTTTCCCTGATTAATTGGGGAGAAGTGTCTCCCAGGTTTGTCTGCCTGGGCTGCCTTCAAAGCACAATCCTCATACCTCAGGCTCCTGAGCAGCTAGGACTACAGGCGCGAGCCCTTGTTGCCTGGCATACCCCATAGCATCCATTTTGTTAAAGGAGGACAGAATAGATTGTTTTAATTTTGTGGCCTTAACTTTAGCATCTTGTGATACTGAAATTATTTCTACACAGCAAGGCTCTGTGTCTGCCCACGTCGCGTCGTATGGCTGCATCACAGTTTTGTTAAATAATGACCAATTCCAGAACAAAAGCACTGTGTGTAATTTATAATTAAGTCATGCTCTAGAGTGCGAAGGGTGGAAAGGTAAAGACGCTCATCCGGAAGAAAACTGCTTGCCACGAGGCACCTCAAGGTCAAGGGGATGACCCTCTCTCTTCTCTACAGCACCTCCAAGGTGTGGTGGCTACTTAACCAGTGCCCAAGGGGACTTCTCCAGTCCCTCCTACCCTGCGTATTACCCCAACAACGCGCTGTGTGTGTGGGAAATCCAGGTCCGTGATGGTTATCGCATCAACCTGCGCTTCACCGACGTGAGGTAAGACTCCTCAGGTCCCCGAGGAAGGGGAGCGCCCCCTGGCACACCCGGGTTTAGGCTGGGTCTGTCCCTGGGTGCTTTTCACCCTCTTGTGCTCCAGCTAACCTTTGGCGATGGTTTGGTCTCTACCAGAAAGCTGCAGGGAGCCTTTCAGTCGGACGGGGGAGGACCCAGAAGAGGAGCTTGCCTTCCATAGCATCACAGCAAAACAGAGGAGCCGTGGGAATGTCAGTGTTAACGTGGGTCCGTGTTTTCTTTATAGGCTGGAATTGCACCCATCCTGTAGTTTTGATTATGTTGAAATCTACAATGGACCGATAAGTAGCAATACTTTGCTAGGAAGGATCTGCAATGGCAGCGAGCTGATATTCACATCTTCCGGCAACCGTATGTCTGTTCGATTCCGAAGTGACGGCAGCATCCAAAGGCCTGGCTTCTCTGCCTGGTATAACTCCTACCCGAGAGGTAAGTGCGCCCTTCGCCTGGCCAGCGGGGGCTTGTGAGTGCAGTGTGGTTCCTGGAAGAGGCGGGCGGTAAGGAAGGGCCACGCCTGTGCCTTGAGCGTTTCTCCTGAATTACTCCGGTGAGCTTGAGCTGCTCCATCTCACAGTGAATCCCTGTGAGCTCCGGGAGGGCGAGGCCCAACCAAGGCAGCACGTCGTCAGAACAGGGGATGTACTTGGCTTTAAATCTAACCCCACCCCGCCCCGCAAAAGAAATATCTCTGGGTGGCTGTTAAAGCAGCTTTTCACTGGGCGCTGGTGGTTCACACCCGTAACCCAAGCTATGCAGGAGACTGAGATCCGAGGATCGCAGTTCTAGGTCAGCCCAAGCAGAAAAGTCCGTGCGATTTCTTATTTACAATTCACCAGCAAAAAGCCAGACGTGGACTTGTGGCTCAGGTGTCAGAGTGCCAGCCTCGGGCCCAAGAGCCACGTGAGAGCCCCAAGCCCTGCGTTCAAGCCCCCACAACGAGCAATCCTGGCAGTAGCCTCTCTCCGTGTCGTGGTGATGGGGGGGGGGCCGGGTCCCGTGATGCCTGAGCCTCTTCCCACCTTGGCTCGGTGGTCCCCATCCCACCCTTGGGTTCTGGTGTCTTGCTGTGTCCACTGCTTTGGGGGTGGGGAAGTCTCGTGGATGCTTGGGCCCCATGTCGTTACGACCCCTTTACCCCGCGTGTCTTTCAGATGCCAGCTTGAGACTGGCCCCAAGCAACTCCACGCTCCGCAACTCCAGTAGGTGCGCTGGGCGTGTGGAAGTCTACCATAGCGGCGTGTGGGGCACCGTGTGCGATGACGCCTGGTCCATGCAGGATGCAGAGGTGGTGTGCAGGCAGCTCGGGTGTGGACGTGCCGTATCGGCCCCGCACAATGCCTATTTTGGCCCTGGCTCTGGCCCCATCACTCTGGATGATGTGCAATGCTTGGGGACAGAATCCACTCTGTGGCAGTGCCGGAGCCAAAACTGGTTCTCTCATAACTGTGGCCACCACGAAGATGCCAGCGTCATCTGCTTAGGTACGAAGCGGCGGTTTGGAAGGCCCATTTCGCCTGGGACCTGCCACAAAGTGAATGCTTAAGACCAGTGGTCTACACTCCACAGTTCAGTTCTCTAGGGGTTGTGCACAGGGGCTGGTCAGCCGGCCCTCTTGGCCTGGGCTCCTCCGAAGACTGTGCACAAACCACGTCATCTTTGCCACTTAAATCCCTAGATCTCGGGATCGTTGTACTGGGCAAGAACTTAGCCGTATGACTTTTGGGGTTTTATTTGCGGGGGGAGGGGATCCTGGGGCTTAAATTCTAGGCCTGGATGCTGTCTCTGAGCTCCTTTTGCTCAAGGCTAGCACTCTACCACTTGAGCCACAGCGCCACTTCTGGCTTTTTCTGTGATTAACTGGAGATAAGAGTCTCATGGACTTTCCTGCCCAGGCTGGCTTTGAACTGGGATCCTCAGATCTCAGCCTCCTGAGTAGCTAGGATGACAGGCGTGAGCCACCGATACCCGGCCGCTGCTATATGACTTTTTAACAATGATTTCGCTTCTCTTAGCTTTGATCTTCCTGCTTATTAAATGGCGGGGGGTGATCGGGAGGGGGGGTGGTAATCAGGACCGCAGCTGCTTCCCACAGCAACTGGGATGATTTTAGGTCAAAGAGAAAATGATGACGGTTGTAACCTTTTCTGTGATGAGCCCCAAAGAATGATGGGGTGGGCAGGGAGCAGAATAACTCAGAGTGTCCTCATGGACGGGGCTCAGAGGACAAGTCACCTCAGTGTGACTTGCTTCATTCTGGCTGCTCCTGTATGCTTCAGTTTGGGTGACCTATGTTTCGCTTCTTTCTCATTTTAGACCCCGGTTACGAAACAACTACGCGTAAGTGCCTGTGATTTCTATCTCATGCCTAAGCTTTTCAGCTACTGTGGGACTTCCACGATCCACTCCCTGAGTAGCTTGCCTGTCCCTCCTTCCCTGGCCTGTGGATTCCCCGCTACGCCCCAGCTATGCGTGGGCCCCGGCAGGGCAGAGCCCTTTCTCTCGGCCATGGAACAGTTTGTCCCTCTTAATCCTTCGGTGGCCTGGCAGAGCAGGCTTTGGATCTCTAGTCCGTCCCATCCACCCCCAGCACGAGGCCCTGTCCAGGGTGGGCAGGCCAAGCCTTCTGGCTTTATGGCAGAGCTGGAGACAGAGTGAGGCTCAGCACACCCCCCCCCCCACAACCTTGCCTGCTCTCGGGGTGCCGTTACCCACACGCTCCCATCAGCTCATTGCTGTCATCCCCGCGCTTTGCTCCCGGATTCCGCGAGCACCTTTGTGAAACGGGACCGTCTCCCTCAGCCTCAGGACTCAGACGAGAAAGTAAACAGAGAAAGGTATTTAAAAGCGAAAGGAAGTAAGGCAAACAGAGTAAGTTTATTGGAGGGCGAAAAGAAAGCCTTGAGGGAAAGCAAGGAGACTTCCCACTAGGAGAGGCGCTCCCCAGGGGAGTTCAGGGGTGTCCCCGCAGAGGATGCTCTTGTGGTAGGGAGCTCCTCCGTGCCCCGTCCCCTGGGCTTTGTGATCACTGCTTAACGGCCCTTTTCATTGGCTGGGTGGGCACCCAGGGCATTATGGGAAGAAGTATCTGAGCAGGAACTTGCCCCATTGGGGGAAGAAGAAACTCACACCGTCAGCACTTCCAAGTGCTCCACGGCTGCAGGGCCCCCCACGAGTCCTTCCCTGTGCCTAGCGCCTCCTCGCCACCCATGGAAGTCCTGGGACCTGTCACCCGTGGGCCCCTCCTCCGTTCCGTCTGGGTCAGGAGCCGGGTCTCTGGATCCCATCCTTCCCTTGGCCTTCCCCCGTCTCAGCCTCATTCTCCTGACATGTCGTCCTGTCGCTAACCTGTGATGATGTCCCAGACGGCAAGGCCCGGGTTCAACCCCTTGTCGTAAGCCCAAGATTGGCACACTGCCGGGCACAGACAAGCCTGTATGTTGTCAAGGATGCCAGACAACTGATTGTGGTTCTTTTTCTTTGTCAACAGCGCCTGATTCCACCCACAGCTACCCTAACCGTAAGTCTGAGTCTCTGAAAAGATCTGTGGCAGAGAGGCCTCCCCCCTGCCCCCTACTTTTCTTTCCCTGGGTGTCAGGGACACTGTCGGGGAACATGGGCCTGATGGCAGCTCCCCTCCTCAGCGCAGCCCACCCCCAGGGAGGGTGGGTGTCCCCCCCTCCCCGCCCACAGTGATGATCCGGGTCTAGAGCGCGGGTTGGGTTCTTACCTTAGGAACTGTGGCCCGCCCCTCCCCCCAGCGCCCGTGCAGCGTGCCTAGGGCCCATCAGCATTTCCATTTTGTCCTGACAGAAAATTATTCCTGCGGAGGCTTCTTGTCCCAGCCCTCGGGGTCCCTTTCCAGCCCGTTCTACCCCGGGAACTATCCAAACAATGCCAGATGCGTGTGGGATATCGAGGTCCCAAGCAACTACCTCGTGACTGTCACCTTCAGAGACGTGCAGTGAGTGTGGAGGGCGGAACCGCATGCCGTGGGAATCGGGCAGGGGATGCGCAGACGTGCAGGGGAGACGTTGATCCCCGTGACGTTCTAACGGACAGGAGCCCCAGAGTGAGCCAGGGCTCTGGCCGCAGGTTCCAGACAGGTCATCGTCCATTTATCGTGTGGCCGTGGAAGCCAGTCAGTTTTCTTGAGTCGGAAAGAAGAGAGCGACATCTTCTCACTGATTATCGGGGAGGTCATCAGGGAAGGAGAAAACACGTGCATGGGAGAGACTGCGGTTGGGAGTGGAGCTGTTCTTAGGTCTCCAGTGCAAATAATCTGGATAGGGGCTTCATGCCTTCTCCGACAACCATCACTGAACCAAAATAATTTCTCCGGATTGCATTTGTAGTGGTCAAGGAACTCTCTGTGATCTGGCCCAGGCTTTACCCGAGTTTATTTGTCCTGTGACTTGTTGCAACAGTGCAAAGGCTGAACTTAAAGTTCTTAAGAGCCCAAGGACAAAGGCCACGGCACAAAGGCTGATTCTTTAACTGGCGCCTCGCTAACACATTCTCCGCTCTCCCCACAACCTTACCTCATCTGAGGCTCACAAGGCATCCCTCCAATCTGCGTGGCCAGGGCTGTGTCACCTTTGCAAACAAGAAAACTGAGCTTCCGGAAGGTTCATTTGACTTGTATAATGTTTATGTGCTCAATTATTCATTTCTCCCTACCACCACAAACTCATGGATATTTATTTTGTCCTATGAAAACCATGATACTTTGATGGAGAAAAATGTCGTCTACATCATGATGTGATCCTTTTGACTTTATTTTTTTTTATTTAAAGAGCTGTTAAGGAGAGGGGTTATTATGGATTTTTAGATGTGTGATCTCAAAGGTCAGGACCAAGCATGGTGGTGACTTCCTTATCTTAAGAAGGTCAGTCATCAACTTCGTTCAGTGATGGACTTTGTCAGGGTTCCTAGCACTAAAGTCTGACCCCTTCGCTGAGATTCAATACATTCTGTACAAAGCAGAGCTAAACGGTGTGTTCTGTCTCTTCAGGCTTGAACGAGGCTGCAACTACGATTACATTGAGGTTTTCGATGGCCCCTATCACAGTTCCCCTCTCATTGCTCGGGTCTGTGACGGGGCTCTGAGGACGTTCACCTCGTCATCCAACTTCATGTCGATTCGCTTTGTCACGGATGGCAGTGTCACAGGCAGAGGGTTCCGGGCTGACTTCCACTCCATCAGATCCAATGACACTACCAGTAAGTTCCCTTGTGAGAATGCTCGCTTCGCAGTGGGTAGATCACTGGGAGCCTCCTTCTGCACACCTGCTTTCTAGTTGTGAGATAAAGCAGCCTCATTGGGAATCCAATGATTGGTTTCTTGTTGAGAAGAGGCCATTGCTTATGCATCTAGGGGCTCCAGATGCCCCAAACGAGGTCAAGGGCCAGCACTGGCTGATGGGTGGTGTGTTGGCTTTTTTGTGCTCAGCAGAGAATAGTAGAGTATGTAAGATGATGCTGTCAACAGACAGACGTAGGAGCCAAAGACTTGAGTGTCCATCTGGTTTGAACCTTCACGATCTTCCCAGACCAGGAGGCACTAGCCATTTTCTGAGGCCTAATGCATTGGGCTTCTATCTGAAGAGAAACGGAACTGGTCACAGCCACTTCCAGCAGAGATGCTATGTGGACTGATGTGTGCATTGGCCAAAGAGAGAAAGGTGGCCGCCAAGATCTTATGCAGTCAGGACTTGAAGCACCGACTTTCTCTACAGCTAAATGACACACCCACGATTTCATCACAGAGTGATTTCACTTTATGGATAAATGCTACCACCTGGCAAAACATTTCACGCCAATTGTTCATCAGAGAAGGCCTACGTCTGCCTTCCTTCGGCTTTCATGACAGTGGGATTGACTAGGCCATAGGGCGCGTGGTGGGTTTCAGTTCTATAAATTGCAACATGCATCTCATAGGCGGATCACTCTCTCAGCCTGTGACCCTTATATGGGAAGAGTTTGATAGGCTTTGTGGGACTTGGGGCTGCTGACAGTGTGTTCCCTACTCTTGTCTGTCAGGTCTGTCTTGTCTGCCGGATTACATGCAAGCCAGTGTGAGCAGGAGTTACCTCCAGTCTCTGGGCTACTTAGCCAGGGAGCTTGTCATTCCCTGGTGGAATGAGAGCTACCAATGCCAGCCCCAGATAACATCAACCCAAGTGATATTCACAATTCCCTACTCAGGCTGTGGCACCTCGAAGCAGGTAAGCCTGGAGCTGCCGGCTCTGTTTTCCTCCCTTCTTATAGTGATAGAATCCATGCTTCTCGAAGACTGGAGATCCGAGAGTTACGACTGTGGTACCATGAGAATAAAAGCAAGTAAAGGGAGGCAGAAGTCTTTCCCACCATAAGGAAGCTCTAGCTACCCCCAGATAGGAGGGAGAAAGAGGAAAGAAGATGAAAAGGCAGTTTCTCCACCAGAAGAGAGGGCACTTGGCAGGTTGCCACTCTTGTTTAAATAAGAGTCTCCCCCAGCTGAGAAGGTGGCTTAGTGGTAGAGTGCTTGCCTAGCATGCATGAGGCCCTGGGTTCGATTCCTTAGCACCACATACACAGAAAAAGCCGGAAGTGGCGCTGTGGCTCAAGTAGTAGAGTGCTAGCCTTGAGCAAAAAGAAGCCAGGGACAGTGCTCAGGCCCTGGGTTCAAGTCCCAGGACTGGCAGGAAAAAAAAAAAAGAGTCACCCCAGGGATAGCTGGGATTTGTAGGAGTTGAAGCTTGTGCAGTTTGGGGTTAGAAGGTGGATGAGAGAGGCAAGGACCTCAGCAAGACAAGTAGTCCAAATATATCTTATTTTACAAAAAGAAAAATCTGGCTGTGCCAACACGTTGCTAAGCCTTGCAGGAGGTCTGCGCCTTCACCTTCACCATTAATTCATCTCGGCAGCGGCCACTTGACGGTCTAGAGTGACCAACCATGCTGGTTTACTGAAACGCCACAGATTTTAGTATCAAATGTCCCACACCCCGGGGTACCCCTCAGCCAACTTACAAGTGGCAAATGCGGTGACCAATCCCTGAATTCTTATCAAGTTGTCTCCTAGTGTGGTTCCCACTTTAAAAATGGAGAGATTGAGCTCAGCGGGGTGGGTCACCTAGCTCCCTACACCTGTGCACCTCGGGGCTCCTTCCCAGAGCTCTAGGTAGACTTACCTGCAGGCAAAGTACACACGAACCATGTGGTGTAAGCAATCTGCCCGCTGACAGAAGTGTTTGGAGGTATTGGGCTAACTAACCTCCAGGCCTTGAGAGCACTTGAGCTTGTCTTTGAAAGAGGAAGAAGGTGTGACAAATCTCATGGTTGGGTACTTAATTATAAAATTGGAAGGTGAGAATTTAAAGTGAGAAAAAAACATGTCACGTGCCTCCCACGAGTCCGTGGAGAGCGTAGAGTCCATTCCTCTGGTGCGCGATCAACTCCTCAGATCCCTAGCGATAGGGAGAACAAAACAGAACATTCTGTGTTGAGCCCCGAGTCGTGGAGTCCAAGCTCAGCTAGCGACGTGGCAGGCCCAGGGGCCATCTGGACTCACCCAGCTTGCCGCAAGGAAGAGCCACAACTGGCCCCACCAGAGTGGTCCTTCATGAAGCAGAGGCAGTGGCGAGTGTTCAGGAGTGTGGGTGCGTGGGGTGGGGGTGGGGTTCAGCTCAGGTCGCAGCAGCCGTGGGAGTGGCCAGGGGCTGCCCCAGGGTGGTCAGGGGTCACTCAGACTCTTGCTGAGGCACTTCCGTCTCCTTCCAACCCCAATCGACAAGGAGATTCCCTTAGCAGGCACGTCTGCCTGACCTAGCTGTCCCAACTGCTTCTCCTTAGGTTAACAATGACACCATCAGCTATTCCAACCTCCTCCGAGCGGCTGTGACCAATGGAATCATCAAAAGGAGAAAGGACCTCAACATCCATATCAGCTGCAAAATGCTCAGGAACACCTGGGTGAACACCGTGTACATTACGAACGACACGATCAACATCAAGGAAGTCCAGTACGGCGATTATAACGTGAACATTTCCTTCTATTCGTCCTCCTCCTTCTCACGTCCTGTGACCAGCAGCCCATACGTTGTGGACCTGGATCAGAATTTATACCTTCAGGCTGAAATTATCCACTCGGACGCCTCCCTGGCCTTGTTTGTGGACACCTGTGTGGCTTCGCCGTACGCCAATGACTTCACGTCTCTGACTTACGATCTCATCCGGAGCGGGTAAGGACTGTCCTCAGGGGACAGAGTTAGACCGTTTTCTGGTAACTCACACACGAGTTGGCTCCAAGGTTTGGTTTGCTGATGTTCTTGTAACATTCAAGCTTCCGCCAGACGCCTCTCTGCGTGCGACCTGCGGCGGCGTTTACCTTCCGAGGCCCTTTCCCACTGTATCACGGAGATCCTCCAGTTAATGGGTGGGGAGTGATCGTCCACAGGGGTTGGCTGTACACTGGAGTTAGACCCCAGGTGACTGAACGCTAGCCATAGCCTTAAAGGGGAAGAAGCACTGGTTTGGGAGCAGACCAACCGTGAACCACTTACCTCCCTGGGCCAGAATCCTCACCCATCCACTGTAGATAGCGACACCTCCGTCTTTAAGGCTGTTGTGAGGATTAAATGAAGAAAAGAGGATGAGCCGTGAGCACAGAGCACGTCCAGTGAGTGGTTCCCCAGGACTGGGGCATTGAAGGCAGCAGGAGGCGCTTGTGCCCCCCAGTGGCTGAGAATGGAAGTTCTCCTGCCTGGTTCTGGACGTGCAGAGGTCAGGCTAGTGGTGTCCTCCCCAGAGGAACTGTCCTCCCCTGTTCCAGCTCCCTTGGATGAGGCAGCCGGTGAGGTCACGTTTGACTCTCGCAGGCCCGAGGTCCTTCCTGGGTGCTCCGTCTCCGCCGCTGGCTGGGTGGCACAGCACTATTGGGTTTGCAGGAGGGTCCCTGACACCTTTGTAGCCACCGCCTCCTAAGAGAAATGATGGTGGCAGGGCGAGGATGCTTGTGGCATGGCGGTTGGCGATCCCGCGTCACGCTTCTCCGAAATGCCAAAGGCAGCAGTCTCTTCTGAGGCACAGTTTGGATATTTTCCAGCTTAGGAAGTGGCTGTTGGGGCTCATCTTGTCTACAATTCATACACTGGGTTCGGTGTACACACATCCCCTCGGATGCAAAGATGGGGTAAAGGCCTACCCAGACCCCCTCCCCGCCCCCACTCTACACAGTAACAAGGTGATGTTTAATGGATGTGAGGTGACTGGAAGGAGTGGAAATGAGCGAGTGCCAAAGGGTTCCCAGCACACACTGCTGGGAGAAGGGGGTGCTGTGTGCGGGTGGTGTGCCCAGCTGGACCTGTGGCACAGGGACTTCACCGACTCTGCCTGGTCCCCACCACATCCACTGGAGACCCCTGAGATGGAATCAGGCCTCAAGCGCTCCCTTCCCAGGCCCCTCCCACTCAAGCGCTCCCTTCCCAGGCCCCTCCCACTCAAGCGCTCCCTTCCCAGGCCCCTCCCACTCAAGCGCTCCCTTCCCAGGCCCCTCCCACTCAAGCGCTCCCTTCCCAGGCCGGCCCCTCCCACTCAAGCGCTCCCTTCCCAGGCCCCTCCCACTCAAGCGCTCCCTTCCCCGGCCCCTCCCACTCAAGCGCTCCCTTCCCAGGCCCCTCCCACTCAAGCGCTCCCTTCCCCGGCCCCTCCCACTCAAGCGCTCCCTTCCCAGGCCCCTCCCACTCAAGCGCTCCCTTCCCAGGCCCCTCCCACACATTCTCTTTGTTTTATTATTCCACATGTTGTATTTTTAGTCCCTTCCCCACTGTTCTTCCTTCCTGACCTTCCCTCCTCCCCTCCCTCCTACAACCAGGAAAAGGAAGGTCTGTTCGTGGGCTGTCTTGTCTTTGGCCCATTGGTGTGTTCCTAATGGGAGCCAGCAGTGGGCTTTTGGTCACGGTGGGGATTAGACCCCAGCCCATCGTGGTCTACGGGGCTGCTGTCCATCTGCAAACCTGCAGGAAGGACGCTGTGGAAAGAGGCTAGTACCGCGCGGGAGTGGCCAGGAGATGTCGGCACGCCTCGCAGGCAGTGTGGGAGCCACATGTTGTAGAGGAAGGAAGATGGGGTGGAACAGGAGATGTGGGCAGCCAGGATGGGCCTTATCGCTCCAGGCCTCGAGTCATGGCACATCCAGCGCTGTGGTGAGAACTAATTAATGGTTTTCTTTTCTTTCCCTCCAGGTGTGTACGGGATGAAACCTACCAAACCTACTACGCGTCCTCACCCCGTGTCGCCCGCTTCAAATTCAACTCTTTCCACTTCCTGAACCGTTTCCCTTCAGTGTACCTGCAGTGTAAACTGGTGGTGTGCAGAGCATATGATTACTCTTCCCGGTGCTACCGAGGCTGCGTAGTGAGATCCAAGAGGGATGTGAGCTCCTACCAAGAAAAGGTGGACGTCGTCCTGGGACCCATCCAGTTGCAGGGTCCCCATGAAAAGAAGAGCCCGAGTAAGCGGTCACCTTCAGACCCCTCTGCCCACTAGAACCCAGGCCCACGACTCTAGAGGACTTGGGAATGCACCGGGGGGTGTCATGTTCCAACCTAGGTTGAGTACCTGATAGGAGTCCCCTGTGGACTCATCAAGTGAGGCCTACTTGCTGCTTCCTCCCAGGGGTCAAGGCCTTCGGGGGCACCATGTGTTGTAGGGCATGAATGAGAGTTCCGAGATCTGGAAGGCTTGTGGACGGGACGCCTCTATCCTGTGAATGCACACAACTCCCAAGACCCTCCCTTCTCATCTGTAGATTGCAAATGCTCATGCTTCTCTCTTAGGGCTGGTCAGAGGATCAAATAAAGTTAATGTGAATTCAACTGCCTTGGCCCTTGCCTGCTGCTTGGTGAACGGTCGTTTTTGTTACTGTCGTCTTTGTCACCTATGTTAACGTCATTATGGTATTATCATTCCTCACGGTCATACTGGCGGCAAACTCTAAGGCCAGGCTTCTCATCCCTGGAATCTAGGAAGGCTGTGGGGACGGATATCGGCAACATGGATTCATTCTGAAGCCATGTAAATTCCCCCAACTAGAGCAAGGAGCTGCTTTCTGCGGTGCCACTTGGCTGTTGGTATGGGCAAGGGAAGCTTCATAATAACATGCTCAGAACCTCTGGTTGCAACGGGGGCCGGTTCAGCAGATGTGGTCACCATGGTGATGGGAGCGCATTGGTGTTCACATTACCCTGCATCTATCATGGCTGGTCCTTGAGGCCAGCTGATTCCACTCTTTCCTCATTCAGTTCATATATATATATATATCACATATTATGTGCCAGGAAGCAAACAAGCAAGCAGACATAGACTGAAATCCCTGCCCTCCAGGAGCTTAGACTCCACTGGGTTAAGAGACAATCCGAATAAGCAACGCAGGGTCTATCACTGGAACCATGTCCCCAGCCCTTTCTACTTTGAATAACTTTCAAATTGGATCTTGCCTTTATGTTCGGGAGAGTCTGGAGCAGCGTTCTCCTCTCTGTGTGCCTCCCTCACAGCTGGGTTGACAGGTGCATGCGACCATACTCCACTTTATAGTGGATGAGATGGAATCTCTCCGAATTTTTTGTCCTCCTTGGCCTTGAATCTTCCCAATCTCTGCCTCCCAAGTAGCTCAGATTACAGGCATGACCCCAGCATTGCCTCAGACTCTTGTAACCTATTCCCAACCCCTCTGGCCAGAATTTTTCTGCCAAAGTTCAGCTGTGAGTCCCTTCTTATGAACCCTTTCTTGGTTTCCCTGGCTAGAGGGATAAGCCGAAATAAAATCTCTGTAGCCTGCAGCTCCTTCTTGGGATATGGCCTCAGTTTCTCTGTCATCACTTCCTTCTCTCTCTCCTTCTCTGCTTCCTTTTTTCTTCCTTCTTTTCTCCTTTCCTCCTTCCCTTCTTCCATCTCTCCCACCTTCCCTCCCTCCTTCTCTTCCTCCCTTCCTTTTGAGCTAGTACTGGACTTTGAACAGGGCCTGGCACTATCACTTGGCTTCTCTCTTTCATGGCTGGTACCCAACCACCCCTTGAGACATGCCTCCAGTCCTCTTCCCCATCTCCTTACATCTGACAGAGGCTGTTACCCTTTCTTGTCATTCTCCCCTTTTCTTCAGGTTCCAAGTCTATTATTTCACTCTCCTCCTCCAACCTGGCAGTGGCAGACACAGCGAAACCAGGCGGCTTGCAGGGGAGCCCCCAGAGCGCGGCCACCTCGGCGGGGGTGTTCCTGGCTGTGGTCCTAGCTGTGGCAGCCTTCATTCTGGGAAGGAGGACACACACCACAAGCCGCTGTCCTCCAAGCACCAAGCTGTAACGCCAGGAGAACACACTCAGACACCGGCTCCCTGTGCTCAGGCTCCCAGAGAAGATGGGAGACACGAGGAGCAGAACTCAGACCCCTGCTGTATCCCAGCTGGGCACAGATGTGCGGTTGGATGGGTGGAGGTGACTGAGGAAAGGTGGAGGCCTAGATTCTCCCCAGATCCACAGCACCAAGGTGGGGAAAATGACCACAGGTACGTAGTGTCAGTAACTGCAACCAAAGAGTAGTAGTGGCAGAGCTTTTTCTAGGTGTGATCATATAACTTAGTTTCTTGACCTATAGTACAAATATCAGAGTTTCTGACAGGGCCAACGAAACAAAGAACCTTTGGTCATCGTTTCCAGAGGCTTATCTACAAACTGGATCCCCTCAAATTAATCACACAGCAAGGGTGAGATGTAAAGCAAGAATGATGGGGGGGGGTCTTCTCTGTGGTTTCTTGAACCGTCCAGGGAATAGACAGCCTGTCTTCCCATGATCCTTGGCTTGGTTCTTCCTAGGCTAGAGAAAGACAAGCATGCTAACTCCATCATCATTCTCAGCGCTTGTGATGTAAAATTAAAGATGTTCATGTGTATTCCTTCAGATGTCTGCCTCTTCCTTCGTGCTCAGAGCTTCAGGAAAGGGCACAAACTCCTTGGGGCCCCAGGACGTGAAGGGGCGTGCAAGAAATCTCTAGAAAGAAGTGGATCGATAGTTGACCCAAGGATATCAGGAGAGGGAAAGCAATGGGGTGGGTTCCAAGACTGCAGTGAATTTGGAGGAAATAGGAAGCAGAGGACCTCAGGTCCCTCTGAGTTCAGCCCTGTGGAAATGAGAGCTTTTGTTCACTGTGCTAGCAATGCCAATGTCTGCCCTGCTGGTCCAGCTCAGGACCCTCAGGAGAGGCTACCAGCGTGAGCCGAACCTCAGGCGTATGGCTTGAGTTTAGAAGACTCCAGAAGGCCTCCAGGAAAACGGTAGGACAGAGGGACAAGGAATTCACATGAGACTCAGAGCTGCCAGCCCTGGTCGGAACGATCCACCACCAGCTGTGGCAAGAAGTCCTAAGTCTCTGTGGGACCCAGAGTAAGTTCCTGAGCCTGTCCAGTGGGGCAGAGCAGCGAAGGGCTCTGGGACTCTCTTACAGGTCTCCATTTTCCCAGCCCTCAATATCTACTGTCATTTTTTTTTCTCTCCCAGGCTGGGGCCTTTGAGAAAACCCAGGGAAATTACCTTGTGAGGGCAAGCCTGCCCGCTCGATCAACAGCAAGGTCTTGAAATGCCAGCCCAGCCCAGCATTGAGTCTGCATGGAGGTGGTACCCAGGGACTGTTCTGGGTGACAGACATCCAGCCATGGTGCTCTAAGATATACCTTCACAGGAATGAGAGACACCCAGACATAGTCTCCTAGGATACACCTTCAGAGGAATGACAGACGCCTGGATGTGGTGCCCTGGGAATGGAGACAATGATAAGACAGGACCGATGGTACCCATTCTGAGTGGTGTCCTATTCTCTTCTGGGACCAGAGCTTGTCTTCCAGCTCTTTCCATGCAGAACAGCATCTCTTTCCATCACCCTCCTGCCATCCTGCTTGTGGAAGCTGGAGTATATTGCAGCCACTCACTTCTTGAGTAGTCTTGTGGGTACGTGTAGTTGTTCACTACAGGAAGTTACAAAAGCATATGAGCCTGTGTGTGTGTGTGTGTGTGTGTGTGTGTGTGTGTGTGTGTGTGTTGGTATTCTAGTTTGATACTTCTACCATACAAATACCCAGAATGGATGGCTGATTCACCATAAATTTATTTTCTCACAATTCTGGAGAACAGATGTTCAAGATCAAGGTGCTAGCAGGACTATTTTTCCCCAGAGGCTTCTTACATTGTCTAATAGATTGACTGCATTTCCCCCTCCTCTATCTTACACTCTCTTGGTAAGACGAGCCATATTGGCTTAGGGTCCACCCTGGTGTCGCATCTAACCTCAATCTCCTCTTTAGAAACTCTCTCCAAATGCAATGATATTCTGAGGTAGTTGGATTGGGGACTGTAGCATATAAATCTTGGGCCCAGGGTGTGATATAACTTAGAAAGCTCTTAACAACTGGAAAATATCTTCAAGCAAAGTTTGTGGGATGGTTAGGAATACACGATTTCTCTGCACAATGGGGAGCCACAGAAACATTCATACACAGCACACCCACGTGGGGAGCCACAGGGGTCTTTACACGCAGCACGCCTCTCTAGTGGAAATACCATCCACCGCTGAATGACCGGCTACCTGCTCCCAAATCCACACACACTGCCATCACATTGCTTGCTCAAAGTGGCCATGGGGGAAACAATTTCAAGCATGGTTTTACCTTAGTACTTCACAAATACTTTAATCAGATCGAACCCCTTATTTGCTTTCATTTTTACCCTCCCCCTTCTATTCACTAGTTTTCAGTGAATTTTATTTCGTTGTCTTTATTTATAGGTGTAATGTATCTGGGCATTGCTCACTCTGTCATACCCGGATTACCAACATGTACATATGTATTATGATCCTATATGTATTTATATATGTTCATGTTTTCATTACAGTGTCTGGTGTTGTCTTGTGTTTGTAGTGTTTGGTTCCTTCTGCTTATTTCCTCGTTTGGTAGGATTTCAGGGCTGTTTATCTTTCTCTTCTCTGTGTAGGATTATTTTGAGTGACTTCTATAGTGCTTGTTCTGTAGTGGTAGATGTAATGCTTTGCTTTGTTTTGTTTATTATAGGTTCTTATTTGTCCTTCAGTTATGAATGGCATCTTAATGTAGTTTGGCAATTGTTTACTTTCAGCACTTCAGCTAGGTCAAACAATGCCCCCTTTTAAGGTATCTGCAGAGAAATCTGCTGCTGTTCTGGTGGGCTTACCATTGTATGTGACTTGAAGCTTTCAATATTCGTTCCTTCTTATGAACACTTAAATGCTTTAACTGTGATGTGTCTTGGAATGTTTTTCTTTTCTAGTCTTGTTTGTTGGGCATCCTAAAGCACTCTGAATCCAAATGCTGCTTCTTTCTCAAGATTGGGAAATGGTCTCCTACTGTCTTGATGACTATGTTTTCTATACCTTTAGCTTGTATCTCCTCCTTCTTCTATGACCATGGATAGGTTTGGTCTCTTATACAGTCTCTTCTTTCAGTTTCTACATCAACTGTGTCACAGGAGATGGAGCCTCCTCTGAACTCCTGGAATGTGCAAAACTGAGGATAATTCCTTTGTCAGGGAGAGAAATAGGAAGATTGAAAGCAGAGGGACAGGCTAGCACAAGGCCCGACTGGAGTAGGAGGAGGTCATCTTGTAATGCTGTCCACTTAATTATATTGATTTGTCTTGAGCTTAGCCAGGTGTTACTCTGAGCTGAGTGGTATAAAAAGTAAAGTAGAGGGGCTGGGGATATGGCCTAGTGGCGAGAGAGCTTGCCTTGTATACATGAGGCCCTGGGTTCGATTCCCCAGCACCACATATACAGAAAACGGCCAGAAGTGGCGCTGTGGCTCAGGTGGCAGAGTGCTAGCCTTGAGCAGGAAGAAGCCAGGGACAGTGCTCAGGCCCTGAGTCCAAGCCCCAGGACTGGCCAAAAAAAAAAAAAAAAAGTAAAGTAGAGTTGATCCTATAACACCTCATGGTAGACATACACTTCATGTTTGGACTGTGATACCCTTTGTGTTCTTGTGAATGCCTCGCCACAAGAAGCCACCCTTCCTGTATGACTTTGAGAAGGTGGGGGTGATACCGCCATTTCCTAGAGCAACCTAAGTCTCCCATTCACACCCTCTATTTTTTCCTCTTAGAAGATAGAATTCTATGTTCCCAGAATAAATTGGCCTATCTGGTTCACTCCTCAGGGGAACAGTGAGAGACGCAGAGAACCCCCTTGGCAATGCGTCTGACCGTAAGCTGGCCTGGGGAAGCGCATTCCTGAGACCTTCTGAAGACAGCCAGCTGGCTCCACCCCTGAGATGCGCAGCCTGAGGTCCTCCCGAGGAAACTAGATTCCTTTCCCCTGGCCCGAAGACACTTCCAATCCTGTGACTGGAACTTTCTACTTGTGGCTATCCTCTTTTCAAATAAAAAAAAATTTCCTTAGCTAAGTAAGTCAAGGTTTGTTTTCTCTGCTTGAACATCTTAATATCGATGGGCATGTTGAAGAGTGATTGGGAAAGCCCCTGGTATGTGGCAGGCTGGGATTTCATCCTTAACACCAAAATAAGCAACACAAAACTGAACAAAAACGAATTTTCTTTTTTTTTTTTTTTTTTTTTTTTTTTTGGCCAGTCCTGGGCCTTGGACTCAGGGCCTGAGCACTGTCCCTGGCTTCTTCCCGCTCAAGGCTAGCACTCTGCCACTTGAGCCACAGCGCCGCTTCTGGCCGTTTTTCTGTATATGTGGTGCTGGGGAATCGAACCTAGGGCCTCATGTATCCGAGGCAGGCACTCTTGCCACTAGGCTATATCCCCAGCCCCACGAATTTTCTATACACATGAATCTCTTACGAAACTATGAGAAGAGCAAGCAAAATAAGATCCACATTGTAAGAAGGCAGAATGAAATTAACGATGACATAAATGAATCCCAGGAACACTCAAATGGAAAGGTGAATGAAATGCAGAAGACCGTAGACAATGAAACATATAATCAAGATACAGGGATTCGGAAATAAAAGACAAGTTGAAAATCTGAACATGAAAAGCTCTGTTAGTCAAACAAAGCTCCGTCAAATGCCTGTCTCAGCAGGTTGGTCTTCTTTTCATTTTAAGATGTTATCCTTGTTCCCCGGCTTTCTGTAGCCAGAGTTGGATATTTTGTTGTCCCCCTGTCCTCACGAGAGGGACCTCTAGACTCATGCTCATGAAACCTACTCTCTTCCCACAAAGACGGACCAGCCTAAGCCTGTGGCTACCAGAATACCTGAGTTCACAGGCTCTTAGTCTCCCAGACAACCTGGCAGCAGAGCCTCGTAATTTTCTGTAGGCTGACACAGTTCTGAAGCTGGATCAGATTAATGAGGAAAGGTGTTGACTGTGGTTTCCCTTATCTTTAACCAACAACCTCCTAAGTGAGGCTTGCTTGAAGATGGCGCCAGGCAAGCCAGACATGATTCTGTTGGTCCCACCACAACCCGACAAGGCAGGAGACTGGGGGATGGACATCCTTCCTGTACTTAGAACATTCCTGTCAGTCTTCCTAATGTCTAGACACAAATAAAATAGGAATAAATACCTTTCTCCTTGGTGCTGTACCCGATCAAGATTGTAGGTTGTGCTACTAGGACCGAACACTACTTTGTTGCAAGGACCTCCTATAAGAGGCTCTTAAAAGCTGCCTTTTCTGAGTCTACAAATTAACTATGAGCAGGAAATTTGCTTCCATTTTGTATGTGACTCTGCTCTACACCATTCTCCTTGCAGTCACTCTGCAATCACTTCGGAATCTGGGAAGGATGATTATGACAACCCCAGGAACAAGAGAGCATCCTCAGGACAGAGCTAGTAGGCAACAAGGACCTATTTATTCTGACTAGTACTGACAGTAATAACAAGTCCTCTATAACCTCGCCCAAAACATGGGCTGAAATACTGATCAATTAGGCCACATTTTGACCCGGACTGTTTAGTCATTATGCATACCTCTCTCCCACAAAACCTCCTGGAGTTGGGACCTGAGGTCTATACATCCTTGTTTCAATACCACATTTCGTTTACTCTTCTATCATTAGATGGACATCTGTGAACTTTCTGTAAGAAAGCTGCTGCAAACAGTCACGTACAAGTCCGTACGTTCACATGCATTCTGAGCTCTTGGGAGGATACCTGGTAGTACAGCCTGGCCAGAAGGGAGCTCTGTGTAAACGCTTTTGAGGAACAGAGTCATGGGACATATCCCGTGGTTTGTCTTGAAGCAGTGATGACCCCTGGAGAGGAGTCATGAAGGTACTAGAATGAGAAATTCATAATAAATGCAGATGCACATCCTTCCATCTGGACATTCCCACTCCCCTGGTAACTGTGCCCACTACCGCACCATTGTTTCCACTCAGACATTGGACAGCAACAGAGCAACAGAGCTTATTTCTGTTGCAGAGCAACTTGAGCGGCGTTCGGAGAGACTGAGAAGAGACTGTACAGTCAGGACCTCACTCTGGTTCTGCCACCAATGTCTGCTGGCCATGGACAAGCATCTCGATGTCTTGAGCTCAGTTATTCGCCCGTCTCTGGCCTGTTCACCTCCTAGGTGTGGCGAGTATTCTGATGGGCACCGAAGGGAAATGGTGTAAGTTAAGCCCAAGCTGGAAAGATCCTTAAACAGAAACTCATATTGCCCTAAGTCTAGCCAATGACTCTTCCTCTGCTAGGGTTGGGGTGGAAAGGAGACGGAATAACTGGCCATGATTTCCAGTCTCTCTGTGACAGAAAACCTGGAGCCTGGCTGAGGATGATAAATGGGACTTTCTATGCAGCCACACTTCACAGATCTTTCTAGAAAACCCAAGTGGCCAGACAGGCCCTCAGCCCCTGCCACTTGGCCAATGTGGCTCCGGGCGGGGAGGGAGGAGATCAGATTTCAGGAGAGCCTCCTTATAGCCACCCCGGCAGGGCTGAGCTCTCCCGGAGGCCGGAGCCGAGCTCTGCCCAGGATGCAGGTGTCCACGGCCTTCGCTGCTCTTACCTGCTGGGGGTTGCTGATCAGTGCAGGTAATGCATGGCTCCTGAGTCCCCCTTAAGATTGGGGGTGGGGTGGGGCTGGGGGTCTGAGTGAGCCAGGGTAAGCCTGAGTCACATTGGCTGAGCTGTTCCTTGGAGTGTTCCTGGCAGCGGGACTGAGGGCAGTTGCTACGGAACAGTCCATGCAGACCTGTGTCAGGGAGGGCATCCCGGGGGGAGAGACGGCCCGAGGCCCCTGGGCGGCCTGCGGTCGCTGTCTGTGCCCCAGAGTTTGCCAGCTGCGAGGAGCCAGTGAGGAGCCACGCTCCTCCGAAGCCCCCCTCAGAGGAGAAGGCCCAGAAGAGTGGGCTCGCCCGCCCTCTTTGGGGGCTGCGCCCTAAATTTTGTTACATGCAGGAAAAGTAAGCTCAGAGTTTGCAGCCTAAAGGTAATACATGTGTGTGCCCTTGGCTGGATCTTGTCATTTCTCTGTCAAATGGGGAAGGATGACAATGGATGATAGGGGATTTCTGGACAGTGAGTAGCTAGTGATGACTGACGCAGTCCGTGCTCCATCTCCCAAGGTCTCCTTACCAGAGGAGATCGTGGATGTGAGTCCTCCCTGAGGAGGTGCATAATTTGATTAAACACATCACACATGTGTACTTCAAAGCATGTTTTTATTTCCCAGAGAACCACTGACAGACATTCCAGCGGTGAGGAGATTCCTCTTGGACCTCACAGGTCCTGCGCACCCTCAGGAAGGGCAGGGGGGGGGGGGCGGCTAACAGGGGCCCTGTGGATAAGACATTTCATGGAAGGCCTGGCTGGTCTGTAGCGTAAGAGCAGAATGTTGAGCCCCGTGAGGACTGTCACTTACCCGGGAGAGAAATGCCATCTAACTTGGGAAATGAAGTGAATGTCCTGAGACCGTGACTTAGCGGGAAAGGCCGGCAGCCAGCCATTCTGCCCGGGTGCTGTGCCGTGGGTCTCGTGCGGTTCATTCTGCGTCACAGTGTCCCACATGGGGTTATCCACGCGTGTGCCGCGCAGGTGAGAGAGCCAGGGGCCCCACAGAGCGACTGACCCGTCTTCAGCCAGTCCCCGCCGGTGTCGGCAGGGCAGCTACAATGTGGCAAAGGTTCTGGCCCACCAGGCCATACATAGCCTGAGGAGGAGCCAGAGAGTTATGGGATTCCCTCGGGGCTGTCCCGGGTCCAAGTTCACTCAGTCTCGGTCACTGACATCACCCAGAAAAAAAAAGGAAAGGCTACCCTGTTCCTTTGAGCCACTCATGAAGTGAGAGGGACTCTCGTCCAAGCTCGGTTCGAACGGAAGCTTGGCGCTTGAAAGGCCGCGTAGAGCTCGGTGGCATGCCTGGAGAAGAGAAACAAATGCGGGTTTTCTTCGTCCCGTCAGCTCTACTAGGGGGAGGCCTCGTCTCCTGAGTCCTGTGGGACTCAGTGGGCGCAGGGCAGATGTCTGATGCTCCCACCGACCCCAGATTCCTCTCTCTGGAGGGACGCTGGTGCCTTTGGTTAGCAACAGTTTAATTGTGGCTAGAAGGGAGTCGGGTAAGAGACTGTAACGAGATACCTGCTCACTGCTGCTCCAGGTAGATACACGGCTTTAGAGGGACCCTCTCGGCTCTTCCCAGGGTCCTCATAAATAAGATTGGGACAGAAACAAGTAAACGGACATCGATTATGATGGTAAAAAACAGATTCGGTTTATTGAGTGTATTGCTTATGCTACAACATGAATACTTGACACAGGGTAGGTAGTTATAGCATGACAAAAAAAAAACCCTCATGTTAATGTTTTTAGACCTAATCTCTTCTAGCTTCAGGAAATTAAATACGTTGAAAATAACTCATTCGGAGACACACACTGTGCTGTGGCTAGCTAGCTGTAAGCAGGACTGGACTCTGAGGACGTACATCCTCAGGCCTTTTGTATAATCCCGTGAGGATGAAACACGAGGCCATACCAGATGACTGTCATTTATAATGTTTGGAGCCAGGTCTTTTGGCTCCCAATATTTTAACCCAGGTGAGGTTTTCATCAACAGTAAGATTCTAAGCAACTTAAACAGTTCGTATTTCTGAATAAGAAAATGTATTTAATTCAAGATTGACTAGGCCATTGGTGTCATGAGAGAGTTGATTGAACGTGACAGGCTAGCCACAGTGAAGAAGACTGAATTTCTTAGCTTGTGCGGAAGTAAGGGGACCCGGAGACAAGGGTCTTTTAGTACTCAAAGTATGAATGTCACGAGAGCTAAATTTTGTAACTCCGGCTCCATGGTGGGGACAGTTCCTTCAACTTCTCACTTCGTTTTTCTGTTTTGGTATCTTTTCAGACAAAGACGATTCGCCAGGGAGGACAAGAGGTAAAACGTGGGCAACATCAACTTCTTGCTTTCCATTTCCTCACTTACCAAAAAATAACTTCCTGTGAAAAAGACCTGAGTTCAGGTCCTGGAATACATTCTTGACCAAAAGGAAGTGGAAAAGATTTGACTATCAGCTCCTGAATGGCTATGTCAGCCTGTAGCTCGGAGACTTTCTCCTCTCCCAGTGTGACTTGTACCCAGTGCCCCAAATACCCCTGTATCCTTCCATTAGCCCTCAGGACGCAGGGAAAGAAGCCCCCGGACCCCAGAGCCTGCGATTCGGGAGGATGGCTCCTCCTCTGGAAGCACAGACTCTAGAGAGCTGAGCCTGGCTTCATCCTCCATGTCAGACACAGACGCACTGACGGTGGTGGGTCAGGGAGACTGGAGACGGGGGCTGGAGTTGGAAAGAACTACTGCATTAACACAAAGGCTCTCCACGATGCGTTTATCTCCTCAGTGGTCAGGGAAAGTACAGAAAAGATCTTCACGATATACAAAGCCATTCCAATGAGAACAGCCCCTGAGCAAGCAGCTTTATTTATGCTCAGTGGTGGAACGGGAGGCATCCCTGGGCAGTCTGATGCAGCCCTTCCTCAGGATGGAGGGCGAGGAGGATTCGCCCTTGTCTGACAGGTTAATCCGCTCTAGGAAAGGTGACCGCCTGTTGGGTATTTCTAAAACCGGTTGTAGGAAGATACCGTCAGGGAGGTAGAACTGGTGTGTTTATCTCAACCTGTTCACAGTCTGATAATGGGATTGATGGAAAAGGTTACTCAAGGCAGAGATATTCGTTATATCTGTTTCCAGCCATCTGAACATAGATGGTCCTTACACAGGCGTAGGAGTCGCCTGTGAACCGCCGCGAAGACATGAAGAGCCCATCAGACCGAGATGCTCAGGGTTGTATTGTTCTTGAGGACGAGGACGAGCCATGACAGACAGGCCCCAGGAATGGCATCGTCCGTCACGGGTTTAGAATGAGGCCCAGGTCTGCCTTCTTTTGTTTCAGGATACAGTGATTGTGGGGGTGTCATCAGGGCAAGCGAGGGGAGGATTGTCAACTACGTTGGGCCGAGAACACGTTGCGTCTGGATCGTTGAGATGAAGCACGGTCAGCGTATTGCCATGGCAATTCCAGCTCTCAAGTGAGTGCGGAGGGTGGGCGTGAGTTTGCGGGCGGTGCGGTTGTCCAGCTTGGCCTCCTCCACCACGTTTCCACCCTGTGCCTCCACCGCAGGCGTCTGTTGCCGCCCACCTCGGTTTTCCCCCTGGGAAGGAAACTCTCCAGTGGCTCAGTCTTTTAGATAAAATGGAAGTTCTTGGTGATGCCTTGTAAAGAGCATGATCGGACACTCCGACCTCGGCTTCCTTCTTATCACCTCTCTCTGGCCTCTGTCTCTGTACCGAGTATAACACACGATAGATCCTGGACACTGAAATGTAGCAGTATTCCATCTACTTTTCCCTAGGAGACTGTCTGATGAGCTGGGCAAGCATCTCACGGATGTATTACCCATGCCATACCGAGCACATGACCGGAGTCCGAAGTGTCACGATACTCTGTCCTCTGTCTGTGTCCTTCTCTCCTAGCTGGGAGGCCGTCTTTAGGGTTTGTGGAATAGTCCCTGAATGAATAAAGTCATAACCCCACAGAGAACATTTCCGATGCAGCACACGTTAATCCAAATTATTTCCACACATTCTCCTAGTCTTGAATGCATAAGCCACATTCCTATCAGTTCCAGAAAGAGGACGGAAGATGCTGCATGACAAAATGTGTGCCCGAGGCCCCTGCCATCCCTGTGTGCTGTAGCACAGGCGTCGGGAACGGGGTGCTCTGTGAGATGAACCTCAAAATGGCCTGCGTGAGCTTTCCACTGTGACCAGTGATTCTCACCTGGAGTTGGGCTGAGACCAGAATGGGGAAGCGAGGAGGTGAAGAATTTGGGCATTTCTTATGTTTCCATCTCTCAAGCCTTAGAGGAATGAACAATTTTTTTTTTAAAAAATCTATCTAGCTTGCTAGCTATTGATCTATTGATCTATACACCTACGCATCTAAGGAACCTGGGTCTTGCTATGCTTCCCAGGCTGGCCTATAACTCCCAATCCTTCCATTTCTCTCTCCAAAGCTACTGGGAAGTAGGCCTAGGGTGGCAATGCCAGGCCTTCTTGGCTTTACAGATGGCTTTTAGATCTGACTGTCCAAGCTCCAAATGAGAGGGTTGAAGCTTGGCCAGGGTGGACACTAAAAGCAGCCCCTGTGTGTCCTGGTCCTGGATGTCTTGTTATATCTCAGATAGGGTCCAGCCCCTCGGGAACACAGCATGAGGTGTGTTCCTGAACACAGCATGAGAAGTGGGGCGCAAGATCAAGGCTTGAAAAGCACCGAGGGAGGCAGAAGTGGGGTATTCCACGGAACTGATCCATGCCCTGCACATCTGGACTCTGACTGGAGTGCTAAGTCCCTTCTTTTCTGCCATGTATAAAAGAAGCCTAGATTGTTCTGTACTGCCCCATGTCCAGCCTCAATTGCCAAGGGAGTTGGAGTGGAGGCTGATGGTGCGGCCACACAGATTGTGGCTCAAGGAGGTGTACCGCCATGATTCCATCTTTATACTTTGGAGGGTCGTATACACAGCAGATACCTGGAATTAAAATTTGAGTGGCCCATAGGTTGGGCCTTGGAATCCATAACATCTGGAAACCACCTGTCTCCTTCAGGGAAGGTGACACGCGTCAGATGGAACCTTGTGTGTCTGGTTGACAGACTTGTTTCCTTTCTGAGCTGTGGGGTCTGGGTTTGGATCACTGGTGAAGGGGACTGCAGACTGGAGGGAGGACAATGCCACATGTCCATTTCTGTTTTCCCCTTGCCCCGCAGCCTCACCTGTGAGAAGGAGGAAGTGGAAATTCTGGATGGACCTCCGGGGTCTCAGTCTTTGGGGAAGTATTGTGAAGGTTTATATCTGAAATTCCATTCCTCTACCAACTGTCTGACCATCCAGTACTCCAGAGTTCCAAGCCTTCCGCCTTCTTCCTTTGATTTCTACTTCTATGCGGTTCAAGCAGGTAGGAGATGGTGGGCTTCCTGCCGATGCTCTCCATCCTACGCGAACATAGCTGTGTGCTCTGTGGTGCTGGGGCAAGCTCCATCTACTCAGTTCCCAGCCGCGTTAATCATTCATCTCTTCAGACACATGGAAACGTTTGTTCTCTGTAAACCATTCGTGAAGTGAGAATGATTTTCCTTCCTTCTCCATCTTCTTTCTTTGCTGGTCCTGTGGCTTGAACTTGGGGCTTGGGCACTGTCCCTGAGGTTCTTTTGCTCAAGGCTAGTGCTCTACTGCTTGAGCCACAGCTCCACTTCTGGCTTTTTCTGTGATTAATTGGAGATAAGAGTCTCATGGACTTTCCTGCCCAGGCTGGCTTTGAACCGTGATCCTCGGCTCTCAGCCTTCTGAGTAACTAGGATTACAGGCGTGAGCCCACCAGCCCTTCTATATCTGAATGGAAGCTTTGTGTTGGAGCTCCAATCATCACCTGAAACCTGCTGAGATAGTTTCAAAAGACAAACAAATGCTAGTTTTCTTAGTCCCTCCAGTTCTGTCGGGAGGGAAGGCTGCCCCGTTGACATGGTTAACAGTGCCTGATAATATGGGACTTACTTGAGCAGGCCAGACATCGGACGTTCCCATAGGTCTCTGGAGGCTCAGTAATGAGTTGTGGCCAACAGATTTGTGTCTTCTGGTAGCAGACTGTTGCCTTCCTTTAGAAGGGGGCCAGTTAACCTATGGCCAAGCTCTCATTAGGAAGGTAACTATAACAAGATACCTGGCCCGTTCTGTTCTTGACACTCATGTGGCTTTAGGTGAGTCCTGTCATCTTTTGCCACCATGCTTTTCTCATTTATAATCTAGCATTTATTATTATCTAAAGTCAGAACATGTACAGAATATCCAGAACATGTACAACATTCATAATTTGAGATGGGTATATTGTTGTGCCAGAATCTGGGAGGGGGGCAGGGGGAACTCTTAAAAATACTTTCTCCAGAGGCACACGCCGTGATGGAGCCCGCATTAAGTGTAAGGACTGTCCTCCAGGCCATCTTCAGAGGCCGAGTTTCCGCCTTCCATGCCATGCCACAGTGATAACACACTAGACCATAGCGACGGAGGGATGCCACGTTTGCATCCAGGTCTTTTGGCTCCAACTCTGTAACTCAGGTGGAATTTCCATCAGTGGTCAGACTTCCAACAATGAAATGGTTCTGGCCTCTGAACAAGAAATTTGACTCCATTTACTTCAACTTCCAATTGATCATTCGTATTACAGTGTTTGCGGGAGGAGATGGGCTAGAATGAGAGAGACTGAGTATCCTGGCCTGTCCAAGATGGAGCCGATTCTTCAATATGTCCTTCTAGAGTTCTAAAGTGGGTTTTCTGATTGTGGGGACGGTGTACTTTGGAATCAGAGAAAGGAAATGGAAGTAGGCACTGAGCTGGTGCTTGGGTGATGGCAAGCTCAGTCTTCTTCAGCGCCCCTTCTTCTCTGTTCAGCTCTAGACTTCTGCACCCCAAGTCCTTTCCACAGTGAGCTCATTGTCCACCCTCTGCCTGGCTTGTCAGTAACTTCAGCTTCATCTCATTTTTCCATGTAGGTAACTTTTCAGCAGCAATGTCTTTGCTTGCCAGGAGAAAATGTAAGTTTACTATTATTATTTCAGCCTTTCCAGTTCATAGGAGCTTGGAGTTGGGGGGTCCATATGGTTCACAGGGAGGACTATGTATAGGGGACGGAAACATTCATAGCCCCCAAAAGTACCCAGCGCAGCAGCTTTAACAGCTCAACACCCTTCCTAGTCTTAGCTTCTCAGGATTCATTTAAAGGTCCTCCACTCTCACAAGTGGGAGAGACTCTGAGTCTCTGCATCCTTCTATCTGTCTAGCATCACAAGTCAGGAGTGGTGGCGGGCGGGGGGGGGGGGGGTAGGAATGAGCGGCCTCTTCACAGTCAGTGCTACGGGAAGGCAGAGCCTCCTCTGAAGGCCTGGAGTCTTCTGCAAAGCTGCGGGCAGCTCCGTCATGAGGAAGGGGAAGGAGAGGACTGTACGCGTAGGGACAAGGGCAGCACAGGATGAGACTGGAGGCACAGCGGATACAGTTGACTTTGCTTTATTTATTTGTCTTATTCTTAGCGAGGTGCACAATATGAGCTGAGTTCTATGCCAAGTAGAGTGTGGTCGATCCTAGAACACCTCTATGGTAGACACGGTCATGTTGACAATATCGCATCCCTTTCCTGAGCCCTGTTGTATTGAAGAATGGAAGTTGGAAGGAACTCCCTCCTCCATGGGTGTTCCAACAAATGGCTCACCATGAAAATCCAGCCCCTCCCTGTGGCTTCTGGAAGACCTGAATGATGAGCCCTTCCCCCTCTCAGCTCTTTTCTGCAACAACCTAGTGTCTTTCTCTCTGTCTGTATCTCTGTCTCTCTCTCTCTCTCTCTCTGTCTCTCTCTCTCCCTCACACACACCCTCTATGTTTTCTTCTTAAATGATTAGCATTTTATGTTCCCAGAAGGAATTGGCCTAAGCTTTGGTGAAGCTGCCTCACAGGGACACAGAGTCCTGGGCCCCATTTCACATCTCAGAGAAACACCAAAGCGGAAGAATGCCCATGAAATACTCGAAGAAATGAGCTGGCCGCGGGAATCACATTCCTGCAACATCCTGAAACATCCTGCCCACCCTTTCCTCGCCCCAGTTCTTCAGCCCCTGCCCTCCTCCCTGGAAAACAAGCTTCCTTTCTCCTGACCTCTAGGTGTTCATCAGTCCTGCGACTGGAGCTTTCTACTTGTTGCTATCATCCATTTGAATAAATAGTTCTTTAGCTAAGTCAGAAATCGTTTCCTTGATTTGAAAGTCTTAATATCACCAAATTGGAGCCAAGGGCTTCGCAGAAAGTAATCATGAAGCCTCTAGCATGTACCATGCCTGGAATTTCATCCTAAATCACAGCATACACACACACACACACACACACACACACACACACACACACACACACACACACACAAACACACACACATAAAACAAACAAATTATACTGTATACATGTGTGAGTTCCTTAAAAAGCTCTGAAAAGGGAAAAATATTTGAAAAGTATACATTGTTGGGGTTTGTCTCTGAAATGTACAGAGTAGGAAATGGAAGTCTCTCACCATGGCCAAATGTTCGGGACCACATACACAGTCAACTTTCCATAAAACCTTCACTTCTGCTTTGCTCGTGTCTACAATGTATTGTTTCTACTACGTAAAAAGATAAAACTTTCCCCAATATTTATGGAGTTGAGTGCCCTTGATTTTGTCCTCCCTTGAGCACAGAGTCGAAATGACTTGGGTGTCCAAGGTAGCATCCACGATTCAAATTCTCCACTTGGAAATTGACAGCCTTTAACAATTGTTCAGCTCGTGTCCAGCCTCCTCCTACAGGAACGTGTCTGTGGCACCTTTGCCAAGCAATTTCTTCCAAGAGATGCGAGTTCAATGTTTCAGTGAACCTACGTAACAGCTATCTTCTCTGGTATGGCAGACCCAATGGATAGGTGGCCAGTCTAATCCAGCCACACCGCTACCCTAAAGAATGATAAAGGCTCAGGCGAGTACCACCAACACTTAGCTTTATCTCCATATTTCTACATAAAATCAATATAACTAACTTCATCTACCTTTCACGCTGACTACATGCTGAGTGAAATCCTTTGTTACAACAGTAAATATTCTTTGGGCCACACTATTTAACTGGGGCTCCTTGTCACAACCTTGTTTTAAGTTCATGACCTCTATGAGAGTCTCATTTAAAAAAAACTAAAGTAAAATAAAAATTCATATTTTGAAGTACTGGAGACTTGAATGTTAGAAACATACAGTTTAATTAATAATAATTTTGCATGACTTATGTTTTCAAAAAACAATTACCATGGGCTGTCTGGTGGAGCTGAATTAGGGAATCCCTTGGAGAAATAATTTTAGTTCACGCGATGGATGGGGTGGGGGTGGTTTTGAGTAGGAGGTAGCTGTGAAGAGGGAAAGAAATGACTGTTGGAGGCCATCTTGGCCTAGGTCTGTGAGGGACGACCCTCTGCCAATGGGAAGCAATTTGAATCTCTTACTAAACCTCAGGCTTCAGTAACCACTCCTGATTTTCCCCGGAATTATCTCATGACCTCCTCTCTGTAAGGCATCTTCAGATAAGGAACCTTCGGCGGAGTCATGTCTAGGAACTAGGTTGAGATCCCACACCTTGTCCCCTAATGACCAGGGAGGTTCACCCCCCAAGGCTGCCTGCAGGTCGGTCCCAGCCCAGCCCGGGCTCTCGACCACTTACAGCAAGCTGTAAGAGATTTACGGCAGAGAGGAAGGTGAGGTGGACCGACAGGGCTGCTAGCCTTGAGAGTATTTGCTTCATTCTTTATACCTAAGCTTCCTTGACATAGAGCACAAGCCTGGGAGTGGATGGAGAAAGAGCCTGGAGTGTCTCCTCAAGATAGAGTCTGACCGTGTCTGAAGTGCTAGCCAGGGGCTCCATCACAGAATCCGCCAGCTGACTTGACTTCCAAGGCGGTCACCCACCCTTCAACCCATTCACTGTGCATGACCTCTGCCTTCAGGACTCTTGGGAGCCTTAGCAGCCAAAGTGCCCGTCTGGCAAAAGCGAAGACCTGAGTTGAAACCCCAGTTGGAGAGAAGGGGGGAGGGGGGAGGGGAGGGGAGAGAAGGGAAGGAAGGAAGGAAGAAGAAAAGCTAGGACGGGGGAAGCTAACGTCCCAAAAGAAGATAAAAGAGGAAGAAGAAGGGCCCACAGTGTCCCAGAGAAATAAGGGTCAGATGCTTGGTTGCCTGGGGAAACAAATTTTTTAAAAAAAAAAAAAACATTATGGATAGGAGGCACTCTGGTGTGTTGTTCATTTCAGGCGCTCTCTTACCAAGGTTGGTAAGTCTTGGTCAGACATCTGGGGTGCAACCCCTGAGCTATAAAACCTTGACGCAAGAGCATCAGATCTCCAGGGAATTCAGCTAAGGGGAAGAGATTCCGGTTGGTTTGGCCTGTGATGCACCGTTCTTGTTTCTTCTTGAGGAATGGCTTGCAGTCATTTCGATGGCATCTCACGCGCTTCTTTGGTTCTTCCGACTTAAAGGTGACGTCCATGTTCATTTCTTGTCTTTTTACGGGCTGGCGTTCTGCCTCCTCGTTCTCCTCCTGCTTGGCGTTATCAGAGTAACCACTGATGTCGCAACTCTCCCCTTCCCTGGACTTGTCTTTTGTTATAAAGCCCAGGCCTGCTCCCGAGTGAATTGTAGAACCCCTGCGCTTTTCAATGTGTGCGGTGTCTTTCTCATTTTGTAGGGCCCGTGCCAGTTGCATCCTTTCTATATGCTTGCTGATGTTGGCTTTCTCGCGCACGGGCATTTTAAATTCTTCTGCAGGTATAATCACCTTCGCTGTCCATAATTTTTCTATAGGTTTACACATAATGCAAGGGGAGGAGAGTTCTTTACATTCTGTCACTTTGTTGAACTCTGGAGATATGGACTGTAGCGTCTTCATCATTTTCCGTTCTTCGTGCTCTTTACTAGCCAAAAGCTTTCTTGCTGCTATGGTGTGAACGCCACCTAGACGCTGACAACAAACGATTGTTAAAGACCACTGCCCCGGACTAGGTAACCACTGCAGACATAAATTGCTAGTGGTTTGTTCTCCCTCCTTTGCTGAGTATGTTTGAGTCCCTGGTAGTGGGAAAGATGGCAGACCTTTGAGGTCAGACAATCAATCCTGTGTTCAAATCCTGCCTTCTCTCTTATCTCCCATGAATTTGACAGAATGTTATTGACCTGACAGAGATACTGTGAAACCTCAACAAGACAATACATGTGAATGGAACAAGGCGAAGGGAAGAAGAGCTAAAAGAACAACAAAAAAGGTAGTTGTATCACTCATTATCATTCATGCTTTATTCTCATCTGAACTTTTAAATAAGAGAGTATTTTGCTGTGCGAGTATGGAATCCACCATTAGAATTGGCCAACTTGAGTCCACTGTTAAGACTGTTTGGTTAGATGGGTTTTGAACCTGGGGCTTCCCCTTAGCATAAGTGGCAAACTTTGGAGGAACATCTGTATGTGTAAACTTACTAGAATCTCTTTTTCCAAGGGGGAGTATTTCCCAAAGGCAATGCGTGGGTCTGATCTGGAGAAATTAGTCCATATCCTGGAAGGCAGAAAGGTAAGTGGGTTAGAATTTTGGAAAGCATCTTTCTACCTTTCCCTTTGGGAGTGAGAAACTTAGACATGGACCCTACATTAGCTAAGGTGGATCCTACCCACAGATGGACCAGAAGTCCAGACCACACTCACCTCGTTGGTGACACAAGACACAGGTTCTCCTGGCAAGGTGGGAGCTCCCTATACGGGGACAAACAGATGGCACCAAAAAGTCTGTCTGACTTCCTACTTGTACATGACTTGCGCTCTGCAGCAGTCCTTTCTCGGGCCTTCAGCCACCCAGCTGTAGGTGTTTCCATTCCCTGGCAGCATTTCTCCCACTCTCTGATCATTCTCTGGCAATAGGCTGGGATAGAAGGTGTTAATGCCTGGAGTTTGTTCCCGAGATAGTGCAGTGGGACCCCAAGGGGGCAGTCCTGAGCACTGACGGCATCACAACGGGCCTGTCTGGAGGCCATTGTGAGGTCTGCACTGGAGGCCTCCAGCGTCTCCTGGGATGCAGTTGGCACACGGGACCACGCCTTGATAGGTTGGATCCCAAGAAAGAGATAGGTAGAGAGTAGGGCTGGCAAGCAACCCGAGTGTGCAGCTCTTACAGGACAGAGGAAAAGGGTTTTCACTCGCCTGCACTTTGCTCTCCAACCTTCGCTTGAGTGCTACTCTGTCTGTAGCTTTGGAAACAAGTATCTAGGGACCAACTACAGCGGGGTCTGGAGCACCTGTCTGCCCCTCGCCCACCTCCTTGGCTCGCAGGGCCCAGCTTGATTTCTGCCTCCTCTGAAGGCCTCTTTACTGAATACACTGGCTCGCCGTCCATTTCTAATAGCACGTCCAGTATCTTGCCGTGGTGCGGTGCCACCTGCCTCTCTGTTGAAAACCAGTGCCACGGGCATCTTACTCCTCCCTGTGCAGTTGCTTAGCACTGGGCCTGGGGTCAGGCTCAGCTAGACACTTCCTGAGTCCCAGGTCAGGGAGGGGATGAGGAATGATGTTGGGTGAAATGGATTTTGCCACAAGATAATTTGGCAATATATATACATTTATATATATACACACACACATATTTATCTATCTATACTCAATGACAGTTACAAAATCAAAGATGCAAAATTTAGTCAATGGATAATGATGACAAACTCAAATATTGGGGGGTGATTGCTGGGGTGGCTCACAACTGTAATCCTAGCGACTAGCGAAGGCTTAGGTCTGAGGATCACAGTTCAAAGCCAGCCTAGGCAGGGAAGTCTGTAAGACTCTTATCTCCAATTAAGCACTAAAAAAAAAAAAAACAAAGCCAGAAGTAGAGTTGTGGCTCCAGTGATAGAGTGCTGTCCTTGAGCAGAAAGTTCAGAAACAGCACCCAGACACTCAGTACCAGCACAAAAAAAAAACAAAAACATTGTCTGGTGATGATGGATTGGAGAGTTTTGGTTAGCCAAACATGAAATATTGTATAGCATATAGGAATACAGGAACAATAAAAAATAACAAGGAGGAGAGCTCTTTATTTATGTGGGAATATCTCCAGGAAATATGGCTAAATCCAAAGGGCAAGATGAAGTATTTTAATTAATTTTTTAAAAATTGTTTTAGTGTTTTTAAAAATTTTATTTAAAGGTGATGTACTGAGGGGTTGCATTATATGTCAGGAAAGGAGTACATTTTCTTTTGAACAGTGTCTCTCCCTCCCTCGTTCTCTCCCAGTTTTCCTCCTCAACTACCGACTGTTTATGACTATGATTATGTTTCTGTATTGGGAGAGAAAAGCTGTGTGTACATTCTCAGTTGCAGTGACTCACGCAGTTTCCTGAGAAAGATATTGGCAGATAAGGAAATGTAAGAAAGGAGGCTTTTCATTGTAGACATTAGCATATGACCTCAAATTTAAAACCACCTGAAAATATTAACTATTTGGACAAACTAAACTCAGAAAACACACAAGCAGCTTGTGGCGACATACTGCATATAATCTTTTGACATGTACCGATTCTGCAGCTTCTTCGATTGGGTCAGAAACCCACTGTGGAAATGTTTAGGTTTTGTCCAGGACTCGGCCCCAGGCAACCACTGGAAATACAACCTCTGCCCCATCCAGATAGCAGTAGTTTCCTCACCAGCTGTGAGCCCGGAGTTCAGCAGGGTGACTGCCACATCACGTCCACTGGATTTCCCATTTGTTGCACCTCAGTCCTGCTGCCGCCATCCCCTGCGTGGGTCCTGGGCTCTGGCTCCCTCTGGTGGATCGTGCAGCCCATTACATGACTTCCAAGGCTCCCCCCCACCCCCCCACCCCCCCACCCCCCACCCCCGTCATCCTCAAAGTCTATGTAATAGCCCTTGATAGACGGCTCCTTCTTAATATCGTCTAATATACAGACCTTAAAGGAGTAGCTGTGCACGTTAAAATCACAGTCCTTTTTACAATTCAGACCTGACATATCCCCCAGTGGCTCATGCATTGAAGGCATCGTAATGCCTTCAATGAATGTAACGCAATGATGCTCAGAAGTAGAGCTTTTGAGTATTTGGGTCGCTTGTGTATAGATTGGTTATTTATTATAATTGGTCCGAGGTGGGATTTGTGGGAGTAATCAAGTCCAATGGATTAATCAACTGATGAATTCATGACTTGAGAGGTAATGGAAACTTAGAAGGTGGGACATAGATGTAGGCAACAGGTCCTTAAGGGGCCTGCACCTGAAACTATCTTGTCCCAACCCTTTTCTTTCTTTTGCTTCTCCCTCACTCTCTTAGCAATGATGAGGTGAGTTTTTATTCTGCCACATCCTTCTTCCATGATGTTCTGCCTCACAGAACAATAAAGCAAGTCGATCATGGACTGAAACCTCTGACACTATGAACCAAAAATAATTCTTTGCCCCTTCAAGGTATTTTTCCCCCCTCAGGTATCTTTTCTAGGGAATAGGAAATTAGCTAGCACAATGTCCTCTTATGTCTGGCTCTTCGCAGACTATACTCCAGGAAATACCTTCCAAGTTGGTGCCTCTTGAACATTAATACACATCTCCTATTAATGTGTATATCAATCTGGGAGATCTTGTGAAAGTTCATCCCTGTTTCTGCAGGGCTGGGATGGGGTCTCAAATTCTGTAACTCTGACAAGTTTCCAGGAGAGGCAATGGTTTTGCTTGTTTTTAGGTAAAACAAAATTCTGATCCTCTCTGTATAGAACTACATTCTAAGAGGTAGCAGGCATAGTGCCTGGGCAAATGGCATCATCACTCAAAGATAAGCAGATTCTCAGGATTCCCCCAGAACCACTGAGTCACAATCCAGATTCCAACCCATTGCACTATTCCAATAGGTTGGAGCCTAAGGAAGAGAATCGACAGTGTTGGCAATCTGAATGTTCAGTTCTTACAGGGAAAAGACAAAGACTTTTCAGTCACCTGAAGTCTGCTTGTCTCTCCAGCCTTAGAACTTCAGGCTAGATCAGTATGCTCGATCATTAACTCTGGGAACAAATATCTATGCTATTTTTGGAGGCAACAGATGTTCATGTCGTACTTTGTAAAGCAGCTCACCAAATCAAGTCGTTTGTTTGGAGAACTGAGACCATTAACATTCAGTGTCACTATTGGGTGGTGTGTAGCAATTCCTGCCATTCTGTTGTGTTTGTCGTATTCAATTCTTTCCTAATTTCCATTTTCTTGTCTACTTTTTTGGTAAGACTTATTTTCTGCCTGATGCTAATGGTGATATTTATCTGCCTATTCAGTGTAGGGTGCCTTTGAATATGTGTTGCTGTACTTGTTTAGTGGTTACAGATAGCTTTCATTTTTGTTATAAGAGGTTTGTTTTTTTAAGGTAATCTAGATCAGGACTCATTTACTTTCAACACGCTGAATACAACAGATCATTCCCTCCTTTCTTTGAAGGATTCTGTTGAGAAATTGATTATTTTTTTCTGGTGAGCTTATCTTTATAGGTGACTTAATATTTCTCGCTTACTGTTTTTAGTATCTTTCCATAGTTAATATTATAACTATGATGTGCAGAGGTTCTCTTCTGGTCTTCTGTGTTTGGAGTCCTAAAGGCTTGGATGGGCTTCTCTTTCTCACAATCTGGCAAAAGCTTCCTGCTATTACCCAATTGAATGTGTCCCATACCTTTAACTATCACCTCTTCTCTTTCTGCTATGCTTGTGATCTGTAATTTTGGTCTTTTAGTGGAGTCCTGAAGTTTTTGATAGGCTTTCTTGTTTCTTCATTCTCCTTGTCTTCTTATTTGTCAGTTGTATCTACTTATTCTCTCAACTGTGAAGTTCTGTCTTACATTTGATCTACTCTACTGGATGGGCTTTCAACTGAAATTTTCATGTCTTCTGGTTTGATTTGGGGGGTGGGGAGCAATCCTGGGGTTTGGAGTCAGGGCCTGAGCACTGTCCCTGAGCTTCTTTTTGTTCAAGGTTAGCACTCTACCTCTTGAGCCACAGCACCACTCCAGCTTTTTCTGTTCATGTGGTGCTGAGGAATCGAACCCAGGGCTTCATGCATGCTAGGCTAGCACTCTACCACTAAGCCACATCCCCAGCCCTTGATTTTTTTTCAGGATTTCTATTTCTTTACTGAGTTTGGTTTGACATCCTACACTGACTTATTTATTTCAATTAGATATTTATATGTGTCTTCTTTAAGTTATTTTTGCAGGTTGTCTATACATTCAGAGTTGACTTAGCTGTTTATCTGTATTTATTTTGATCTCACTTGGATTTTTGTTCGATTTTTTTCAAAAACAAAATTCATCTAGCTATTTTCTTGCACTCTCTTTGGTCACACGGTGGTGTTCCTCTTTCATGGATTATTGTTATAATCATTCCTTTGAGCTCAATATGTGGGATTTCCTCCATGTCATTGTCCTTCCCATCTTTGTTGACTTTTGAGGAAAGGTCAGCAAAAAAAAAAAGGAGGCAGAATAAACATCCAGTAGAATAGTTTTTAAGTGAAAGATGTGAAAAATGCAAAGAAAAGAGGGAAGGTCCCTATCTCCCTTATGTGTGTGTCTCCAATATCTAGCACAAAGGGTTGAGCTCATGGCACCATTCAAGCAAATGAGTGTGTATACACTTGCAATGCATGGATCAATGTTCAAATACCAAAGGAAACAGATCCAGAAAAATGTTCTCCCCTATATGACATCTAAGTGTACCCAACACACTAAGCAAGCACACAATACCTAATCTACTCCATCTTGGATTTTTTTTGTGTGTGAATAATAGGGAAAACACTCAAAGGTCCGCCTACCTACCCAATATACTCTTCAGCCCTTTCTCTTCAAGCCTCCACAGGGACCTTGCTCCACCTGCTAAGCCATCAATCGGGTAAGCTACACAGGATCCATCGCCCAAAGATGACCAGTTCCTTCTCCCACATGTAACAGCCCAAGTCCAAGACAGAGATAAATGGGGTGGTCAGTGGGACATAGGGAACAAGAAGACCAGAGTGGATCCTGGCTTTGTTAATCCTGCTTTTCCCCAAGTCCTCCCCATCCCTCCCTGTCATAGAAGGAACACTAATAAGACAACCTACAATCTTGATCAGACCGGACAAGAGGGAGTTCCTTCTCTCCTATTTTATTTGTGTGCAGACTTTCCAAAGACTGATATATGGGAAGGAAGATTCCAATTCCAAGTATAGGAAGAATACCTGTTCCCCAGTCCCCTGCCTCTCTGGGTAGTGGTGGGACCAACAGAATCACGTCCGGCTTGCCTGGCGCCATCTTCATGCTAAGCTAATTCAGGAAGTTGTTGCTTACAGATAAGGGAAACCACAGTCAACACCCTTCCGCCACAATCTGATGGAGTCTCAGAACTGTGTTACCCTACAGAAAGTTAAGAGGCTCTATAGCTAAGCATGTGGAGAAACCCAGGGCTCATGAATCCACGCGTTATCACCCCTACAAGCTTAGGGTGGTACTGCTGGCTTCATGGGGAGAGGGCAGGTTTCATGGGCATGGATCTAGAGGTCCTTCTCAAGAGGGGGACAATGAATTAACTTACTCACTCTGCCCCAGGAAGCCAAGGAACAAAGGTTCACACTTATTAAAGCAGAGTGAGGCAGAACAGGAAAAAACAAATGAAGAGAAACCAAGTTCTGAGCTGAAGCTGATCTGCCTGTCAGTTCTGCCTCCCTCTAAACTAAGTTTTGTTTCTTTTAAAGACTTGTAATCCAATAGTTTTCTCTACTATCTGTCCCTTTACCAGTACCACCTGCTAGCTTACTAATCTACCCACATCTTTTTAAGTAAAGCACTGGAAATTATTAAACGTTGTGAAGAAAACATACAATATATCAAAAAAACATAAGCATAGTGACCAAACACATCTGACAAAGTGGAATGAGACAGGCAGACAAAAGACCAAGGCAAATTCTATAATATCCAAGAGGAGATTCTCCCCAACAAAGGCTACCCCATGCAGAAAATTCCTTCACCCTGTGTTTGCTCATCTCTATCTTCTATAAGACAAGGAAATAATGTGGAGTCTACTCATGGCAAAATTTCACAGGAAACAAAAGTAGATGAAGTTTTCATGTACTTTACCTTTGAATATCCCTAGCATTGCCACCTAAGAGTTTTCTCCAAGCCCCTAGTTCAGATTTGCCAGTGTACCCCCTTTTGTTCTTGTCATAATGTGTATTTTTAATGATTTTTTTCCCCAATCTGCCATTGGGTGTGAGACTGTTGGCCAGAGAGTAATTCATACAAATGCATGCAAATACACAGAAGAGGGATACGTGAAAGAATCCAGGACATTACATTTTCAAAGGAAAACTATAGCCTCTTCCCTCCCTGTGCCCAAGGAAGGTATTTGTTCTGGGTTCAAGTTCTCAACTTGGTTGCTATAGGTCTGTGAGAGTTTGACAAGATAAAGGGAAAAGAGGCTAAGACACAGCAAAAAAGAAATGATGAGCAATACTGTATCTGAATCAGTTTATAAAGAGAAAGACTTTTCAAAAGAGATTAAGTGCCCCCCCAGCCCATCTCCTTTGCAAGAAAGAATTGCAAATTAGAACAGTGATGTTGCATCCAGAATCTGTACAAGAAGATTCTGGATGGTGAAGACTCATGAGAATCTGTGAAAGAAGAAGATTCTGGGTGGTGAAGACTAGAGAGAAGGTCCTAGAGAAGCTGCTAGTGTCTGGGTAAGCAGAGTGAAGGGCAGGTCAGCACCTGGCTACCACAACAGTCTACACTGACGCCAAGCCCATCCCTCCTGTGTCAGGGCAGGGGTCCCAGGCCTAATACTTGCTCAGTCTCTCTCAGTAGGTCTGCTTGTAGCCTTTTGCAGACAAAGAAACCAGTGTACTACGTGCAAGTTCCAATGGCCCAAGGTCACAGAATTTTAAATTAGCGAAAGTAAAACAAAACAGATCCTTACCAATCTCAATATAATCTGAGGTCTGATTCCCCAGGAAATGGTGTGGTGACTGAACGATGCAAATTGGTGCGATAAGAAGATTTAAATGGAATCTAAGGAGGCAATTCCTGCAAGGATAGGCAGAGGTTCAGCAGTCTCCACTGCCCTTGCCCTTAAATGACAGGCTCAGTCTAAAACAAAGAATATCACCCAAATTGACAATAGTAATAGCTAGGATTTATTAAATATTTACTACAAGCAGGTACAAGTTTGTGAGCTGGGCAGGCATTAACTCATCTAAATGTACACTCATAAAACGAGGCGAATGAAAGTTCTTAGAAGACACATCTGCTATAAAACAAATGAGTGATACCTTCCATTGTCTATCACAGTAGGAACAGAGAGGTGCCATGAGAAACAGTGGAGCGCAGTGCAGGAGAGATCACAGGATGTGCTGTGTTGATGCTTTCTGTTGGAGCGATGTGCTCCCAGGGGTCAAAGGCTGCCCCCGGTGATGCGTTGTCCACCAGTAGACAGATCTGTAATCTGTTCCAATGAGACCACTGTGGTGATTTGTAGTAACTGAACATCAGCCTAAAGGCAGGTATCAGTCATGACCCACCTCCTCTTTCTCAGGAAACCTCACCTGCCATCACCATCCTTCGTGGAGTGGAATCTTCTACATGTTTCACAAAATTCAGGATATATGCTGCCCCTCTCCATTTGGCTCTTTACCCATCTCTTTCAGAGTTGTGCTGCGCTCTCCATGTGGAAATGGAGTGAGCCTGTGGCTTTCCCAGGGTTTGCAGATTCCCATGTGAAACCCTTGTCCACACATGGGGGAAGAGTCGCACTGAAGCCCACAGGGTTATCACTGATCATAAAAGGGTGACACAAAGACCGAATCTGTCTCTGAACTTCCCCTGTAGACTGCCCTCCTCTTTCCTCAGGGATTTCTGCTGCAGAAAGAGTTGTGTTTTTCCAAGAAGGCTGAACCTAATTGAGCATGCATGAAAATATCAGCTGAGTTATGATATACAAACATGACACCATCTTATCTTAATACCCTGGTTGGCAAGGCCTCTCCTGAGGATACTGGTGCTCACATGGGTGGAAAGGGAGGGAATTGTGGTAGATCTCATTGGGTACCTAGCCCTAAGAGTGCATTTTCATGAGAGGTCAATTGTGTGCCTTGCAGTAGTGCCCTGGGAAGAGCTCTGTTTGGTTAATGCTGGGAAAGCTGAAATGGACCATTGAATTTACACTTTGCCTCTTTTTCATCTAAGGGTCCATCAGTTCTTTCAGTAGCAATTATTTGTCAACATTTTTAATAGTCATAGGAAGATACAGGTGTGTGTGCGTGTGTGTGTGTGTGAGAGAGAGAGAGAGAGAGAGGGAGAGAGAGAGAGAGAGAGCTCTATCTGCATCTCAAGCCCTCCAGTGGCTGCTTGGCTCCCTGCCTGCTCTCCACCATATCCCACCCTTTCAGTCACAGGCAAGGCCTTGCGCTCCTTACAGCTTCAGCCTCCTCCGTCCCGATCAGAAGGTCCCCACGGCAGCCTCCATCATTACCGACACCAGCATCCTCTCAGGTGTGGTCACCTCAACAGCCCCTGCCTCCACGCCCATCATCTCGGCCACCTCGATAACACCCGTTCTTGCCGTTGCCATGTTTGCTGTCACTGTACCAACTTCCAACACCATGTGTGGGTTGTTGAGGTGTCACTGCCCGAGACACTGATAGGGAAGTGGAAACCTTTGACCCAGGAAGCCACCTACTTAGTTGTGAGACATGAAGGACAGAAGAACAGAGTGAGTGTTGAGAACGGTGACATCGAAAGGCAGGCACCAATGGTGAAGAAGGGGAGGACACCGGTGGCACTTTGAACCTGCAGAATCCCGCAGAATCCTGTGAGGAAAAGATGGAGGAAACCAAGATCAAAAGCCAGATTCTGGTGGTGAGGGAGCCTGAGTGCCAGTGTTGTATGTATCCTTGAGAAAACTTTGAAGGTTTAACATATACCAACTGCTTAAAACCTTACACACTTGGCTTTTTTTTTTTTTTTTTTTTGGCCAGTCCTGGGCCTTGGACTCAGCACCTGAGCACTGTCCCTGGCTTCTTCCCGCTCAAGGCTAGCACTCTGCCACTTGAGTCACAGCGCCACTTCTGGCCGTTTTCTGTATATGTGGTGCTGGGGAATTGAACCTAGGGCCTCGTGTATCCGAGGCAGGCACTCTTGCCACTAGGCTATATCCCCAGCCCACACACTTGGCTTTTAAAGAAAGCATTTTTGTTTAAAAAATGAGTTCATAATATTAAAAAGAAAGCCATTTATTCCACTTTAGATTATAATCACGAATTTTACGTCCAGCATAGGAGGTCTAGCCAAGTCTATACATTTATTGTCACTGTAATTTGATAATATGAGGGGGAGTTGTTCACATAAGAACAGGGTTGAATTTGGAGATTTATTAGGATTGTCACAGGAGATCACTGTGCTGTAGTAACAGTGTTAGTAGTCCAGCTTGCCTTCAGTGTGACTTTGTCCCTTGGTCGCAGAAACACTCTCTACTCTAGCTAGTGGAGGTGTCTATCTGATTTTGATGACATGTCAAGTGATAGAAAGTTTGAAATGTCCCATAGAGTTACATTTCATGTTCACAAAATGATCTGTTTGTTAACTTATATGACATTAATAGGGAATGTCAAAGTCATCTTTTGTCCCTAGAGGGCTAAAACTTTTGATATGTTATTGAAAACAATAATGAAGACAGTGCTAGTCTTTGAACGTTTGCCCCATGAAATGGAGTTCACGTGTACGTCACAGGCCAGGCTGGCCTCGTTTTGTAGAAGAATGAACAGGGGATTGGGTGGGTAGAGGTGCACATCAGCAATCACCCACCAGAGGGCGTTAGCCCTCCCGACCAGCTGGTGCTGCATCCCTGGGCTCAGCCAACCTCAGATTGGAAATAGACTGGAAAACAAGATTGTGCACATTGCTCTCCTTGTCATCACCATTCCCTAACCACTGAAGCAAAACAATCACACCTCATGTATGTAATCAGCCCCGGTACAATCAGGTATTTAAAGTGCACAGAGGATGTAAGTCATATGGCGCATTTGCCCGCAGCTTACTCTGTGGTGTCGGGAATCTCTCGGTTAAAATTTTGTCTGCACTGCTAGCTAGTTGTGGGAGTTCCTACACATGGTTTTGTTGTGTGTGTGCCGGTACTGGGGTCTGAACTCAGGGCCTCGCATTCTAGCTTAGCTGTCTGGGCTAAGGCTGCCACTCCAGCATTTGAGCCAGAGTTCCAGTTCCTCTACAAATTAAGCGGGATTAATCGAGTCTCACCGACCTAGGCATCAGGGAGACAGTGACAAACCTGTCACTGTCAAGTCATTTTCTTAAATCCCCAGATGTACAACAACACAGTGTCCACCACCTCTCAGAGTGCTGGCAGAGTCCAGAAATGAGCATGTAGAACGAAGCACTGAGCACAGGGAGTGCTCAGTGACCGTCAGCCATTCCGGGGAGGGCTCAGTGACCGTCAGCCATTCTAGGTTATCTGCTCAGTAGCTCTGGGTAACATTACGCTACCAGTGACCCACAGAATTCCATCCTACCAACCTGTCTTCCACCTAGATCTAACTTCTAGAACCACTCGTCAAGTTTTACAAATTGAGCACCAACTATGGCACAAATGGGGCTTTGGTCTGAAATAGGAAACAATGAAACTGTGTGCGTGTGTGTGTGTGTGTGTGTGTGTGAGAGAGAGAGAGAGAGAGAGAGAGAGAGAGAATGAAGAGCAAGAAGTCCTGATTTCTTTAAACATCAACATAGTACAACCCAACGGCATCCATTCCCGTGAAAGGATCCATTGTTTCTGTACATGGTAAGTAACTGGAAAGTGGGAATTTCCTGCTCACGCTTAAAATTTTGGAAGACCAACTTGTGCCCCCAGGGAGCCTGCCCCATCCTCCATCACCACAGAACACAATCTCCTCCTCGGAGCCACAGGCCCCAGCAGAGGCAGAAGAGGAACGTAGAAGAAGAGGGGCAAGGGGGAGAAAGCTGGAGGTAGGCACAGGCCAAAGAAGGCAGCAAAGACAATTTGGAAATACTTGCGGAACCTTAGAAAACCCAGCTATTGCTTTTAAATGCACTTTAAATGCATTTACCTTAGCCACTTATTGAGAACAGTGCCAGTAATCAATAACAGAGAAAGGGCAGGACAAAATAAGGATATTCAGAAATGAAATATGCAGCTATTCAGAATCATAGTTTCAAAGAACATTTAAATTAGCAGTTTCTTGTGATATAATGAGAACTTTGGAAAGCAGTATATACAACCATACCACCAGAAATACTGTGTGAACTCAATACTAGTGCCTAGATAATTAACAAGAGAAAGTATGTACACTAATAATGCCTAAAATAAAGCACTGGCTTTATTTGCTTCTGCAAATTTTCCTGTGGTTTACATGATGCTATTAGTGAATGCGTATTATTTTAATCACACTAATATATAAAAGGTTTTAAATATATCACTGGTTTTTGATGGAATTCAATTCCCTTTTTTTTTTTTTTTGTTCCAGCCTTGGGGCTTGAACTCAGGACCATTGTCCCTGAACTTTTTTGCTCAAGGCTAGCACTCTTATCACTTGAGCCACAAGCTCCATTTCCGGCTTTTTGGTGGTTGGGTGGAGATACGAGTCTCGTGGACTTAACTGCCCATACTGGCTTTTACCCACAATGCTCAGATCTCAGCCTTTTGAGTAGTTAGGTTTACAGGCATGTGCCACTAGTGTCCAGTTACCAACGCATTGTTTCTTTAAACCTGTGTCCCCTTACAATATATAGTCATGCTGGTGAAAGAGATAACGACCTAATTTTGTCCTGGGAGGGTCTCGGGTGACTTTGACTTGAGGCATCTGCTGTCTCGGGTGGGGCTGAAATCATTATCCTTGTTCTACCGAGGGAACAAGGTGTTGACCGCAGTTATGCATGAAGTAGGTACGAGAGGAGGAGGCTAGAGCTCAGGTTTCTTATTGTGAGAGTGGTGGGTATGTTAGCACTCTTCACAATGTGTAGACGCAATGCCCGTCCTCCCCAGCTTCTCCTGATACTGAGAAGGAGAACACTGGAGATGTTTCAACATGTCATTGAAACAAACACTCCGTGGTCCATATTACAGACAGCACTACAACTTTCCCTCTCTACCCCTGGAGGCCTCCTATGGCTTTGTTTCTTCCCCTCCTCGCCTTCTTTCAGCAGTGGAGATTGAACTCGGGTCCTTACACTTGCTAATCAAGTGTGCTCTACCTCTAGAACCAACCCCTAAGTGGTTTTCATTTTAGTCTGCTTTTCAGATAAGGCCTCATGCTTTGGCCCAGGACTGGCCTCCAATCAAGGTCCTTCTGCCTCTACCTCCTTGAATAGCTGGGGTTACAGGCATGCATTGCCATGCCAATGTGACTTCATTTTTTCTTGTTCCATGCCTTTTCTTGATCCATTAGCCTACCATGGTACAGTGGAATCCTGGGCCCCACCGTTGGCACCATTACAATGTCTGGGCCGAGTCTACTTGATTGCTCTCCATACTCTTTTAAAAGATTCAAAGACTCCCTTAGGGACCGCATGCAGATGTCCTTGCTCAAACATTCACTAGCCACAGGAGCCTCCCCTGCCCAGTGCCTCCTGTGTTCCCCCACCCCAAAGTTCTTCCCATGGATAACAGGCTGTGCTACTTGAATGCAGAGCTGCCTCGGGGCAGTGATATTGTCTATTGGTTCACCTATAGATCCCCAATGCCTAGCATGAGGTTGGTCGGTGCTATTTATTGAAGGGAGAGAGGAGGGAGGAAAAGAAAGAAAGAGGTTATGGGTGGTGGGGAACATTTTTCCCCCATCACCACAGCAGTAAGCCGTCACAGAGCTTTGCTCATTTTCTCAGAGCCATTGCCAGGAAACAGCTGAGCCTTCCAACAACATGGCCATGTGTACCTTCCTGAACTGCCCTAAACCTGTGTTTATCCAGAGTGATGAAGTTCTGGAAAGTATGCCTGTCTGGTGAAGATGCAGATCCTAACTTGTCATCTTGATGGGCAGATGTCAGCTGAGAGCTTGAGCATTCCTTCCTCAGCAGCCTGGAGAGACCCGGGTCTTAAGAAAAGCCTCAGCCCACTAATCGCAGCGTGGGAGATGAAGTGCGCAGCTTAGATGTTTTTGTTCTGGCTCAATATTGTCAAAATCTATTGTGCATAGTTGGACAATCCAAGACTCAGAGCAGTTTATTATATGTGAAATCCAATTTCTCAATGCTCATGATAATGAAACAGCCTCGAATATCTTCTATACATTGCATCAAAAATAGTTTTATATCATCTCAGGAGGACAGATTGTTCTTAATAACAACAGGACATCAGGTATCATTTATCTTGCTGCTTTTCTCCTGCGTGTTCTGCAGACACACTCTTTAATTATTTACAATGACCCTCTGAGACTTACATCACTGTTCCAGGGCGAGAACAGAGGTGCTGAGAGAATCTGCCCTCAGAGATCTGATGCAACAGCATTTCCCATTTCCCCAGCACAATGGTGTCACCATTATATGGTGAGATGATACAATACAGCAATGGTTCAGGGCCTTTCTCCCTCCTCACCTTGCCTTTTAGCATCTCTGGGAAGTACTAGGAAGTACAAACATCATATTATGGACTCCATGTGTTCAAAGATACAAAACCGGAAATGCCAGGAAGAAATCTCATTTGGTTCTGGGGTGGGGGGCAGGGTATGTGGGCATGGAAAGGTGAGCAGATTTCCCACAGCACAGTCATGTGCTATGGCAAATCATGTCTTCCCTAAGACCCAGGGCTCCTGGTGGCCTCTCTCTTCCAGGGGGCCGCAGGGTCTTAACGTGTTTTCTTCCTGATTTCGTCTCCCTACAGGTTCCACGAAAACTTGGAACAGGTGAAATCACTCTTTCTCCCCAAAGCAAATAGACACAGAATATCCAAAGAAATCAGTTGTTCCCCTGCGCTGGACACCTGCCAACCCCAAGCCTGAGGAGAGCATCAGGTTTCCAGGGCCACCCCTACCAGGGAGCCTAGAGAGCATATAAAGCTGGAACTCCAAGCTGACAGGTAGCGGGACCGCCTCCCAACATGGGCTGTCCTGCCTGCCTCCTCTGGCTACTGCTGGTCCAAGCCGCTGCGCTTCCTGAAGCAGGTAGGCAGCCAGTGCCCCGGGGCTGGGGTGTGTATACCTGCTTCCAAGCTGAAGGGAAAGTGGGGTTGTTTGAATCTTCTTCACCAGCTCGTGGGCTTACAATTCCATCTGGACGACTCTGCTTCACATGATCATGACTGGCCCAGACCAATCATACACGATCACAGTCCATTTGAGGGAAGTTGGGTCGGATACTTTTCTGTAAGACTTGCCTTCTGTAAACAAAGCGCCAGATGATTCGTAGTTCTTTTTTGTAGGCTCCTGGATGGAGACGGATAACAATGGAATGCTCAGCTATAAATAATCTAATAAGGATTTAAAACTGGTATTTGGTGTATGAATTATATTTTGATATTCAGCACTAATGGTGTTGGATTACAGACATGGGCTCTTTAATGTTGCTGAGTGGAATTGGAAAATGCACTGTGAAACAATCTTAGCTCAAAATATTTGGCCTTTCATAAAATTATCTGGATTTGATTTATGAAGCTATCTAATCTGAAAATAGATACCTTCCCATAAAAATAGATTGGCCCTTTTCATATTCTTAGTTTTAATGTGTATCCCACACCTAGTCCTTTTAAGAAAGTTTTAATTTACTTTGGAGCTAAACTAATTTAAAATAGCTACATAATTTCATTTATGTTATCATCATTTTGTAGATTTGGGTAAAAATAACAAGGTCTTCGATTAGGTGTTTTTTTCCCCCTTTTTACTCTAAAATGAAAATTTAGAAAAACTTTTGGCCAACAAACACCCTGAATATAATTCTTACTAACTATAAAAGAGGCATAGTTCATTATGCACAGAATCACATACATTTTATGCACAAATTCTTTAATTCTACAAGAAAGTGTACAGGTATATTGATGTCCAATATTGATGCACAGTTATCAAGATCTACTAGGGTGCTAAGGATTTAATTATTCCTTGAATCCTTTGGGTTTCTGGGTCGTGTTCCTCACTGCTTGGCCTATGAAGATTGTGCCTGGGAATGTGGGTTTTAGGGCCACAAGAACTGGACAATTCGCATTAGCCCTGACTGGTCCCTTTCTGACTCCATGAGCTTAGATATGTTTTTGATCTCCAGTATAATGCATAGGATTATTAAAGGGGCTTTAATGAAATAATACTAGTAAAATGCTTGGGAGAGTGCGTCAAGTATAGAAAATGTAAAGTCACTAATAATCATCCCCAACATCAGATACAATAGTAGTAGATGCTGTAAGTGATTAAATGTGTGTCATAATAGCAAGTAGTAAAAACATAGGTTCTCAGATTTAGCACATAATGACTTTCCACTGCATCTCTGCACTCCAAGAAACCAAGATGTTCCCTTTCGATATTTCAACAAAACTTCCAATACAGTCAAAAAAAAATCAACAGGAAAGGACTTTGTTTTCTCCCAGTTCCTCCCTACGATATAAACCAATACTCTAAACTGTACCAACTGCACATGGAAACGGATGGGGGTTTCTGATGTACAACAGTGTTTGGAAGGAAATCTCTGAGGGAATTCAGAACTCGAATCCATCATATTTGTCTCACTGTAGGAACACAAGTGATACGGAGTCTGATGAGGCTCCATGATGCCCTTGAGAATGTCGCTATAGGTGTGGCAAGGTCACCCATGGACCCATCCAGGAGTTGCATTGAACTCTGCCTTCCCCTCTCCCTACGCCTAGTCCTTGGGAAATGAACATGGCTCAGGACCCAAAGTGCCCAAGGGATTTAAGATAGATGTTGGAGTGAGAAGGAAAGAGACGCGTTTCGTGACTTCTGGAAGCTGGTGGGGGGTGGGGAGGGGAGTGCCTCCTCTGAATTCAGTGGTTTCCTTAGGTTTATACTCAAAGAGCTACAGGATAATGCACTGGGAACAAACTGGGTGAGTCTCTTGGAATAAAGGTTAGCCTCAACCCTAGTCCCAGCCCTCCTGAATCCCACACCTACCTCCAGTGAGCAAATCAGCCCCTGGGAGGGCTGATGGAGTAGGTTTCTTTCAACATTCACTTACAGCATTCAGTTCTCTTGCCTCTTATTCTATTTTCCTTAAAATTTGCCAATTTTGTACCAAATTGCAGAGCTGTTTGCTGTGCTGGGGACACATAGGACTCTGTAAACTAAGAGGCTTGCATAAATAGGCTAAGTCAAGGAAGGGAGCAACACTTAGTAAAAACACTGCATTCTTGACTAATCTCTGCCTAGAAGACCCTCCCCAAAATAAAAATAAGAGGATTATGAGATCATTTCCCTTGAGTCACTGCAAATCTAAGGATATTTGAGAGGTTCAACCGATCTAGAGTCACCATTTATAAGTCTCAGGTATCAATGGGGCTATTTTCCTCTGGCTCCTGGATTCCTCCTTTGTCCCTGCTACCGTTGTGACCCTTTGGCCACACCTATTGTTATATTTTCACTATATACCCACCCCTCCAGGGTGTGTCTGCCACCCTGCAGTGTTGTAGTGTGTGTATGTGCATGTGTGCGTGTGTGTGCGTGTGTGTGTGTGTGTGTGTGTGTGTGTGTGTGTGTGTGTGTAGGGCAGTGTTCTTGAGCTTCCAGGAGACTAGGATTAGTGAAACGAAATAACCCAATAGGCTTTGTCTGGCTCCTGCTGATTGCACAAGAGGCTTATGAACAACTGGGCCCCCTATGATCTTCCAGGAACAACCACCAGGAACACCCCAATGCTCTGTTGGTCACATGCCACTGGAAAGGAAACGGGGGACTTAGCAGAGCACTTCATCTGCACAGCGAGGGCGAAGGGCACCCCAAGAAAGACAGAGGTCATCGCTCCCTGGAGTAGCATCTATCCGATTCGGATAGATGAGATCTGGAAGTGGTGTTGTGGCTCAACTGGCAGAGCTCTAGCCTTGAGCTGAGGAGCTCAGGGACAGTGCTCAGGCCCAGAGTTCAAGCCCCAGGACTAACAAAAAGAAAAAGACATCCCCAACACGTGGTTTTCCTCTGAAAACACTGTGAACACCTCCGCTTCCTTCCTTGGCACCTGGTGCAGTCTCACATCCTGGTTTGGGTCTGGGCTGACATGACTCCATCTCCAGACTCTGAAGCCAGGCCTTAATCTCCGCGCCAGCGGTGACAAGGCTCTTCTAGAAAGTGTGCCAAGGGCCGTCCGTGCATGTGCAATAGAACGCTTCCCAGGTGCTTCAACAAACGGGCTGGTGCAAAATGTGTTTGCGTGTTGCAAACGTGCAGCACTTGTCTGTCCTTAAGACGGGCTGCAGTTGCAACTCACCAGTGGGTCAGTGCCAGGGCCGAGGGGAAGTTTTCTACCACGGCCAGTGGGGCTGGGTGTGAGGACCAGTGGGGTGGGGTGTGAGGACCCGGAGGGCCTGCGCAGGACAGAGGTGGTGGGGTGCGAAGGCTGCTGTACTGTGGGTACCTGTGGAGCCCCCAGGCCAGACCCAAACTGCACTGGAGCGAGGGTTTCCTGGGGGCAGTGTCCTCATGCAGGACAGCAAGTGCATAACTGTGGTTCCGGGGAATACACAGTCAGGGTCTGTGCAGGTGAGGCCCCAGGTCAGCTGGGATTGTGCCCACAGATCCCAGTGTGCGGGTGAGACCCAGGTCAGCTGGGATTGTACCCACAGATCCCAGTGTGCGGGTGAGACCCAGGTTAGCTGGGATTGTACCCACAGATCCCAGTGTGCACGAGAGACCCAGGTCAGCTGGGATTGTACCCACAGATCCCAATGTGCGCGTGAGACCCAGGTCAGCTGTGATTGTGCCCACAGATCCCAGTGTGCGCGAGAGACCCAGGTCAGCTGGGATTGTGCCCACAGATCCCAGTGTGCGCGAGAGACCCAGGTCAGCTGGGATTGTGCCCACAGATCCCAGTGTGCAAACAAGACCCAGGTCAGCTGGGATTGTGCCCACAGATCCCAATGTGCGCGTGAGACCCAGGTTAGCTGGGATTGTACCCACAGATCCCAGTGTGCAGACGAGACCCAGGTCAGCTGGGATTGTACCCACAGATCCCAGTGTGCGGGTGAGACCCAGGTCAGCTGGGATTGTGCCCACAGATCCCAGTGTGCACACGAGACCCAGGTCAGCTGGGATTGTACCCACAGATCCCAGTGTGCGGGTGAGACCCAGGTCAGCTGGGATTGTACCCACAGATCCCAGTGTGCAGATGAGACCCAGGTCATCTGGGATTGTACCCACAGATCCCAGGTTGCGGGTGAGACCCAGGTCATCTGGGATTGTACCCACAGGTCAGCTGGGATTGTACCCACAGGTCCCAGTGTGCAGACGAGACCCAGGTCAGCTGGGATTGTACCCACAGATCCCAGTGTGCGGGTGAGACCCAGGTCAGCTGGGATTGTACCCACAGATTGCATCGGCACAGCCCGCACCTCTGTGATCACAGGCCATGTCTTCCTTATGTGAGTCATCGTCAGCAGACACTGGTCATTTGAGAGCCTCAGCTTGAGCTCTGACATTTATTAGCCAAATGCTGTAGAAATGGGTTTCATAGAGAGATGCACCGTGGGCCCCAACTTTGAAATGTCTCACGAAGAGGCAACCGAAGTCACTAACTGTTGAACCATTCAAGGACTCTATGGGGGATGGAGAGGTCAAGGTGTTTTGGTTCTTCTTCCCACTGGAAGTTTGCAGATCGGTCAAGGACGATGTTAGAACAGTCCTAGCTGGTCCTGTTGATTTTGAATTCAGGCCAGGAATTACAGGTCACATGTCCTTGACAAAACAGTGTTGCCATGATCAGCCTGCACCAGAGTTTCTCGTCTCAGCACTCTGGATTTTTGGAGCTAGATTATTCCTCGTGGGTCGGCTGTCCTGCGCATTGTAGGCTGCATGACTGTGTTTTTGACCTTTCCTACCCTCAAACAGCACCTGAATACCAGCTGTGACACCCTACAATGTCTTCCAACATGTCTCCTTAGGGAGAAAATTGCTGCCAACTATAATCCACGGGAACAGGAAAACACACAACTCATGCTTGCAACGCATCTCCTTCATACTATCAATGCTAAAAACAAATGAGCGTGCAGGGAGTGGGGGTGGGGTGGGGGGAATAATTTATTTAGTGTATCTAGAGCAATGAACTTGGTCACTCATCATATTTTCTGGTTATATTTAACCAGAAAGAACTACAGCAGAATATTAAAGTAATAAATTACCTTCTTAAAATTGATTCAAGAAGTTTAATTGTTGAGGGTGTGTGTGTGTGTGTGTGTGTGTGTGTGTGTGTGTGTGTGTCCATTTATCTGTGTCCTTGTTGGGTGATTTTTCATTTTATTACCACTCCTCTGATTAAAATTCCATCAAAAAACATGGGCTCTATAAGGCTTCTAGGATCTACTGAACTGTTCTTCGAGTAAAATCAGTGGCTATTTATACATCTGGTGGTCAGTTAAAATCATCTAAACTAAGCCAGGAAGAGTCAACATTTTTATTTCTGAGAGACTGACTTTGTCATTTTAAAATTCACTTGTAATGGGAGAGTCTCTAGCAACAATAACTACACTTTTCTTAAAGACATCTTTTCTTTTTCTATCTGTTAATAGAGACTGACTACTCAAAGCCTATATCAGGTAAGTTTGCACTTTTTTTTAAACAAATGATATTTTCCATTCCAACACAAGTTGTGAGAAGATAGCCGAACAATAGTATGGGAAGGGATTTGGTTGTCATATTTCAATGGTCATCATGACCATTTCTATATTCCTGAGCCATTAAGGTAATCCAGCCATTAAGTTCAAAATGCTTCGGGGTCATTTTCTTCTCTCTAAATAATTAGCTTCATCTTCATTTCAAGCATAAACATCTTGATTATCCTCTGGTAGTTATTTTCATTTTTTCCAGTGAAATTGTTATGAAAAGCGTAATTCCTACCTCCATGTGGAGGAGAAATGTTGGTAAATTGTTTCTATTGCTCATATGACTGTTTAGTAAACGTCTTTTTGTACTCTGTGGGGTTCAGGTCAGCGGGTAAAGGGCCACCCACTCTTTCACGTTCTAACAGACACCAAACTCTCAGCCCCTCTCCTTGCAGAGAATGTTGAAGAATCGCTGCCAATGCCCCAAGGTAGGAAGCTATTTCCTGAAGTTCCACTAGTGGGCCTTATTGGATACAAATATTCCTTTTAGTTTAAAGACAATTTTGTTTTTCATTGCAACTGCTGGGTTATATTTGGAAGGGAGAACTGTATTCTGCACATAGTTGGGCCCAGTTATGAATGGACCGTCTAAGGTAAGTAGATGGCCTCAAATTCCTCTGGTGACTGGCTTGCTGTCTTTGTGTGGCATTTCAAAAAGCCGGTATCCCCTAGAGTGTCCTAGGGACAATCAAGTCATGAAAGCCTGTTAAGTCCTAGGGGGCTGCATTTTGCCAGGGATTTATTTCACCCTTTGTAACTCAGACCTGTCACATTTTAAAAAACATATTAAAGTAGCTTATCTGAAGGTTATTAATCATAATTGAATAAGAAATATTTCAATTTGTTTGTACCAACAGGTGATGGAAATTCGGTAACCATATTATCAGGTAAGAAAAACCTTTTTGTTATCTTCCCCTAGATATGCCATGACTTTCAGACATGATGACTGTAAGAAAACGATAGGGACCATACGTTGTATTTTAATTGTGTTATTTTCCTGGTCCAGTGGTATTCAGTGTGAAACTTTTCTTATCCATCCAAATTCCAGAGAGAAGTAGATGACAGTGAGGAGGGGGGGGGGGGGGAGGAGGAGGAGAAATACAACAATAGCAAGAACTAGAAGAAGAAATAGAAGAACAACAACAAGAAGAACAAGAACAACAACTTGCCCAAGTCCTCTGCCTTCAGAGCCAGCAGCTTAGAGCTTGATGTCTTTGAAGAAGAAGACAAGATTCTGCCACTGCCTTTTGCCTGTGAAATACAGTTCTGTAGTCGGTACTGGCAGAGGCTCAGAATGGACCCAGCATTCAGGTCTCACATTGAAATGTGGTGATCCAAACAGCAAGTTGAGAGAAGACTGTTGAGCTGGAAGAGAGGCAGCACGTGCCAAGTGAATGGTGAAAGCTGACCAAGGACTCTCCATCTAACTACTGTAATGTCTACCAAGTGCCACACCTACAAACAGCACAATGCCAGCAAGCAGGGCAATGCTTACACATAGAAAGATCAGTCCTAAAGCCAGCAGAGGACTAAAATAAGCATCATAAACGAACAAAAAGCACCAGGGGATCCGAAGGGCTGAGTGACTGGGCCAGCTCTCGGGGAGAAGGCAGTGTTTTGCACACAACTCACACTGCAAAACTCTGCAAATACTTAGACTCTGAATGTGGCAAAGACGAGATAAGGATCATTGAGTTCATTGGGAATGAAAATCGGTGACTAGCGGGGAGGGGCAATTTCGAACACTTTTGTATGTAGTGGTTACTTTGCAATTAAGACAGCATTGTATCTTGCAGAACCCCAGGGCGCCCCTCCATGGCCATGCACGGTGGAGTGCTTGGAAGAGCTGTGGGACACTCACCCATGTTTCTTTGTTGCAGTTCTCCCCGCTGCCATCTCCCCTCGGCTCTCTCCCCAGACAGCTGCGCAGTCAACCTCGTCAGGTAAGACCCAAGCCCCTCCATGCCTAGCTCACTGCCACCACCACCAAGGACCAAGAAAACTTAAGATCGGGCTAATCAGAGGGAAGAAAATTAATCTTGGATGGTTTACATTTCACACGGTCAACCTTGCATCAACACTGACTGTGATTTTACACACACCCCCCCAAACAAAAGCTAATTCAAGACTTCTCATGTTGCATCCTTTTACAACTGCAAAGAATATGAGGAAAAGAGGTGTGTGTGTGTGTGTGTGTGTGTCAGAGAAAGGAAAATTATCAAGGAATCATCTAGTATCTTTTGAACTTAAAGTTCAGAGCTTGTCTACCATGCATGAAGCCCTGGGTTTGATTCCTCAGTACCACATAAACAATGGCTCAAGTGGTAGAATGCTAGCCTTGAGCAAAAGACTTTTGGGGACAGTGCCCAGGCCCCAAGTTCAAGCCTCAGGATTGGCAAAAAGAAAGAAAGAAAGAGAGAAAGAGAGAGAGACAGAAGGAAAGAAGGAAAGAAAGAAAGAAAGAAAGAAAGAAAGAAAGAAAGAAAGAAAGAAAGAAAGAAAGAAAGAAAGAAAGAAAGAAAGAAGGGAGGGAGGGAGGGAGGGAGAGAAAGTACACAATCACCTCATATCTGGAAGCTGTCCAGCATGGCGAGAGTTTAGTCGTTTTCCCGGGCTGGTGAGTCACATGGACAGGGCAGGGTGAGCAGCCACCATTACAATCCATTTCCATTGTATCATCCTGCTAGTTGTCTTGGGTCTTCCCTCATCTATAACAACTGTCATGTTAGTTACACCAGCATGTAACTCGTAGTCTGACAAGGCATATGATCATTTTTAATAAATCTTAAATTTTGGGTGTCAGATATGGTGGTGCACTTAAACCTAGAAACCAAACGCTTGAGGAAAGAGCACAGCGTAGGCCATGTAGTGAAACCATGTCTCCAAAGAATTGTTAAGGAAGTACATCTCATTAAATATTGTGACTACATGCATAAGGGGATGCTAAACAATGCTTGGAAGAGATATATTCATTCTTTTCATTATAGTTACAGTACCTCAGATGTGTGCACATGTCCAAATGCATCAGATCACATACACTACAGATGGGCATGTTTTTAGTATGTCAACTGTACCTCATGTTTTTAGTGTGTTTTTTAATTCCTCGATGGTATTTTATATTGATCACATATTTGATGATAGTATTTTAAGCATAACAAGTAACAAATGCCATTTACATATTTGTTATCTGTTATTCTTCCCCCTTTTAAAATGTGGTTACCAGGAAATGTTAATTACATTTGTTGCTCCAGCCTAATTTCCATTAAGCCGCACTGCCTTATACCCTTTCCATTGCTATGTCAATGCTTTGTGTGGTTTATCGTATCTGAGCCTCCCAACCACTAGAGGAGGAAGCTCCCAGGATTTGTTTTTTTCAAATAAGGAAACACAGGTAAGTTAAAAATTGCCTGCAAAGTCAGTAGAATGACAACATAAGTAGTGTCCAACTATTCTAAACCACATTAAAATCCTATTAGCTACTAACAACTACAAGAAGACCAAGCGTGCTGCCTGTTCAGAAATGAATCCTTTGAGATGGGAGAAGCTAGGAGTTGAATGGGCTCATCTCTGAGCTGATCTTGCTTTCAAATTTTTTGCATTTCTCCTAATGCCCTAGGCTTGCAGTTCTTTACCTGCTCACATTTTCCAACTCCTTCTCCTCTCAGACAGAAGCTCTGAACTGAATCCACTTGTTTTCCTGACGACTTCATGAGACACAGAATCCCAAAAATGTCTGCATGCCTCCTCTCGGCTGGGGACTCGAGGCTTGTTAAATGAACAAAAAAAAAAAAAAAAAACCCAAGGGAATACTGGATAAAAGAAGGCCTCCTGGCTCTTCTCAGTTCATATTCTTATGTTCATTTTCAAACACGAGTGTGTGAGAGAGAGCAAAACCACTAAAATGCTTGGTTCTCCTTTCTAGATGACTAAATAAGAGTAGATCGGAAGTCTAAGGGGCAAACTACACACGGTTGGCAATGCGATTCTCAGAATGACTCCTGGACACTAGGATTGGACCTGTTTTCTACTACCTCCCACCCTGTGACCCTAACTACATCCTTGTGCTTCAATTACCTCACCCGAGAAATGGCACAAGCACTTATTTCAAGGAGTTGTTGTGTGTATAGCTGCCTGTACTGTGTCCTGACTCCTACTGCTCAGACAGCTTGCTGTCTGTCTCTATGCATTTACTTACTTTTGCATATTGCATTGAAAATGGCCCCGCACTATACGCAATAGTGTATTTGTGCCTGGCATACTGTCTTAAAGCTTCTGGTTCCTTTTGAGCCTCTCTGTTGTGACCATGCTTGTAGACAGGTATTGAATGGTTCTCCGGGATAGGGAGCATCCTTCTCTTTCTACTCAATAGTAAATACCAGGAGTAATTTTCCTTGTATCGTTTCTCCACCAGCTCTCTTAATGTCCACCAACTCAAAAGATGTTAACCACCTAACAAAGCCATCAGGTAAGCCAGTGTGCTTTGAGCTACAACAACAAAAGCTAGATGTGATGTGTTCTATGTGCCAGGAGATGATATTCAAGGTAAAGGGCAGGGAGAATGTGTGAGGCTCAGGGTCACCTGTGCTACCAGACTTTAACACCAAAGGCAAAGGTTTCACCCATCACTGTATCCTTGGCATCCATCCTTATGCTTGGCACATTATGGGCCCTGAATAAACATTCATTGAGTGAATGAAAGGACATGCAAATGGCGCGTGTGTGGAAAGGGCATTTGGCCCTTTGAGGTGCAGTTTCAGTCTTGGTCAATCAGCTTTCTATTTTTTTTGTTTCGTTTTGTTTTCAGAAGCAAGTTTTATTTCTTATTTTTTGTAGCCCATTACTTCACCCTGTTACAGTGACAGCTTCAAAATCTCTGATTTCCACGTTTACAAAAATCAAATGCCTGATCTGATTTTACTCTCAGTGAGTCTATGGAGTTGGGGTGTTCAGCTTTCTATTGATGTGACAAACACTACCTGAGAAGAGCAATGTATGTGTAGGAAATACAGGTGGGCACAGATGGCTCACACCTGTAATCCTAGATACTTAGGAGGCTGAGATCTAAGGACTGCAGTTCAAAGCCAGATAGGCAAGAAAGTCCATGAGACTTATCTTCAATCGGCCACCAAAAGAAGCCAGAGCTGTGGCTCAGGTGGTAGAGCTTTGAGGGGGAAATAAACAAATAAACAAGCAAACAAACAAAAAACAGTTCAGGAGCAGTGCCAAGACCCTGAGTTCAAGCCCCAGGACCAGCACACACAAAAAAGAGTAGGAAATAATCATTTTTGGTTCGTGATTTTTAATCCATCATCACTTGGCTTTGTTGTTTCTGTGCTTTGGTGAGGCAGAACATATGATAGGATCAATCTGTTTACCCCATGATTCTCAGGAAACAGAGAAAAAGAGAGAGAAGAATGGACAGGTACAGAGGGATAAGGGGTAAGAGGATATACCCTTATAGGGCAAAATCACAGAAATCGACTCCTCCAGCCAGCCTCTGCTTCCTTAAACTCCCACACCCACCCAACAATGCCCACAGTGAAGGTGTGGATTAAACCACTGACGGGATCAGAGCCCTCATGAGCCCATCAGCTTCCCAAAGCCTTCCTCTGAACCCAAATTATAATAGCCAAGAATAATCCTTCTAGATAGGGAGTCAGGCAGCCACACCCTGGAAGAGGCCAGTGTCCTATTTGTACTATTCTTCTTATTCAAAGACAACAGTTAGCAAACTAATAGGTGCTTCTAACAAATATTGTTTGTACTTTAGTTTCAACAGAGAATAAAAAGTTCACAACTATCTCATCAGGTAAGATTGGTGGCTTGCAGCTAGCCACCTAGATATACAGCCTCTCTGTCTGGTGGGAGGAGCTCAGCCGGATAACTGGCTAGGTCGTGTGATATCCTCAGCAGAGTGATCAAGGACAATTCGTAGCTTTATGACTGCATCGTCTTGCAGTTTTTTTGACCAATTCTTCAGTGACTCATCCTACTACTGCAGAACCTGGAATTAATTCAGAATTAAAAGGGAAGACAGGCACTTAGGAGGGTTTGGTCAGCCTTCTGAACTTGGCTCCATCCTCGTCAGAAAACTGTCAGTACCTTTGGCTGAATTCTAGGCATATTATTTGACAAAACAATCCAGGTCTTCATTTCAGTTGTGAACTAAAGTGAGACAAGTGCTTGTTTATATTAGCAACAGTTTTCCCCTTCAAAAAGAAACTCTTATCTCTAGTTAACCACTCAAAACCAGAAGGGGGCTGTGGCTCAAAGTGGTGGAGCACTAGCTTTGAGCAAAAGAGCTCAGGGACAGCATCCAGGCCCTGAGTTCAAGCCCCATGACTGACAACAACTTTAAAAAAGAATGATCTGCAATGCTTCAAATCTATGAAGTATAGTAAAAGTGAGATTTTTGAAAAAAATCTATAAATCAATAGATGCTCCCGGAATCTCTAATACCCAAAGAAATGTAGAAAATGTTTCAAAAAGATCATCTTTCCTACTGAATTAATTCATAAGATTCTCAGATCTTTACCAAAAAATAATCTGGTATGCTAAGACCAGGAATCAAAATGTCTTTCTTTTCTTCTTGATCTCTAAATCCTTTACTTCCTTCTCACATGTCAGTCTTATCTCACTTCCAACCTTATCTTCTGTACCTTCAGCCCAATTTCAGCCTTATCTTCTATCTAAAGGATTGAATGAACTCTAATAAATAGAATCAGTGAAAGAACTCTATAAAAATTAAATGTGCTCAAGTGATATATAAATTCCATAGTTCTAACTGAAGTTAAAATGTAAGATAACATCTTTTTTTTAAAGATTTCCTCCATTTTTCTTACTGAAACAGCCTATTTCACACACCACTAAACTGGCAGTGGAATCTTCTTGAGTGAATCATAAACTACTGGATGAAAATGGTCCTTGGTTTGCATTGTAAAATGTATTCTACTGAAATGTTTTTCTTGAATGACAAATAACACCAATCAGCTTTTTAAAACCCAAGTCCATAAATTATAGTGTTTGCATTCTTTGCAAAATTTCCAAATAAAAGTACATTTAAATTGTGTAGTTAGTTAACAGCGATGATTAAGTTAAAGAAGAAGCAGCCCCGCAGTTCGTTAAGACTGTGTGGCCAATCCAGATGTCTGGGTTTAGGTGTGACTGAGTTGGTGGTTCTTGGCCAGCTGCTAATTGAGTCCTTCGCAGAAAAGAGATTTCCAGGTCTGACCTTGATCCCTGTGTCATTCCAGGACTAACCATGGCTGACACAGCACCTGCCAACCGTAGAGCCAGCTTGCCACAGCGCAGACCCCCAGGTGAGCAACTTTCCCTAGGAACCCACTGGGTCCCTGTGAGCTACAGGGATCAGTCTGTAGAGCTGCATTTTCTAGAATATTATATAACACAATCCGTATATAGTACTTTATTTCAGATCCTTTGCTCAGCACAATGTAATTCCATGTATAAGATTTTCATTCCTTTTTTATGGCGAAGCAGTATTCCATTGCATTTTGTCTATCCACTTATAACGTGATGGACATTGAATTTGTTTCTGACTTTTATTATTAAAAGTAAACCTACTGGACATTCAAGAACAAGTTGCAAATGGCTTTTTGCTATGTCTGTACCCTTCGGCATTCCTCCCAACAGTATATGAGAACGGCAGTGGTTCTGAAATCCATGTTACCACTTAAGATTGTCTATCTTAACTCTGGGCCACTCTTGCCTCTCTACTAATGAAAGAGTGATGTCTCTTTGTGGCTTTAATTTGTATGTTTCTTTTTTCTTCTTCATTCTTTTCTGTAGAACTTTTTTATTGTTATTATAAAGCTGATGTAGGGAGGGGTTTCTGTTACATAAGTCAGGAAAAGAGTACATTTCTTTTTGGACAATGTCAGCTCTTCCTTTGTTTTCTCCCAGTCTTTCTTTCCTGCCTCTACCCAAAAGTTGCATAGTTCGTTTTCATCGTAGTGTCTAGTGAGTGCCAATGCTGCCTTTGTTCACCCTTTGTCCCTTATCATACCATATTCTTTGAAATTTTTCCCAGTCTATGGCTTATCTTTTCATTTTAACAGTGAGGAAGTGCCCATATTTTTGAAGAGCATATCAAAAAACTTACAATGAAATCTAATTGACCCACATCTTTTTTTATTATACTTACATATTTTGTCTAAGAAATACATTGCTTGACCAAAGGTCTTTCACATTTTCTCCTGTTTACTTCTAGAAATTCATAGCTTTCGGCTTTCCAGTTAGCTGGTTTCAAAGACGTTCAGCCCGTTTTCTCAGAACTTGCTGGCCAGTCTGTCACGGCTGTAATTACTAAGGTTTTCCCTTTATTATCAGGAGCTGATGGCTTTCCAGCGCTCATCCCCACCGCTGAGCCTGAAGATGCCGCATTGGTGCACACGCAGCCAGGTTGTTCAGACCTCTGGGTCCTATGGATTACGATGGTTATTTTCTGGAAATATGTTAGCAGCTCTTCATCACATCCAGACACACAGAGCTAAGCAGGACCAGGAAGTCAATAAAAGTGGAGATGAGGAGTTTGAGGAATAAGACACCTATTTCATCATTTGGAGTTCTTTAAAAAAAAATTCCTTTTCTTAGCTGGACATGGTGGCACGCATCTATAATCCCAGCACTCAGGAGGCAGACACAGGACAATCATGAGTTTGGGGCAAATCTTTATTATATTGTGAGACCCCATTGCAAAAAAAAAAAAAAAAGCCCAACAACAACAAAAATTCCTTTGCTTATTGATCAGTGATGATTGTTAGAAAATTCTTATAGTACAAACTGATTTATGGTCTCAGAAACAATGGAAGCAGGAAACATATCACTAAATGGATACTTTCTGTAGGTGAAGGTGAGCCTTTCCCTTTCGATGCACAGGTGCATGGGAGTTTCTGGCAGCTTGCTTATGAGCTCCGCTTCACGTCACAGACCTGGGACAGGCTCTAGAAGCAAGAAAGGGAAGGCAGTGCATTCCCTAGGAATGAAAAGAATAAGATGGCAGAAGTTCTTTCTTCTGTGTGCTCTTGTGGGGACCAAAGTAGTACAAGTGTCCTAGAATGGGGGCAAACTTGATCCAAGAAGGAGAGGCGAGGAAATCCTGGTTGGTAGCATTCACCGTAAGGTCTCCTTACTGTATCAGAGCCAGAGATCTTCTGCATCATCAACTGGCAAAGCCAATTGAATATTTTTAAATATTCAGGACAATTTTTTTGTGGTCCACTACAAAACAATAGATCCCTCATCCCCCAGATAAAAAAGTCTGAATGAGTGAATTGGACTTTTACCTGGCCCACACTCAGCCAACCAGGTTGGCCTACGACTTCCTGACAGCCTCGTTGTTACTTTGCACAAACAGCTCCCATACTCAAGCACCCTAAGATAGTTAGTTTAATGTTTCATGGGATTTTTAAAAAGAGAAAAGGCAGTGGCTAGAAGTCCAGTGTGAGTGTCACAGAGCATAGGTAGCACTGAGTTTATACAAATTCCCAAACACACTTGGAACAGCTGCTCAGTAGTTTAACCAGATGGGATGTCTCTACATGGGGGGGTTCTGAGAAGTAGCTATGACGGGAGTGGTACGATCCCAAAGACGTTCCAACTTCAGCGAAATAGGCATCTGAGCGTACTAACGCGGAGGCCTCGCCTCCATGTAAGCAGACCGCTCACTTCTGCTGTGGGTCGGAGGAATGAGGGGGGGAGTTTGTCTGTACAGTCACCTCTGAAGAGAAAAAGCTTTAGCAGAGAAGGCTTGACTGGACCTTTCAGATGCCTCCTGTTCTGTATTTTCCTTTGCTTTGTGGGTTTGGGGAGCATTTTCCCATGGAGGATGTTTTGTCTGTTCTGGCTCACAGGTGATGGACTGACAGCCACCCTACTCTCAGCGAGGCGAGTCCAGCTTCCCTCTGCCTTCGCAGAGGCAGGTAAGTCCTGTCTGAAAGTGAGGAAAGGGAGCTGCGTTTCTGACCTGGACCAAGCCAGGACCAAGCACACGTCCAGGTGCTCGCAGTTGCAGTGCCCCGCAACAACCGGACAGGGAACAGGGCTCACCTGCCGTATTTAACACAGCAGTACACTGCTTCTGAGGCAGGACAATCGTGAGTTGGATTAAAGGCCAGAATATGGGCTAGCTACATAACGAGGCTCAGGCGGGGGGCGGGGGCGCGGGGGGAAGGAGAAAGAGAGAGTTGAGGAAGACAAATAAATTGTCTCTAATCTCACAATCTTGCAGAAACAACAACAAAGCCAGGCACATGCCTATAAGCCTAGCTAGCTATTCAGAAATCTGAGGTCTAAGGACCATGGTTCAAAGCCAGCCCAGGCAGAAAAGTCCCCATGAGACTCTCACCTCAAAAACCTGGAAGTAGCGTTGTGGCTCAAAGTGGTAGAACACTAGCCTTGAGAAAAAGAGCTTAGGGACAGCACCCAGGCCCTGAGTTCAAGTCCCACAACTGACAAAAACAAAACAAAAAAACACCACCAAAAAACCTTTCCTATCTTTTACAGAAGTTTGCTTTTCGATGGGCACATACATTTTTGCCCATTTCCAGAAGGTACGATGCGTATGTTAAACAGTGATCAAACCAGAGTAGTTATCTTTTCCATCACCTAAACCATTCCTTCTTTCTTTGTGGTGGGAACTCCCCAAATTCCCTCTCCTAGCTACTGGGAAATATACCTGGTATCCTTGTTAAGTACGGTTACCTTGCCGGATAGCAGAACACCAGCGTGTGGTCCTCACATCCAACTGTGGCTTTGCACCGTTGGCCAATCTGTCCCCATCCTCTTTCTCTTCTCAACTCCCCAACCTCTGGGAAGCAGCCATCAGTAAAAGGTTTTACTGAGCCCTGATATCCATTGACCCAGTTGTTCTCTTTTGTTGTTGCTTCCTTTTTATCTTCCTTACCTCTCTTAGGACTGAGCACTTCCTGTGATTCCATTTCATATCTACTCCTGCCTTCCCTCTTTTACTGTGGGATGGGAGACCTAGAGTTGATGCCCTGGGAAGTATGGATGTTATCACAAGAGAATTCTCATATCTTCCTCCCTGACTGATAGTTCAAATCATCTGCACTTGCCCATGTTCAGCCTTCTCTCTGATTATTGTCCCGAGTAGACAGTGAAGATCACCTTCTCGTCCTTCTTACCTCACAAGCTCTCACTTCCACAGCTGGACCTTTCTGAAGGATCATGGTCTTGCTCTGAAAGTCCGGTTGAGTGCAGCTAAATTCCCTTCAGAAAGTCCTGCTGTAAAAGCAAGTGTCATGGCCGTCCACACAAAGTATCAACTATAAAAAAAAAATCCCAGAGCATGAGCTGGGAATATAGCTTGGTGGTAGAGAGCTTGCCTTGCATACATGAAGGCCTGGGTTCGATTCCTCAACATCACATTAATGGAAAGAGCCGGAAGTGGCGCTGTGGCTCAAGTGGTAGAGTGCTAGCCTTGAGCAAAAAGAAGCCAGGGACAGTGCTCAGGCCCTGAGTTCAAGCCCCAGGACTGGCGAGAAAAAAAAAATCCCAGAGCATTTCTTATGCTCAGTTTGATCACCCTGCACTTGCTTACCTGATTTACACACCTGCTTCCTTTTACCCAGGGAACAAACCAAGGGCCTTGCAGGTAGAAGGCAGTTTTATGACATCAGGGACTCATCCAGCCATGATTTCTTTTCTTGGTCACATGTTTACCTGACGGGGCGATATGTTAGGTGAAAAGGGCCCCAACCTTCAGGAATCTATTCCTGGTTGAATGGCCTTGGTCAGATCAATGACCTTGGTCAAATGAATGACCTTGGTCATCCATCTTCTAATGATTACAGCAGGTTCATTGGAGCCCATGTTTCTACAATGTTATGGTTTTGATGTTTTGTTGCTAGCAAGAAGACAATAAGCAGACACACAGAATGATGGGGTAATACGTGTGAAATATGTGGGAACCAAGAGGCTGTCATAAAAAACAAAAAAAACCAGAGGTCTAGACCTTAGCAGAGACATTAAATAGACTTTCCAAAATGCAGCCAAGTTTGAAACATGTAACAATACCTAGATTCTATGCTAAATTGCTAACTTGGCATCAGTCCATCTTATTTTTATTCAAGTTTGATTTGGCACCCACACGGGTCACATACTAAGATACAGTTTGGTGAATGTTGGTAACTGTGCAAAGCTGTGTGGCTATGTCCAAGATTATGGCAAGGTTTCCCCATCCATTTCGTAGTTGACCCTTTTCTCCCTGTAGATCAGCGGTGTGAATTTCCCTCCTTTGTCCAGGTAAAGTCATGACAGTCACAGGTGAGGGCAGATGGCAGCCAACTGCCGGCTCCTGGTACAGCAAGTCACATAGAGCCACTTACCCATGAGTTCTGTTTTTCCTAGAGAACTTGTCATGTATGTTAGTTTATCAACAAGCAATAATACCATGCGCTTCCCTAAATGAAGATCTTGAGAACATGAGGTCACTAGCTTCAGAATCCAGAGCCATGGTTTTTTCCTATTAAATCCTGGCCGGAGGTAGACACCATCTGGCTGCTGCCGCATCCTCTCTGACTGGTTGTGATAATTCCCTGATGACTGTATTTCACTTTACCATCAGAACCCCAGAAGAATCCACATCCCACGTCTTCAGCGATATCAGCGGCGGAACACTCACCTTCTACTGCAGCGCCAGGTACGGCTGGGTCTTTGTATGTTATAACTTGAGAATGGTTAATTCATCTGAAAATGATGGCGGAGTGAACGTGGGTTATTAGAGATGTGCAGTGGGGAAAAAACAAAACAAAACAAAACACAAAACAGACCTAGGATAGCCTCCATCACCTGCCTGGCAGATCTAGCGCTGTCACCCGAGTGACACCCCTTCATCACCCAGGAGACTAGCTTAAGTCAATCCGTGTGATGCTGTCAGAGGCCCCAGGAGAGAACTACCATCGGAGCGGCCTCACACGTGCTCACCGAGGCTAGCTATACAGGATGTCTGCCATACGGTCACAGCCAACGTGGTCCAAAGGCCCCCAGTCCTGCACCAACCGGTGAGGAGAGGACTCCAACGTCACGTTGCAAAGAGCAAAGGCAGGGAAGCAAACGATCGCCATCTCTCTAATCAGTTCGTCATAGGCCAGCGATCTTAAAACAGCGGCTGGAAAAGAAGGCGTTGTAGGCTTCCTGGGGCAATGGCACACGCTCCATCGGGAGTACTCTTTCACCCGGAGCGGGTTAAAGAGTTAGAAAGTCTGTCATCAGCAGACAGGGCGCACAGCTCTCTCTCCCCCTGATGCCCTTGCTCTCGTCCAGGAGGCCCGGCCCCTGTCCGGCTGGTGGGCGCCCACGTGCGCTGCGCGGGTCGCGTGGAGCTCTTTCACCAAGGAGTGTGGGGGACGGTGTGCGACGACCGCTGGGACCTTCCACAAGCCAACGTCATCTGCAGGCAGCTGGGGTGCGGCTGGGCTGTTTCCGCCCTCAGCGAAGCCCACTTCGGGGAAGGTTCCGGAAAGATTGTGCTGGATGACGTGCACTGCGGAGGACACGAGGAGCGCCTGGAGGAGTGTGCCCACATCGGCCTGTTCTCCCACAACTGTGATCACGGCGAGGACGCCGGCGTGATCTGTTCAGGTAACGCCGCCGCCCCGACCCCGGGCAGAGCCCAGCCTCGGGGACGGCACCCCGTCATCACTCACAGAGGCCGCTTCCACTTCTCACCTCGCAGATGCCGGCTACACAGTGGACGCCCCTCAAGGTAGGGAAGGCGACGTGAGCCGGGGGGGTGGCTTGTCAATACCTCCGGGGAAATCTTCTGCCCCAAGCGCAGGTGTCTGGGTCTCCAAGCAGATGGAGCGGGCTGAGCAAGGCCTAGCTAGCTGTCCAGGCAGAGACAGGACAAACAATCTAGCCAGGCCTCGCTTGCTACCCCTCCACCTCCGCCACCGTGCTTGGTACAAGCAGGAGCCTGATCTTCAATCCCCAGCACTGGTGTTCTGACACCTCCAGGGTGACTGGTGTTCTGACACCTCCGGGGTGTGCGTGGAGACAGTGAGCGGCGGTTGAGTAGGAGGCAGTCACAATGGGAGACTTTTAAGGGTGCTTCCGGTCCCGCGGTGACTAGCCCATGCAATAGATCTGATCGGTTTTTGAGCACATCCTTGTAAGAAATGACAGCGGATGTTAAGTCAGCCTCGTGGACACAGAGAGTCCGTGTGGGGAAAACTTCATTGGGAAAAATTGAAGCAAGACTTTGCTCACGAGAGAGCCGTCAGAGGGACAGGTCCAGGCCGAGATTAAATGACCAGCCCTCTAACAAGATCGTGTCAATGATAGTAGTCTCCGAAGAGATAGGAACTTCACGCCTATCCTTCCCACAAGTCCACATGGGCAATACTTTGTAGACTACTTTATACCCCTACTAGATTCTAAAAGATACCCGCAGAATGATCACTAGTAAAGTGTCTTCAGGAAAAATAGGTGAATTATAAAAGTTGTAGCCAGAACAAAGAAAAACCTGAAATTCTAAACTATTCTCTGCATTTAGAAAAGGCTCCATGTGGAGGAATTATCACCAACTCATCTGGAGCAATTAGGAATCCCCCCAAAAATGAAATGCATGACAACATAACCTGTGTGTGGGAAATCAAGGCAAATGCATCTGATCACGTACTGCTGGCATTTCCGCATCTTAAGTGAGTGTGAATTCAATTCCTTGCCTACGCTGTGTGGTTTAAAACTCTATAACCCACTGGTTGATCCTCACAAGCAGAGCAGTCCTTAGTGCATTCCAAACTTTTCATTTGGAAATAATTAGGTACAGACAGGCAGTTGAAAGAGCTATACCGAGTCCAGGGTATCCCTCACCTCGCGTCCCCTGTGGCGGCGTGCTTGTAGCTGTAGAATGATAGGCAGACTGTAAAAGATAGGCTATAAAGTTTCTGCCATTTCTTCCAGTTATTACATGTTCTTATTTGAATGCGGGTGTGCATGAATATGTAGCTCCATACTATTTTATACCATCCGTAGATGTACTCGAACACTGCCACAATCCACACACAGAACGGTTCCGTAACCACCAAGAAAGGAGCTCCATTCACAAACCGCTGCTCTCTGCCCCCTGAAGATAGTCTGTATTCCACGTTTCCCTTCTCAAAGCTAAAAGGCCGAAGGGTGTGATGATGGTGAGATTGTAACGTTAAGTCTACACTTAGCTTTTAAGAACACTCTAATCTGTTTCCCAAAGTGATATCACTCCACGTTTCCACCAGTCACGTAGGAGTGCCATTTTCTCCACATCTTACCTCGCATCTACTATTACTTGTTTGTGTTGGCTGATGATACACTAATCCTGTACATTTTGTTATACTTCTATGTAGGAATCTTTACCTGTCTGTGTTTATGTGGCAGTTGTGGTTGTTGTTGAATGTGGAGTACAAATGGTGTTTTTCAATTTTATTTATATACATTTGTTGCACGTAAATAGAAATAGGATTAATTTTATATCTCCATGAAATTTTAATTAAAAAGAAACTCACCTTATTGGCTTTGAATGGGACCGTGTGTGTGTGTGTGTGTGTGTGTGTGTGTGTGTGTGTGTGATTGAGAGAGAAAGAGAGAAAGAAAGAGAGAAACAAGGAGACAGTGAGAAGAGAGAAAGGGATTTAACCCCTAAGGAAAACCCAAATTACATTGTGCTCATAATTCTTGCTTAATTAAAAGATCATTGTCATCACGGTTGTTGGTTGTGGCAGGGAACTAATTGCTTCCTGCACTGGAGGAGCACAGCAACTGAAATGACCACGCAATTCCCTTGGCAAAGCCAGCAGAGCACATTTGGAATCTGCTGCCCTGGGGGAGGGGGAGGCTGGCTTCTCTGCTGCCCTGGGGGGTGGGGGAGCTGGCTTGTCTGCTGCCCTGGGGGCTGGGGGCTGGCTTGTTTGTGTCTTATAGTCTAGTCAGCATGTGGCCAGGCCCAGGAGAAGCCCATCCGCTTTCTCCAGCATCGTATAGTCTGGAAATACATCCGTTCTCACAGCACACCCCCTTGCCCTATGGAGGGGAGACTAAGAAGCCTGTTGGGTGTTTGCTTTCCCAGCCTGGACTGCACCAACGAATACTTTGAGGTTCTGGATGGCCCCCCATCCTCTACGAAGTCCCTGGGGAGGACCTGCTCTGGTTACTACCTCACCTTCTCGTCCTCCTCCAACTCAATGACCCTCGTGTACTTCCGAAGCTTCAACAACATAGGGAAAGTTTTCATGGCTTACTATTACTCTTCAGCCAAAGGTAAGAGGGTGGCAAGGGGTTGCAGCTCCACCGTGCTCCCTGGTCACCCTCATTTGCTCCGTGACCCTGAACAAGTGACCTGAGCCCCACGTGGCCCCAAGTTCCTCCTTCTAGAATGGGGAGAGTGGGTGAACCTTACTTCATGATTCCGTTCCACCTCACAAGGGATCACTTAGCCAAGGGGTGGCGCTTTCTGCGCGCTTGTTGGCAGCTGTATCGCGGGCCTTTTAGTTTTACAAAAGCATCTCATTGTAACCAGCTTGCCAGAGTTTATTTTGAACCTAGTCCAAGGCGGGTCTTAAGGAGAATGTGTGGTCCCGATTGCGAGACTCCTGAGCAAAACAGAGCGGGTTCTAGAAATGCATATGGTACAACTAGAGGACATGGAGAATGCGCTAGACTGAGGAAAACCGGTAGAACAGGAGACTACATCAGAATTCACTAAATTAGCATATGAGTACATCTTAGTAAAAGACATCAGAAGGAAAGAGGGGCAGTAATACAGAGGAACAAGAACTAAGAAACACATCGGGGGGAGAAATCAGTATTGGACACTAAGGTATCGCCTGGTAGACTGTGGGTAGAGAAATGGAGAAGGCACGTGAGGTCAAGGGCAGTGTAAATCAAAAGCTGGGAGGCAGAGGCTTGTGTCAGGAAGGCAGATGGAAGCTTACCTGAAGGTTTCTGTTGAAATGTGTATAATCAAATTCCTAAGAACAGTAATGGTTACATGATCCAAATACTCAAAATAGCACATCGGTTTAGTTCCCTGAATATGTTATCCTGACGCAAACCAATGGTTCTTCCCCTTCACCAGATGGAAAAGCTGAAGCTTAAGAGCTTTGGTATTTATTTGAGGCCCTCTCCTACTCACCAACAACATGTATAGGCAGAGTTCATAAAATTACCGATGTCTTTTATTCCATTGATCCAAAACACTCTTCAGCATGGTCTCCAGCAAAGAGGTGATTCTCTGAGTCACAGTGGGTTTGGAAAATCACCGTAACTGTTACCAGCACTGATATGGGTTCCTTATATTTGCAGGGCAAGCGCTCTCTACCCCGAGTCTGATCAGTGAGTCAACGTTCATATTGTTACTTAATCCTCATTCGCCTGTCCTCACCCCTGCGTGCTTTTACTCCTCGTTTCCCCTATGCCAACTACCACACCTGAGAAACTATGTGCATAAGTCTTTGCACAGTACAGTAAGCATATACATTGGAATCAGTATATCTACCAACAATCAGGTTTCTGTTTTTTATTTATAATTATCTGTTTGAGTTTATACTTCCTTGTTTTATCAAAGAAATGAAAAAATGCCTAATCTGTTATTCCACATCTAGGGAGAACTAGGAAGCAGAAGCAAGCATAAAAACGCTTGTTTTCCTCTGAAGGACTGTGGATGTTTGCGTTTTTGCACATAATAGTACAATTTAAATCTTCTTGTATTTTTAGTGACTGGTCAGAAAAGTGGAATAGCATTTCCATTGGCCCACACATTCCTGAGAAACAAGACTCACACGCACAACCTTGACTTTGGATGTTACTGACCCCACGGATGAGGGGGAGAAAGAATCAGCTAACATCTAGGCAGTGAATGAAAACGGATCCCAGAAAGCTGCCATCCAACTTGCCCCAGCCATCCCTTCTTTCTCATTGTACTTTTCAATATTTTTTAATCTACAGATAGTTGGACAAAGGGGTTGCAATGGTTATTTATCAGTGTGTCCATTCGTGAGTACAGCGCTTGTCCATTGGGACTGTCACTTCCATCATTCTCCCTTCTCCCTCCACCCACCCCCTCCCCAACCAGTCACCCCAAGTTTCTCACGTCCCTCTTCATATCTGTACATTGAGGGTTATGACTGTATTCACCCATCCATCCACCCGTCTCCCACTAACAACTCCCACCATTCAAAATACGCCACAGCTTTCTGAGACTCAAGTTTTTAAACGCTCTCTTAATTATTCAAAGGGCTCCATTCCTGCATGCATAGTTGTGTGTATGACTTGGTCGTGTATATATGCATATGCCCCTGGGGTGTATTTCCTGAGAGGTTGTGTTTGGGCCTATGATCCACATATGAAAGAGAACACACACCCTTTGTCTTTCCCGGTCTAGTTTGATTCAACTCAGGATGGTTTTTTTTTTTTTGTCAGCTCCATCTATTTCCTGAAAATGACATGATTTTTTTTCTTCCTGATGGCTGAATAAAATTTCATTATATATAAATAGATACAGTATATGTCATACGTATTATATAGTATGTCATATGTATTATTATATGATATAATTATGCAATTTATTATTATTATCATATATTATATGACATGTGATATATGATATAATTTAAAATAAACAGTACTATAGAACATAATATATTATATATGATGAATATATATATACATATATGTGTGTGCATATATATATGTCACATTTTATTGACCCAATCATCCATTGTAGGGCATCTGGGCTGTCTCCATAGTTTGGCTATTGTGAATAGTGCTGCAATGAATATAGACATGCCTTCATTGTATCCTGCCTTTCTATCTTTCAGAGTTCAGGAGTGATATGGCTGGATCACAGGGTAGTTCTGAGCTTAGTTTACCGAGGAATCTTCATGCTGATTTCCATAGTGGTTGCACTAATTTACATTTTGAATCCTCACCAGCATTTGTTGCTATGTAGATTCCTGGTGATGGCCATTTTGACTGGAGTGAGATGGAATCTCAATGTTGTTTTGATTTCCACTTCCTTATGGCCAGGGATGTTGAGCATTCCTTCATCTATTTATTGGCTATTTGACCTTTTCCTGACAATTGTCTATTTTATTCTTTTGCCCACTGATTGTCTGAGTTTTTTATTCTTATGGATTTCAGCTTTTTAAGTTCCTTGCATAATCTCCTTATTAGACCCTTGTCAAATGTACTGTTGGCAAAGATATTCTTCATACCACGTGCTTCCTTTTTAGCATAGTAACAATTTCCTTCACTGTGCAGAAGCTTTAAAACTTGATGCCATCCCGTTTGTTGATCCTCTTATTTGCTGAGCTCCTGGAATTCTATTCAGGAAGTTCCTGCCATTGCCAATAAGCTACAGTATTTCCCTTCCTTCTTCCTGGAGTAATTTCAAGGTTTCATGTCTTACCTTAAGGTCTTTGATCCACTTTGAATCAACATTGGGACAGGGTGAAAGATGCTAAGAGTCTAGCTTCAGTCTTCTGCATGTGAGGATCTGAATATCCCAGGAACATTTGTTGAAGTAGCTATTCTTTATCCAATATATATTTGGGGCTCCTTTGTCAAATATCAGTTGGCTGTAGATGTATGAGTTTATTTCTGGTTCTTCTCATCTGTTCCATGGTCTTTGGATCTATTTTTGTGATGGTAATAAGCTGGAGTTTTTGTTGTTGTTGTTGTTACAGCTTTATAGTGTACTTTGAAATCTAGTATTATGATAACAGCAATATTGCTTTTTAGTTTGTTTGTTTTGCCTAGAATTGCTTTGGCTATGTGAGCCTTTTTGTGTTTCCAGATCCACGTTAAAATTTCTTTTTCTGTCTCCATAAGAAATAAGGACATTGGGGTTTTCATGGGTATTGCATTAAATGTGGAGACTTCCTTTGGCCAGTATGGATAAGTCTTCCTTTCTTATCCTTATACAAGGTTTTTTTCTCTCCACAGCCATCCCAATGACAACGCCCAGGCCTGTTACAGTAAAACCAAGTAAGCCTGAAATACACGCATCCATGCACCTGTAGTTGTGCCTGCCCTGTACGAAGAAAACTGGAACTGCTCAGTTCTGTTTGCATTGGGCCAGTTGATTCTGCCCAAGCTCTTAGGGCCATTCAAAACTTTTAGGATCTTCTGTCTCTAGTATCCTTAAGATGATAAACTGACAAAGAAAAATAATGCAGAGCTTCTGGACACAGAGGATTAAAATATAGATCTGCTTGTTACCAGATGTGGGAATTGGGGTGAATCGCTTTGCTTCTCCAACTTTCTGATCCCTCATGGATAAATTTGGCACAGCAATACTCTGCTGTTTATCTCACCGGGTTATCATAAAGTTAAAGGCAACCGCACACACACGGGAGTGCGTCACAAAAATCACAAAGCATTGCAAATGACTTACGTTTTCTCTGCGTTTAGTTGGAACCGATTGGCCACACACCTCTGACAAGGTGGAGAGTTGGTGGGTCTTTGTAGGCTATCTGCTATCGGCAATGCTAACAAATGATCAGATTCCAGCTGGAGTTGACTAGTGAATAACTGCCCTAGGTTCTCTTTCTTGAATGGTAGTATGGGGGTTGGGGGGTGGCTCAGCCAGCTCATGGGAGAGTGTCATGCTCCCAGATGAGAGAAGTCACTGGGTCTCTGTCTGCAGAGGACTGGCCAGAGCTGCGGCTGGTGGGCGGCTCCAGCCGGTGCTCGGGGCGTGTGGAGGTCCTCCGTCAGGGGGCCTGGGGCACGGTGTGCGATGACCTGTGGGACCTGAACGAAGCTGAGGTGGTGTGCCGCCAGCTGGGGTGCGGTCGGGCCCTGTCCGCTGTTGGGAAGGCCTACTTCGGAGAAGGCTCTGGAGACATCTTCCTGGATAACCTCCAGTGTGCTGGAGTGGAGCGCTTCCTGGGCCAGTGTGCCCACTCGGGCTGGATGGAGCACAACTGTGGTCACCACGAGGACGCTGGAGTCATCTGCTCAGGTATCCGCTCCCCTCTTCCGGCGGGCACCGCTAGGAATGGAATGCCCAAGACCACCTGCTCACATCCAGCTTCAAGCCAGGGACAAGGGACAAGGATCCTCAGACAAGGAGCACTTGAATTTTTCCATACAAAGTTTTAATGACAGCCTACTGGATAACACATCTGGTTTTCTTATTTTGGTAGTGAGAACTGCCAAAGGCATCCGTGCCTTCGTGAAGCACGCAGGGGACATGGTGGGTTAGTTGTGCAGCACTTGATAATAAGGAAACTCGTGGATGGAGGCAGGGGATGTAGGAAAGCCTGAGGCTGGCTGGCCGTTGGTGTGTGAACACCCTGACTACTTGACCTGCACTTGCCTTCTCAGAGCCTCCATAGAGTCAGGAAAAAGGGCTGTCTTGCAAGGTTGCTGACAGCAGTAAAGACGTCTTTTGCAATGAGTTTGCATAGTTGATCATTCTTGCTAATGTTTTCCTCACATAACACAAGGAAATCTGTCAACTAAAATGACTTCTTTTGTCTTGTGACAATATTTTTATAATACATGTAAACAGCTGGCAATAAGTTGGTTACCTCTTGGAAGTCTATTCTAACATTCCTGGTAAAGAGATAGATGCCTTTTGGTGAATTAACAATTTCAATCTCTGATATGACTGTAATTGCAGCTTTCAGTGGTATTCACTACATAGAACGGTCCATGTCCATACATGTCCATGGTATTCCAGCCCTACTGCATGTGGCTCTTAATTTAAAACTTTCTTTAAAACAAATATTGTCTATGTCAGGCATGGAGGCTCATGTCTTAGAAAGCTGAAATAGGAAGATCATGAATTTAAAGCCAGCCCAGACTACATAGCAAGAACTTGTCGCAAAAATATACAAACAGGAAGATACTCTTAGGAGAGGGACACAAAGGCACAATGCTTATGTGCATGTAATCATATGAAATAATATTTATCAAAATGAACTCCAGGAAATGGAAATATATATGTATATGTATATGTACACATATATACATATATACACAGAGAGAGAGAGAGACAGAAACACGAACATTGAAGTATTGTCTTGGGTATTGGTGTATTCATTTGTCCATTGGTTTTGTGGTATCATATTGTATATGACACCTATAACCTAGTCACAGATTCATAAGCCTATGTTATTTCTAAGTTTCAGCACTGCAGAAGATGGTTGCCTAATCTTAGATACTTCCAAAGACCCCCCCCCCAAGTGAAACTCATTCACTACAAAATAAAAAGCTTAAGTCAGATGTGCACTTTCATATCTGCCATTTTCTTACCACATAGTAGCAAGCCAACAACCACAGAGAAGCTTACTTTTGTGTCTATAGCTAATTCTGTTGTGCTTTGTTATTTCAAGGGACTAATGTCTCCCATACTGGATTAATAAGCATGTATAAGGGTATAATTAAACATCATCTGTAATTATGAAAGTCATGGATTCCCCAAAATACTGATGCATTGACTCTTCCCCATTTACAGATGATAAAGGATCTCAGATGGACAGTTATGGTGAGTTATAACCTTGCACTGGTAGGAGTTAATTGTCAGCAGTAAGTGACTTTGTCTGGGAGCTGCTTTATTCTTATACTTCTGAGTTCACTCCTTGTCCGAAGTGCAGAAATGTTAATGCTGTTGAGATACTGCTAAAAAGCCTTATGAGAATGACTTTTGATTTTTCACGTGTAATCATGGCATTGTGAGAATAGGATAATGCATCACACCCTTGTGTGCATTTTACTAGGAAAGATGGGCTCCTTGGTTTATAGCTGTTTCCTAACACAGGAAACAATGGGTATATATTTCTGAGATGAAATTAAATATGCTACAGCTTCCACAAGCTGCAACTCAGGAGCCCATGGGAAGAGTGAGAAACAAGCAAGCCCCAAGGCCCACAGCTAGATGCGAGTCAACTTCCAAGCCTGGGCCTGCTGGACCCCAGCCTGGCCTTTGTGGTGGCTCACTGGCCGTGTCTCTGTTTGCAGGTGACTGGCCAGAGCTGCGGCTGGTGGGCGGCTCTGGCCAGTGCTCGGGGCGTGTGGAGGTCCTTCACCAGGGGGCCTGGGGCACGGTGTGCGACGATCTCTGGGACCTCAAGGAAGCTGAGGTTGTTTGCCGACAGCTGGGCTGTGGAAGGGCTATTTCTGGCCCCGGTGAGGCCTACTTTGGCCCAGGTTCTGGAGACATCTTCCTGGACAACTTCCAGTGCTCTGGGGTGGAGCAGTACCTGGGCCAGTGTGCCCACTCAGGCTGGTTGGAGCACAACTGTGGACACCACGAGGACGCCAGTGTCATCTGCTCAGGTAGTCACACGGAAATCCCCGATGAAGCCCTGATCAAACCCTGAGACCAAAATGGGACAATGAAATAGAAGGAGTAGAATGGATGGAATACATGTTATCATGGAAGACATTTTGAAACCATTTTTTGTGGGTAAAACTTTCCTTTCTCCCTCCCTCCCTCCCTCCTTCCCTCCCTCCCTCCCTCCTTCCCTCCTTCCTTCCCTCCTTTTACTCATCCACTCATCATCCTTTGTTCATTCATCAAGCACCCCCTTGGGGCCAGGCCCTGGATGTAGACTTTGCCCTGTCACAGGCAGCTCCTAGATATACAGCAGAGGTTTGGGATGCTACTACTGGGAACCAGTACCACCTGGGGCATTACAATTGAGATTTCAGGGCCCCCTTTTTTGACTCTAGGACTAAATAGGTTTGGAAAGGGGCTCGAGAGTTTTCGCTTTAAGAAAGCATTCAGGGATTGTGCACAGGGGAAACCAATACATAGCTGGTATGCCCTGCATCCCTGAGCCATCCTGTTAAGGAAGGGCTCCAGGTGCCCAGAAGGAAGTTGTACTAATCGAGCTCCTATACTCAGAAAGGCAAGACCTTGTCTCTTTTATTCCCCACTGCTGCCACCACCACCCCATGTCCCTTGTCATCTTCTCTCTTCTGCCTTTGGGGTTTATTAAAAACAGTGACCTGCTGTCTTTCTTTGTGTTTGCAGATTCAGAAGATTCACTGCCACCCACACCTCCAGGTATGTCCCTATGTTTTTCCCAGGAAGCTTTCCAATAAGAATAACAAGAAGAAGAATGATAGCAGCAAATGTTTACAAATATTAAGATCTAGCCACTGTTATGAGCACTTCATGAATATACAGCTGTCCTTCCATTTATAATCTAGCCATATCTGAATAAGCCTGATGGCAAGCTTAAAGATATCATAGATCAAAAATGAATTCCCGGGCTGGGGATATAGCCTAGTGGCAAGAGTGCCTGCCTCGGATACACGAGGCCCTAGGTTCGATTCCCCAGCACCACATATACAGAAAACGGCCAGAAGCGGCGCTGTGGCTCAAGTGGCAGAGTGCTAGCCTTGAGAGGGAAGAAGCCAGGGACAGTGCTCAGGCCCTGAGTCCAAGGCCCAGGACTGGCCAAAAAAAAAAAAAAAATGAATTCCCTACAGCTACTCACCTCCTGAAGTTCATCGTTTGGCAACACAGCACGCTGACAAGTTTTGCTGCTTCACATAATCTTATGGGTGAATGGAAGCTGTGTCTCACAGCCAGAGAATCAAAGGAAGGCTCATCTCTAGTTTTCTCATTGTGTGGAAATTGTATGGATGATCGATGAGTGGGGAAAACAATATCGCATGAAAGAAACTATTCTGGTTATTTGTGGCTATCCCAAACTTTTAGTGGCTTAGTGTATCAGCCATTTAGACATATGCAGTGGTTAAGTGGGTCAGGAATTTAGGCCAGGCTTAGCTGTGAGATTCTTCTGCACCACAGAGCATTGAGCAGAGTCTCTTACTTGGTGGCTTTATGTGGACAACTAAGAGGATGGCTCACACCTCCCTTTCGGGTGGCCTCAAGACCTTTACATGGTTCTTCCAACGGGACTGCAGACTCAGTCTAATGAGGTAGTGTAGGACAATCAGAGCAGGTCAGTATTGCTCCAAGACAGGAAGTGAAAGTCACCAATCCCTTAAAGCTCAGCACGACTTCTGCTCTATTGTTAAAGCAGCCACAGAGCCCAACTGTTCTTAAAAAAGTTAGCTTAGACTCCATCTGGTAACAGGAATGTCCAAGAATTTGAGCAAAAACCCACAGAGAATATTCAGCAGTGGCTTCCCGTCCTTCTCCATTTGCACTAAGTACGTAGATACTTCCAAGGAAAGCCTTATGGTTTACCAACTTCCAAATAAGACTAGGTATTTTCCCCCAAGATATCACTAGTATTTCTTTTTTTTTATCTTTTTTTTTTTTTTCTCGTCCAGGTCCTTCAGTGAATTCTTGGGATCCTGTACCAGGTAACTTGAGATTGGATTTTACGGTTACCTTGTTTTAACCCTCACAAATCCCCAAACCGTAAGTTTTAGTCGGAGCATAATGGGTTAAAGGGAACATGACCTATACAGGGGAACAAAAGATGGACAAGATCTTAGAGAAGGTCCCAGTTACAACTTCCCACAACAGTGCACCATGTCCCCTTCTCTGTCTCTGACTCATCAAACTGTAAGGTTTTTCTAGAACCTCTTACTTCCCATACCTCCTTAACTTTGCATGTATAGCCTGTCTCCTTTGTCCTTCCTTCCCAATTTTCCTGTAGACCTACTCTTTGTCTCTCCCAGCAAGCTAACCTACTGGCCCTGGCTCATCAAATGCTTCCTGACATTCTTTTTTTTTTCCATGTTGTTTCAGGAAAAAGCAATTCTTGTGGAGGAGTCATTTCTAGTCTTTCTGGCTTATTTTCTAGTCCACAGTATCCAGAAAATTACCCAACAGACATCCAGTGTGTTTGGGAGATCCACGTGGACCAAAAATTTCATATAGAACTCATGATTCCAAGTTTGAAGTAAGAAAACAGTTTTTACAGAGGGGTTTATCTGAATAAGTATGCTCATTTTCAAAATTATAATAAAGGTTCATTTTCTAGTGGGAAGCATTTAAAGGTCAACATAGAAGAATATAAAACCCCATAGTCTGTGCAATCCCATAGTCTGCGCATTAGCGTATTTGATATCTATTCTTTCCACCATTTTCCCTAAAACGTCACTGAGTCTTAATATCTGTCCTCTTACACTTTGTTTTTCTCAATCTAAGTTTTAAATGAGCAATAAGAGACTTTCTTATATACACATATTAGACAACTGTTCCAGTCTTGGGTTGTGCATTGTCTAAATGTTCCACTAAGAGAAAGAGACAGAAGAGTCATAGCTTTAATCCCTGAAAAGAAGAGAATACTTATTCCAAAGGCACTGTTGTGTTTTTATTTTCATTTTTTACATTCTATGTGCACAGAGTTTATAGTACATGCATTTATGCTTTGTCTTATTGTCATTTTGGCCCAAAGGTAGATGTGTTTGCATTCCCTCTCAGGGATGAGGAAAAAGAGACTTTGAGAGGAAACTTAGATGCTCAAGGACAACCCACATTGGTCTGTCCAACATCTGTTCTTCACTAGTATGAGAATTTTTGTCTTTATTAGTGAAACTGATTGTCCCCTCTTATCTATGACCTGTTTTTAAAATGGACTTCATTAAGGTATTTTTTCACAGATACAAATATGATTCTATGAGAAAATTTACAAAAAAAAAATTCCTTCTTGTTGTACATGACACACATCATGTTACAGCAGACCCAAACCATGGGATTCCACGGTAAACCGGCCTTAGCCAGGCACTGAATTATTTTTTTATTATGACAAACCCCATGGCCATGGGGCTAACCCCACACAGGCCAGAAAGCAAGTGTGCAATCACGCACACACACAAGCAGAGGTCCTGAACCATAATACCTTTGTTAACGAAAACCTCGTGTACATTGTGATTGGCCGAAAACTTTAATGATCTTAAACTTCTGTCTTAAATGTGTCACCATCATCTTCACACATTTCTCAAGCAAAGATAAAGTTAATTCCTATTTGCGTGCAATTTAAACTGTAATCCAAACATTCAAGTTCAATCATCACCGTGCCTTTGCTGACATTGCTGTTGGGGACACTGGTAACCTGCCACAGGCCCTCCCCCTGCTCTGCTCTTTCTTTCCTCCCAGTCTGGAAGACATTCTTGGATGTCCCTACGACTCAGTTGAGATCTTCGATGGCCCCAGGATCACCTCACTCTCCATGGGGAGGTTCTGTGCCCCAGCGGCTGTTATGTTTTTCTCCTCCTCAAATATCATGACAGTGGTGTTCCGGAGTGATTACATGATAACCAACACTGGCTTTTACGCTCTGTTTCATGCAATTCCACTGGGAAAAGGGGAGCCAGGTAGGAAGCTTCAAATACATAAACCTTTGTGTGTATAAAAAAGGCAGTTGCTAACTTGAGAGAGAGTCCCCCATACACCTGAGGTTCAGGATTGAAAGATCCCCGCACATAACTCTGTCAGCCCTGCTTCCAAGGTGCTAGGTTTTCTCACCAATTGAGCCGCGTGGCACAGTTATTGCCTGTGAGGTCTTGAGGGCCATCTGCTATAGCCAGCATTTGGGGAGCTGTCCAGAGTGCTGAAATGTGGGTTATGTTGCTTTCCCCGCCCTCCTCCTCCTCCCCACAACACTCAAGAGATTCCACTGCCCTCCACCAGCTGAACCATTTCATACGTTTCAGGCCCTGGCTCCTAGGCCCACCCAAGATCCATCCAAATGAGAGGTTTGTTGGTTCCTATTCACTGTGATGTTAAAGCCAGGTTCAATGGTCACCTGGTAAGCACACTGTTGGCCAATTATGGGACTTCTTGGTTTTAGGGGATCCCTAAGACCTGGGATAAAGTTTGAGTTCTTTAGTTTCTGAGTAAGGGATTTCCCTTTATATGACACTCAGTGGTATGTCCTACCTTGGGGAAGCTACATAAGCTCCAAATTTAAGAACCTAGACACTCATTGGCTCAAGCCAGGCTCCAGAGAGCGTAGGGACACAAAGCAAGCAATATAATCCCCTGACAACTACTCTCATGTGGATGTAGATATGAGGGGAAAGATCAAGGCACAAGAAATGAAGGATTAGACATGGTAAATATAAAGGCTGGGACTCAAAGGTGATGTGTGGAGCTCCGTGGGGAAGGGGCTATGGTGGACCTGGTGGAGGAGACCTGTGAGGGATTCCAAGCACATTTCAGGCAGAAAGAAAATATAAAGGTCTTCCTAGAGAATGAGCTAGACATATTGGAACAACAGAAAGAAGGCTCTAGTAGCAGAGCCTAGAGGCATGGTAAAGGGACCCTGTCCCTGGGGAATCTCCAGAAGACAGTAAGGAGTTCTGACTGACCACAGCCCTTTGACTCAGCCCTAGCCACTGTCACTGGGCTCTATGAAATGGCAGTCATGTCTGTGGTCTGAGGCCCTGCAGGGATTGAATCTACACATATCTAAAACTCATCCAAAAGAAGTGGCTGGGAATCTCCTTCCCCAGTCACCAGCATTTTGGCTTGGAGAACCACATCACAAGATTGGCAGTAACCAGGACAGGCTGGGTGCTGAGCTGTGTTTATTCTCACGCTCACTGACAGATGCTGGAGCCCCCGTTTTATAGATGAGGGAAACTGAGGCCCAGGGGACCAAATAACTTGTCAAACATTACACAACGAGGGAACAGTAATACTGGGATTCAAACCTACTGTATCTCCCCCTCTAGCATCCTTGAGCCTAAAAATTGAATCAAGACCATTTTAAAGTTTTGCCCTTGTGTTTGTCTTAGACCCAGCATGGGAGACATTACTCCTTTCATAAAACTTCCCAACCTCAAGACCAAATCCCGTCTCTGTTTAGACAGTGAACCAGCGCTGCGCCTGGTGGGGGGGTCCAGCCGGTGCTCAGGACGTGTGGAGATCCTCCATCAGGGGACCTGGGGCACCGTGTGCGATGACCTGTGGGACCTGAATGAAGCTGCAGTGGTGTGCAGACAGCTAGGCTGCGGACATGCCGTTGCTGCTCTGGGAAAGGCCTCCTTTGGTCCGGGCTCTGGAGACATCCTCCTGGACAACGTTCAGTGTTCCGGAAGTGAGAACCACCTTGGTCAGTGCCCCAGCTCGAGCTGGTCAGACCACAACTGTGGCCACCATGAGGATGCTGGTGTTGTCTGCTCAGGTATCCCCTCCTCTCCTCTCCTCCTCCCCTCCTTCTGCGAAGCATCTTAGTGACAGGTGGAGGCCATGCACAACAGAGCCAGGGCGTCTAAGGCCAGTTACTAACAGATGAGTATCCACTCAGTCAAGTAGCCACAGGATATTAAAAGCCTGACTGATCCACACATAAACACACCAGAGCCACTCACATGGCTGGTTCTGTTCTATCAACCTTCTCCTGGGAAAGCTATATCCTTGTGCTTGCTTATAAAACATGAAAGCTGGCTGCTTAAGAGCGTCTCATGCTAGAAATCCACCATTGCTTTGTCTTCATTGAGTCTGTTAGAGTCTCTGACTTTGCTTCTTTTTCATGCCTGTAGATGCTGGGGACTGGGCAGCAGAGGTGACTCCAATACCCCCAGGTAGGTGTGACATTGAATTTCCATTTGTTCAAAGTTAAAGAGAAATATGGCCTGTGTTCTGACCGAATCAGCAGGAGCTCATATGAAGCCAGGCCTGTGGTATCCAAATCTGGCTGAATGCTAGAATCACCCAGGAAACTTTTGAAATCTTCAGTGCCAGGGCTGTTCCTCAGACCAGTCATGTGAGAATCTCTGCTAATCAGGCATGATATTTTAATCTCCTTCTGTGATTTCCAGTGTACTGGCTAAGTTAAACACATCCACTCAGCCACAGGCTGAGAATCACATTTCCCAAGTGGAATTAAGCAATAGCTTCCCATTTTCTTTTTGGTCACTGGGGTCTATAAATTATTTACCATCCTGGAGCGGAGGAGCAGCACACAGAACTTTTCCTCTGGGGTTAACAAGCAGCCAAGCAGCCTTTGATTCTTCTGGCTGTCCTCTTCCTCCTGTGAGAATCGCTTCTAGCTTGGGTCAAGGGGAAGGGGTGCTTGGAAGGAGGAAGGGGTTCTTGGCAGGGGGAAGGAGGCTTAGCAGGAGGAAGGAGGCTTGGCTTTGGGCACATCAGGTGACTCTGTGCCCATGTCCTCCTGGCATTTGGGGTTTTCAACTTCAGAGGCCTTTATTGTTTCTCTCTACTGTAACAACACCCCCCCCTTTTTGTTCAATAGTAGGGCTTGAACTCAGGGCCTGGGCACCATCCTTGAGATCTTTTTTTTTTTTTTCTCAAGGCTAGTACTCTACCACATTGAGCTATAGCTCCACTTTGATTTTTGAGTGGTTAATTGGAGATAAGAGTCTCATGGAGACTTTTCTGTCCAGGTTGGCTTCGAACCAGGATCCCCAGATTTCAGCCTCCCAAGTAGCTAGTATTACAGGCATGAGCCACCAGTGCCCAGCTATATTATCCCTTTATCAGAGTCATAGATGCAAGGCTAGCTGAAAAAGAGAATTGGGATAAAGGAAAGTATGGGGGAAATGGAACCATTTGTGACCATCTCTCTCTCTAACCATTCACAAATAATCCCACTTACTGGCAGAAGATGCTATGTCTAACTAGGTACACACAGAAAACTTAAAAAAAGGGGCTGGGAGTATGGCCTACTGGCAAGAGTGCTTGCCTCATATACATGAGGCCCTGGGTTCGATTCCTCAGCACCACATATACAGAAAATGGCCAGAGGTGGCACTGTGGCTCAAGTGGCAGAGTTCTGGCCTTGAGCAAAAAAGAAGCCAGGGACAGTGTTCAGGCCCTGAGTTCACGGCCTAGGACTGGCCAAAAAAAAAAAAAAAAAAAAGAAAGAAAGCTTAAAAAAAAAAAAAAGACTCTCACCATTTAGTTATCTCATGGAAGTACTGAATAGTAAGCATTTTAACAAAAGAAAAAGTGCTCCTTAAAGGAACCTCATCGGTTGATATGGAATCTACTCATTGGTGAGGATCAGGGGGGATGGGCAAATGAAGAGCATCTAACTCCTTCATGGCTCTGCCTCTGGCCGAGGAACCAGACAGTGGGGTCATGGCAAATCTAAAGCCAGCTGTCTGTCATCTTTAAATCCCTTCCCCCCTTAAACCTTTTGTATAAAATCCAAGCCAGTTCTAGTATTCCAATGGACAGGTTTTCAAACCTGTCCTGCCGTGGGCCTGCCATGTGGTAGATATTGAGGATATAAACCAGTGAATGTTGAAGTACATACTGCATAGGAATCAGAGCCAGCAGGATACATGGAAGGGAAAGGAAGGGATTTGAATATCCACTGGAGAAATCTTGGCTAGCCTAGCCTTTCCCATCCTGGCCCCTAAGCTTTCTAGTTTTTTGATCTTCTTTATTTTGACTCTTGGAACATTTCAAAAGACACAGTGGCATGTTCAAACACCCATGATGTCATGGTGGGTAAGTCCTAGTGACTGCTCGGTCTTAGGACAGCCCTTGGCTTGGGAGGGGAGAAAACATGCAAGGAAAAAGAAATTATGTAGCCAAGCATAGTGTGTCTCCATCCCAAATCAGGAAGAAAAGAGAAAGGTGTGTCTACACCGTTCATTCAAACTTCAGCATCGCAAGACATTCATGCAGAGCACTTGGGTGTAAGGATTTCATGATGCTAAGCTGCCTCTTGGTTTTGTTTTGATTTTTGCAACTACTCTTTCTCAAGCTTCTGTGCCACAAGGTGACTCTCTTCCTTGAGAGACTGGGCTTGAGAAGTGTTGAGTGGAATCGTTCTGATAATTCGCAGAAGCTGAGCGGACTTCTGCCCATCCTGTCTGCTTTGAGGAGAGGATGGGGTCGGGGGGATGTTCACCATGGATGGCTTGTCCGCATCTGAGCTGAGCTGGTTTTCATGACCATAAACTACAGGGAGCATTGAAGAAGTACGGCCTACACACCCGCGCACACCGCACGCATGTGTTTCATCTTGTGTCCGGTGGCACCCACGACCAATGTTAGGGTCCTGCCTGCCAGCTGTACATATCTCCCCCTCCCCCTGACTGCTCAGAAGTACACTCGCTCAGCCACAGCGGGCCCCAGAGCAGCGCAGTCTCTTCTCGTTGCGCGAGTCCACTATCGCGCTTCCAATTCTGGATTCTACAACAGAGAATGCAAGGTACGTGTGAAACCAACCGCGGGTGTCTCATCTGCTCCCACAGAAGGAAGTCATTGTGGAGGAGTCATCTCCGGTCTGTCGGGCTCGTTCTCCAGCCCCTGGTACCCCACCAACTACCCCACTGATGTGGAGTGTGTCTGGATGATCCACGTGGCCGAGGCGTTCCACATCGAGCTGACGATCCCCAGCGTGCAGTAAGCAGCTCTGACTTTCCCGAGTCTCGAAGCCAGGCTGGGTTTGAATCTGGGCTCTCCTCACAGGGGCCACCTTCCCAGTGCACAAATCCTGACACGTTTTCAGTGAGCCTTGGTCTGGTCACCTGAGCGGTGATCATCTTTCGGGCGTTGAGCTCAACCTCCCATTCAGTGAGAGAGTAGTCTGGAGCCGTTGCAGGCCTGGTCCTTGCTTGCTCCCTCAACCAGCGTCGTCGGGGACGCAAACTTCTTCCGGTTCAGTGCACATCTGCCCTGCCTCGTGCTTACCGTGTCCTTCCCTTGGGGGCCACACAGATCAAATCTTGCTGCTCTTCCCTTTAAGAGGTTCTAGCATATTCCTACCTGGATTTTTCTTAAACAAATGACAGGGGGGTTTCTTCGCTCCTCCCATCGTGTAGCTTGTACTTCCCACGCCTTTCTCCGAGCAGCCACTGTAACAGGTGTTCGTTCTAGCTGAGCGTGTGTTTATAAGCATGTGGCGTCACCCACCGCCCTTGGCATGCACCGCAGCCTGGTTCCGGGTCCCATCTCAGATGCCAAACCCACAGACGCACAAGTCTCCTATGGGCAACGTTGCAGTGTTTTGGGAGAATCTATACACATCTCCTTATATATTTGCAATCATCTCAGATTACTTGTAATTCCTAACATGCCGGAGATGCTTTGTAAATCATTGATATATATTTAGGGAGTAATGCCAAGAAAAAAAATCTACATATTAGCTGTAAATACTTTTTTCAAATATTTTGGATCCATGGTTGATTGAATCCTCAGATTAAAAACCTGCAGATAGAGAACCAACTGAATACACATGCCTATAGTCATACACTACTATGTGCACGTGAGTAAGATTTTATGGGGGGAAATACCTTCCCTGGCAATGTTTAACCCTGGTTTCATCTTTGTCTTCTGGGCCACCTCTGGGCCATGTGCTCTTCCTGGATTTGTCTCGCGGTGTGTCGGACCTCTTTCCTGCTTCCTATCTGTGTGCGTTGGCCACCACATGGTCAAGGGTCTGAGTGGCTCTGTAGACAAAGGGTGGGCAGTGGAGTGAAGGGTAAAACCAGCTAGTTTTATCTGGTGACTCAATTCTTTTTGGATAAAGAGAACAGAACTTAGAGTCAGAGGGAACTATGTTTTCCAAGCAAATATACTTAACAAAGTCACTCATTCAAAGCATATGTATTTGTGAGACTATATATGAGAATTTTGGTAGCATATAATTCAAATCTATGAAATTCACAGTTCTAATGTTTCAGGATACAGAATACTACTAGTCTGTTAGTTATGGGAAATAGCTATTCCAAATAGCTGTTTGACCCACATCTGTAATCTAATGGTTGATATTCCGGCATAAATTCCTGTGATCGCTTTGAAGTATATAAATCAAGGAGTTGCCTGGGGCAGAGAATAGTTAGTTGCTGAGTGGAACGGAGGCAACGTTTTTAAATCTAAATTTATTGCTGTTTGCTTTTTGTTTCTCAGAACATAAAATTCCTTTGATTTGCAGAGTGGTTCTCAACTAGGAGTACTTGGTTATGCCGTCTTACAGGGCTTTTGGCTAGGTCTCCAGGGATTCTGGATGCCATGATTGGAGCGTATCACTGCCATCTAGTGGATGGGGGCCCGGGCTGCTGCTGAGTGCTCTCTGAACCACAAGGCAGTTCCTTCCCCCTTTCCTTTCCCTTCTTCTCCCCTTCCCTCCCCGCCCCCTTCTTTCTCCTTCCCTCCAGAGGAGGTGCTGAGATTATGAAACCCTGTTTGACACCAAAGCTGCTTTTCCCCCCCATTCCAACTCCTACAACACTTTCACACTTGACTTGTTTGTTTCTTTCCTCCTGAGGAAATAATTTCTCAGATTCAAACATCAGCTGTGTTCAAATGGGTAAGTTAAGGCACATAAAAATTGAATTTATTTGGCAAACAGGGATTCATGAATCAAGTCACCTCAGTCAGAGATGGTTGAGGAGCTCCTCTGAGAGCCTGCCAAGGAAAGGCCATTATGGGGCACCCGGTGGGATGAAATGCCCATTTGGCTGCCTCGGTTTATCCGATTGGAAAGCCCCATTGTTGACTGCTTCTCGTTGAACGTAATGTCTGTTTCCTTTACCATGGACAATTTTGCTTATGTTTGCAAGTCAAGCAGGGCTGGCTGAGCTCACTTACACGACCCTCCTGGCTTGTCTGCTAAGGATTCTCTAGGGCTAGTCTCCATTTTAATTTAGCTCTTACTACTCTCACTGTTGTGCCTTGCATACAAATTTTACCACTCACTTTCTCTTAACAATTAAAAGTGGATTCTTTTTAGTGAGGTGGGTTCTCCCCTCCCCCACCACCACCTGAATAAATATGCTCTGCCTAGTAAACTTCCAAATCCAGTATTTAGTGTGTGTGCAAATGTAATGGTGTCCACTGAGTGAGTATATTTTATGGGGTGAAATGTTATAATGTGGGCATCAAGCCTAACATTTTATCATGGGAGGTAACCACTCATGTGTTTCCCACACTTACTTGTTGATCCCTTCCCCCCACCATGTGAGCTCCATTGTGGGAATGTGGCTTACAGTACGAAGAAGCAGACATGACCTCTGCCCCTAATGAGTTGGAAGGACAAATAATACGTAAATAAACCATTAGCTCAAAGGACAATTGTAGATAGTGTTAAGCTGCTGTGAAGCTAATGCATTAGAAACAATCATGCTTCGCTGGAGCAAGGAGAAGCTAGTTGTGTGGCATGAAGAGGGTAAACTGATAGTCCAGGTTAGGGCCATCCAAAGTTAAGTCAGAGTTAGACTCAAGGTAGAGAAGAAGAGAGTGGGAGAAGTTGAAAGCCAGGGTTCAAGGTGGGAGGGGGGAGAGGCCTGTCAAAACAGGGTGAGTCTGGCAGATGGGCAGCCTAGGGGAGGCACTCTGGACAGAGTGGAGAGACTCCTAGGTGGAGCCAGGAGTGGAGATGGAAGGAGTTGGCAGGGGTGATGACTCAGATTTCTCTGGGAAAACTAATGCCGGCTTCATTTGCTCAGGCTGGAGGACATCTACGGGTGCCCTTATGACTTTGTTGAGGTGTTCGATGGACGGCCAGCAGCCTCACGATCCTTGGGCAGAATATGTGCTGGCACCGGGCTCACGTTCCTCTCTTCTTCAAACATCATGACTGCAGTGTTCAGAAGCGATGCCATGATCACCAACACAGGGTTTTACGCTGTGTACAACACCGTTCAGCAAGACGAAAGGCAGAGCGGTGGGTATTCCCGCATGCTCCTTGGAAGGGAAGTTTATGTTCTTTCCCTTTGGGAGAGAAGATTGTAAGTCCCGCCTGACATGCCCCACTCGTCTGACAACATCCCAAATGACGTCCATACTGACACTTAGAGCCCTTGGCTCCGGTCCTCAGCCCTGCTCTGCCACCCACTGCCATCACTGTTGAGAGAGAGGACTGGTATTGCCTGTCTTGCACTGTCTATTGTGTGTTGATAGAGGACCCGATTCAGGGCCTTCTTCCCTGTAGGAAAGGAAAACCCAATAAGAAAAATCATTCAGGTGGAAAATCATGTCAGATTACTACAACCAGCCCACGAGCTCCCGGCTGAACCCAGTACAGACTATCCAGAGCACACACAGGCCTCTTAGGTTCTGCAGCAGGCACAGGAAGCAGTTCAGAGCACTCGTTCCCTTATTCCTAGGGTGACACGAAGTTGTCACCAGTTGAGAGTACTTTCGAGCATTGAAAGGGACCCTAAAATAAATAACAGGCATTAATATTCGACAGTCATAAGCCAGGGCTGTCTCAGGAACTCAGGACGCTGGGCTGCTCTACCTAGGGTCTAAAAACACGTGCTCAACCTGGAGAAAGTTGTAGCCTGTGAAGACGGCTGCACATCCTCACAAGCCCCTGTTTCCCCGTCCCCAGATCTGGCCCTGCGGCTGGTGAACGGCAGTCACAGGTGCGAGGGCCGAGTGGAAGTCGCCTACAATGGCACCTGGGGCACCATCTGCGATGACAGCTGGGACCTGGCAGATGCCAAGGTGGTGTGTGAGCAGCTTGGCTGTGGAGAAGCCATGGCGGCCCCAACCCAGAGCTACTTTACCGGAGGAACGGGCCACATCCTGCTGGATGATATGCGGTGCACGGGGGATGAAGCGACGGTATGGCAATGCACGCACAACGGATGGTTCTCCCACAACTGCGGCCACCACGAGGATGCCAGCGCCATCTGCTCAGGTGAGCACTGTGGGCACTCAGCTCCCCCCATAGCTCCGCCCATATCTCCGCCCATGGCTCCTCCCATAGCTCCTCCCATAGCTCCCCCATAGCTCCGCCCATAGCTCCGCCCATAGCCCCGCCCATAGCTCTGCCCATGGATCCTCCCATAGCTCCGCCCATAGCTCCGCCCATAACTCTGCCCATAGCTCCCCATAGCTCCTCCCATAACTCCGCTCATAGCTCCACCCATAGCCCCCTATAGCTCCGCCCATAGCTCCTCCCATAGCACCTCCCATAGCTCCTCCCATGGCTCCTCCCACGGCTCCTCCCATAGCTCTTCCTATAGTTCTGCCCATAGCTCCTCCCATAGCTCCGCCCATAGCTCCCATGGCTCCTCCCATAGCTCCTCTCATAGCTCCTCCCATGGCTCCTCCCATAGCTCCGCCCATAGCTCCACCCATAACTCTGCCCATAGCCCCCCATAGCTCCTCCCATAACTCCACTCATAGCTCCGCCCATAGCCCCTCCCATAGCTCCGCCCATAGCCCTGCCCATAGCTCCCATAGCTCCTCCCACAGCTCCGCCCATAGCTCCTATAGCCCCTCCCATGGCTCCTCCCACGGCTCCTCCCATAGCTCCACCCATAGCTCCGCCCATAGCTCCCATAGCGCCTCCCATGGCTCCTCCCATGGCTCCTCCCATAGCTCCGCCCATAGCACCTCCTGTAGCTCTGCCCATAGCTCCGCCCATAGCTCCGCCCACCTGCGGCCTCCACGCCAGCAGACAGTCAGCAACAAGCTCCGGGCAGCAAGCCAGTTTTAGGTCAATATGTGTAAGGGTTTGTTTTCTTTCTCTTTAGTTGTCGCGTGTATAAAATGCTCCAAGACCCGTCTGAACAGCTTTGATGATTAAATAGAGGGTTAGGACCAGCTGACACTGTATTCTTTGCGTGTCAGGCCCAGGCATGGGTGACAGTCCATTCTCCTGAGTAGAAAAAGTCGCTGGTTCCCAACCCGTGCTGAGCCCCGGCCAAATTCTGTGCTACAACCAGTGTGTTTGTGTCTTCGTTTAATCTTCGTAACCATGAGCCAGGTTTAATCTTCATCGCCGTTAGTATGTTGGCTTCAAGGGAGGAGAGGAAGATCCAACATGACAGTCACTCTGAAAGTGTTGTTCTGCTGAGCTCAACGCTTTTAAAGAGCTCAGTCACTGCCTTGAGAGCTCGCAGATCAAACGTGGGGCTGCAATCGAGCCACCAAGAATACTGTGTGCACCCTTACCCAGAAGGCACTTCACTGTAAACCAACGGTGACGAATTTTGATACTGCTTTCCCCATGGCTCACTGATCCAGAAAAAATACCAGATTTTTGTTATGAATGATGCAACCATCTTACTCTATCTTACTCTCCCCGTCTCCCCTGTCTTTGCATAGGTATCAATGCCAGTCCAAGCAGAGGCCCAACAGGTACTGTTCAGCCCTCCCGTTCATTCAGTTTGCCAGGTTCCTGACCTATGAGCAACCCACTGGGGCTGACCACACAGTGGGGCCAAGGGGCTGCCAAGGTGAGAGGGAGAGAGGTGGGAAGGAAGAAGGGTTCACATTCACCTGAGATGCAGTCTCTCAGCCATGGGGTCTCCTGAGTCATGTCTACTATAGAGAGGGGACCATTAGGGTTGCACTGTGAGATTCCAGAAGGAGCAAGAAATGTAGACACCACAGGGTCAACTTCAACACAAGTGGGATGGTGCATCACCTGCACACACACCCGAGATGCAAATGTCCAAGCACTTGAAAAATCACACTCATCCCTGCCCGTGGGCACAGAAAAGTCATCGCTTTTGAGGTCAACGTTCCTGAGTATTCTATGCTGTGCTCTGCTACGCTATGCCACGCTATGCTTACTATGCTATGCTAGTTTGCTTATTTTGTTTTTGTGCTGGCACTAGGGCTTAAACTCAGGCCTCGTGCTCTTAGTTGGCTTTTTCACTCCAGGTTGGTGCTCTACCACTTGAGTCACATCTCCACTCTGTCTTTTTGCTGGTTACTTGGAGATAAGAGTCTCACGGATTTATCTTTCCCGAGGGCTGGCTTCAAACCACAATCCTCAGATCTCAGTCTCCTGAGTAGCTAGGATTATAGATGGGAGTCACTGGCTCCAAGTTCATGACTATTTTCAGTGACTATTCTGAGTAAAAGTCTTTTCTCATGGTGCTTTTTTTTCCTCTGCATTTTCATAGGCTTCTCAGATAACAAGGACTTTAGCCTTGTATGTACTCTTCCTGTGGTCTTGTGTGTGCTTATTTTCCATTTAGATATTCCTGAATCTACATGGATATCCTTCCATATATATGTATGTATGTATGTATACACACACACAATATTGCAGCTAAAATTGGATATTTTAATCTTGGCCATGACTTCAGTTAAGATATGTGTCTGTTAGAAGGTCAACTTCAGCATATTAAAATTTTAAAGCTGGGCACAGTGGCTCATGCCTGTGATCTCAGCTACTCAAGAGGCAAAGATCTGGAGATTTCGCCATGGTGAAAAATCTGCAACATTCCCATCTCAACCAATAACCAAGGCATAATGGCGGGAGCCTGTCATCCCAGCTATATGGGAGGCATAGATAACAGGATCATGGCCTGGGACAGACTGGGCATAAACCAGACCCTATTCAGAAAGTCATTTGAGCAAAAAGGGATGGGTGCATGGTCTAAGTAGTAGAGAACCTGCCCAGCAAAAATAAGGAAGTAAACAAATGTACTGGCCCAGGCAGCAATATGGAATTGAGTGTCCAAGCTGAAACAGCCTGGGACTTCCCCTGCGTGGCCCGCGAAGGCCAGGGCCCCGTGCCGGGACTCCAGGGGCAAGCCCTGACGGAGTCAATTTGGAGGCAGGCAAAGAAAATGTTTGGTGAGAGTGGACCAGTGGCCTTCTTGGCATCACTGGGGGAGGGGGGATCCCCAGAGATTAGTTGGAAGCTTCTGGTTGGCCAGAACCATTTACACTGTGTTGAGTTTTCGTCCGCTAATATAGGAACCTAGATCCTTAGATCAGTTTAAATGAATAAATTCACCTAGGGGGTCTGCCGACCTCTGCTGGTTTATAACACACTGTGCTGGGGAAGGATCCTTGGGCCTGCATTGTGTTTATCCCCTGATGTTTGCCCTCTCTTTGCCTGGGTGTGCCTATCTGTGCTCGGGGATTCATGGAACCACTTAGGCCCTGTGGTTCTGCTGCTTTCTCTTCACAAACCACAAGCCGTGACGGCCAGAGGACCATGGTGGAGGCCTGAAGGACCCTGGCCTTCGGTGGCGGCAGCCTGCTTCTTTGTGTTGGTGGTTTGGTTTGGTTTGGAGACAGGGTTTTACTACGTAGCCCAGGTTGCTTTGTGTCCTTTAAGTTTTGCTTTTAATGAGACACGGATTTGCTATGGAGCCCCAGCTGGCCTCCGGCTCACGATCCTCCCGCCCCAGCTTCCCGAGTGCTGGGATCACAGGCACGCGTCCCCAAGCCTGGCTCGCTTTCCTCCCGCTCGCACTGGGTTCCACTTAAAAACCAGACAAACAGAGATCCTTAAAGTCACTGTGCTCTTCTGATGGAGTTTCTCCACTTTCTTACAGATGAGGATTTCCACTGTGGTGGTTTGCTCACAAATAATTCTGGCTCTTTCTCCAGCCCTTGGTATCCCCAAAAATACCCCACAAACGTGGTGTGTGCCTGGGACATCCAGGTGGACAGCAGGGCTCGCATCAGACTGACATTCGAAACGGTCAAGTGAGTTGTTCCCGCTGGCGCTAGCGCCCCCCCACCCCGCCAGTCACCCACACCGCTTTCAGATCCTTCTTCTCCTCCCTCCTCACCACCCCCACCAAAATGAACTTCCAGAGTGAGAGGCCCAGCCTCAGGTTTCACACCTGTGATCTGAGCTACTCCGACTGAGATCGAAGATCACATTTCAAAACCAGCCTAGGTAGGAAAGTCCACGAGATTCTTGGCTCCAGTTAACCACCAAAAAGCAAGCAGTGGAACTGTGGTTCCCATGGTAGAGAGCAAAACACCTCAGGGACAGCACTCAGGCCCTGATTCCAAACCCCAGGACAGGCACCAAAGAAAGCTGAGCAAGGTCTGGAAGTTTATTGTAACATTGATGCAAACTTTATATATGCAGATCATCTAATCCAGCATTTCCAGTCCCAGAAGTCTTGGCTACAGATAGAGTCTCATGTGTGCATATATATATATATATATATATATATACACATATATACACACACACATATATGTATATACAATATATACAATAGAGACCATTTAGCTGTCCAGCCCTTATGGATCAGTTAAATAACTTTGGGTACATCTGTAGCTGTCACATACATTGTAGATATTGAACAATAGTATAGCTGGCTCCCATTTGTGGAAAGACTACCTCTGGAAGGAAATGAAAGAAACTGTTCATTGGAGCTGCTTCTAGGAAGGAAAGTGACCATGAAGAGAGAAAAATTAGAGGCGGTAAAAAGTTTTACTTTTTGCTATGAACCATCAATGCCACTAAAATTTTATTCCATGTGCTTGTGTGCATATTCATAAAATACCACTGATATACAACTTTAAGAAATTTAAAAATAGGAATAGAGGAGTACCACTTCCTCCCACCTGTGAGAAGAGAGGTTGATTTCGGGCAACTCTTCCCCAGCTCTTCTTGGGATCCTATGGGCTTCCTGGGTAAAAACAAATGCCAATGGCCTGAGTTTAAATGACACCATTTCATTTCACAGAATGGAACACTTCTACGGCTGTCCCTATGACTTCATTGAAATCTTTGATGGCCCACAAAGTGAATCTTTTTCACTGGGACGGTTCTGCTCAGAAACAACCCCAATACTCACCTCCTCGTCAAACCGGATGGCTGTGGTGTTCCACAGTGACGAAATTGTCACCAACATTGGCTTCTCTGCATCTTATGAGACTCTGACTCAAGATGACAATGACACCGGTAGGTCCTTCAGTCATCTCCACCCTCCTCCCTGGTGCAACAATGATGATGAACTCGGATGGCCACTTAGTGCAGTGGGTGCTAGGGATTGAAAGAGGTTTTCTGGGCTCCTTAGGAGTCACAGGGCCTAAGATGTGACTTGGAGAAACTGGGGGAACACTGTGGCTTGGCACACACACACATCTGAGATTAGAGCTGAAACACACTAAACCAGAAAGTGGACTTGGCCGGCCCTATGTTGGAGCCTGTTTCGTTCGCAATGGTGTTAAAGAACGTTGCTCCAGCCAGGAATGGTGCCTCAGTCCTATGATCCTAGCTACTTGAGAGGCGGGGAGCAGGAGATCGTGGTTAGAAACCAGTTTGGGCATGAAAGTACGTGAGACTCCACCTCGCTCGGCCTCGGGCATCGTGGTATGTGCCTACCATCCCCAGTGACACGGGGAAACACAAGCAGAAGGACTGCAGCCCAGCTGGTGTGGGCATAAGGCAAGACCCCACCAGCGGATGCAGCAAGGGGCTGGAGGTATGGCTCAAGGAGAACGTGAGGTCCTGGGTTCGATCCCTTATACCGCCACAGAAACCGAAATGTTGTTCGGTGCACGGCGGTTGTCACCTTACACACAGACTTTGGGAGGCCCTCTTTGAACATCGTGAGGGCCCCGACGGGTACAGTTTGAGGGGGAAAAGCATTTAAAAGCAACCTCGCCCCCCCACTACCCCCCCCCCCCCCCCATTGCATGGCCATGATAGATCAAACTGGGAATGCTTCTGTAGCTAGAGTTAGCCCACAGGCCACACTCCGGGCGGGAAGTGGAAGCCTGGAGGCTGCAAAGCTGGGGTGTGAGCCCCCGGCCCCCCTCCCCAGGGCGGTGGCTCAGTGTCTGCCTTTCAGCCGCGGGCCTCCGGCTGAGCGACGGCCGCAGCCCGTGCGAGGGCCGCGTGGAGCTGCACTACAATGGCAGCTGGGGCACGGTGTGCGACGACGGCTGGGACCTGCGCGACGCCCAGGTGGTGTGCAGGCAGCTGGGCTGCGGGGGGGCCGTGGCCGCCCCCGGGCAGGCGCGCTTCGAGCGAGGCCGGGGCCCCATCGCCCTGGACGACGTGGACTGCGCGGGGACGGAAGCCCGGCTGTGGCAGTGTCTGCACGGGGACTGGTTCTCCCACAACTGCGGCCACCACGAAGATGCCGGCGTCATCTGCTCAGGTGGGCCGGGGTCTGAGCGGGGGGTGGGGGGTGGGGGGGGTGGGGGTGGGGCTCACGACCTTCTACCCCCCCCCAGGAAGCCTCCCGCCCCAAGGGCACGTGGAGGGGGACGGCGGGTGGGGATCTGCACTTGAGCCGTCGGGGTTCTCACACACCCACCCGGGACCCACCGTGTCGCTTCCACGATCCCCCCCACCCCCACTTGATGCTTTGCCATCCCGAGCCCAGAGCCAGGACCGCACCTGCCCCAAGGAGACAAGGCTTGAGGACAAACACGGTGGCGACACGGCCCTGTTCTAAATGCTTTGAAAAGGACAGGGAACTCCATCAATTCACACCCATGCATAGCTGAAAATATTCTTATTTAGAATGGAAATAGATGTACACTTAAGACAATAAATATGCAAGTCTTAAGGCAGAAGATACACTATGTCAAATTGTCCCGGCCCTGAGAGTAATGCGTCGCACCTCTGTATACCTCTCTGAGTAGAGGTGTGACCAGACAACTTTCCTCAAAAAAATAAAATAAATAAATCTAGGATCTCAGATCTACATCTAGGCCTCTTATTAGTCAGCCTTATCCCAGTTCCGTGTTTGCAAATAAATTCAGGTCAAATGTCCTCATCTATCCCTGCATCCTACTAGGCCTGGCTGGAAAGAGGTAGACCAGTTATCAGCTAGACAGGATAGGGTGAACCAGTTCTGAGAACAAAAGAGAAAAGTCAAAGGGCCAAATTATGTCCTAAGGAATGCAGAAACGAAAGCCACAGGCTGCGGATGACATCAGAGACTAGAGTAGAGGTTTATAGAGCTAAGACGTTTGGAACCAGGCCCTTAGCTGTCAGAGATGGGTCAGAAAAGCCTGAGTTACCAAGCAGCAGCTTTGAGTTCTCTTCCATCCCCAGCTGGAGGACCTTGCTGGACTCTGACACCCACCTCCCTCCCTGAGTCCCATGGCTCTGCCCTTACAACCCAACATTTACTAGGAAGCAAGACCTACACACATGCATACACACAGAGAGAGAGAGAGAGAGAGAGAGAGAGAGAGAGAGAGAGAGAGAGAGAGAGAGAGAGACCAAACCAACTGGCAAGACAAGTGATTAAACAAGGTAATGACCATGGCCACAGTATAGTGTCCAGTAGCAAGACAGAAATGGCCCCAGAGGTCACGGATATGAGGTGGCTGTTGGCATAGTAACTCTGAGCCATTCTTAGACACCCAGGTGGGGTACATTGGGTCTGGGCTTCTCTCCCAAACAAGACAATGTGCTTTGAATAAGCAAGTGTGCCTCTCGGGATTAAGAATGAAAAGAAATGACCTACCACACTTTTTATGTCTTTCATAGCCTCTCTGCCTCATTCAACACCATCGGCTGCTGTGAACTATGCAACTTCAGGTAATTTCAGTTGTTCTTCCTAATGAATTGTCTGTAACTGGCCTTGGCAGTCATCCTGGGCAGTACTGTGGTGGTTTAGAAGTCAATTGCCATCTTCATTATTTCCCAGCTGTTAGGATTCCAGCAAGTCTCTGAGCCACTTCATAACTCAATACCTCCCTCTGGATGAGGCTGAGAGCAGAAACATTTGCCTCATAAGGCTGTTTTGGGCGCTTGTGTCTGCCTCCATACAGTGTGGCTGTAGCTTCTGGTCCAAGGCCAGGGCACTGCAAGGAGTTCTCCCTGCAGGGATTTTCTGGTGTGCAGAATTAAGAAGGAAGAAGCTGAGAATGCCACTCACTCTTCAGTCTGCTCTTGGCTCTGGCCCCAAGGTTGTTGCATTTCAAGATTGGTTGGAGGGCTGGGAATATGGCCTAGTGGCAAGAGCGCTTGCTTCCTACACATGAAGCTCTCGGTTCGATTCCCCAGCACCACTTATATGGAGGATGGCCAGAGGGGGCGCTGTGGCTCAGGTGGCAGAGTGCTAGCCTTGAGCGGGAAGAAGCCAGGGACAGTGCTCAGGCCCTGAGTCCAAGGCCCAGGACTGGCCAAAAAAAAAAAAAAAAAAAGATTGGTTGGAATGTTTTCCCATCACAAATCTTTAAAGAGCCAAGTCCAATATGTGGAAAAGAGTTGGGGCAAATTTTTTTATTTTTTTATTTTTTTTTTGGCTAGTCCTGGGCCTTGTACTCAGGGCCTGAGCACTGTCCCTGGCTTCTTCCCGCTCAAGGCTAGCACTCTGCCACTTGAGCCACAGCGCCACTTCTGGCCGTTTTCTGTGTATGTGGTGCTGGGGAATCGAACCTAGGGCCTCGTGTATCCGAGGCAGGCACTCTTGCCACTAGGCTATATCCCCAGCCCCTAGGGGCAAATTTTTTAAGACCCAAGCTTTAGTTTCCTTTAGCTTATACAAGTTGATCTCTGTTTGCTACACACACACACACACACACACACACACACACACACACACACACACACACAAGCTGGGGGATAAAAGGGGACTTCCACACATGAAAACAATACCAGAAAGTGATTTACACCCAGAAACTATCTACAGAGCTTCTAGAAGGTGGTGATGCCACTGACAACTGACTGAACGTCGAATATATCTGACACTTAACCAAGATATGGTATAATTCTTAAGATGTCTGATTTGCTTCTTTCGTTTTCTATCACCTTTAGCACCTTTTCCGAAGCCATCTGAGGTGCCGCTAGCCACAGGTAACCTGCTGTCTCTTTGGCTGCCCTCCCCTTGTGAGTTCAGAGAGACCCAGCATTTCCGTGGGAGAGAGTGTGACCACGCACCACACTGTCCCTTTCCCCCTTTCTCCACGGCCTCAGCCTGGGATTGCCTGGGACCCCCCAGAAACTCTAGGACTGGATAGTGAGGGGGGGGGTGAAGGCCTACCCGTGCCGCACAGGGGTCACCCCCCCCCACCCCGGGCCAGGCAGGGCTCACTTCCCGCTCCGCTTCTGAGGTCTTCGCAAAGTTCACCTCCACTCCGGCGAACATCACCCATTTCCTCTCTCAGCTCTCACGGTGGTTCCAGATCAGGCAGGAATGACTCCCAGGCTCGGTAATCCTCCCCCACGCTTCTCTCGACGCTTCCTGGTTATCGGGTGTGTCTCGGGGACTCTGTGACGTTACAGACAGTGATGTCTGCACCCACACAGACCTGCATCTCCCTCAGGACTGGGAAGGCACACGGGAACGCCTAGCTGCTTGACTACTCCCTGGTTCTTTTTTTTTTTTTTTTTTTTTTGCCAGTCCTGGGCCTTGGACTCAGGGCCTGAGCACTGTCCCTGGCTTCCTTCTGCTCAAGGCTAGCACTCTGCCACTTGAGCCACAGCGCCACTTCTGGCCATTTTCTATATATGTGGTGCTGGGGAATCGAACCCAGGGCTTCATGTATACGAGGCGAGCACTCTTGCCACTGGGCCATGTTCCCAGCCCCCTCCCTGGTTCTTATGTTTGTTTGTTTTTTGTTTTGGTTGTGTTTTTTTCACTTTGAACCCTGGCCAATGCTTGGCTTAAAGGAAATAATGAAACTTGAGTTTGCATAAGTTGAGGCTGGTTTCTGTGAGTTTGATGACATGGCTCCACATTAGATCTTTATTCTCATTCCTTTAATTACAAAATGCTCAATCCTACAACAAGAATGGTAGGACTAGTATATTTAACATTTTTTCCTAAAACAAATATGACAACAGCATAACTGAGTGCAACTAGGAAAGGGATGAAAATGTTCTGACCAGTGGACCAATGTTCCTACCTGTATTTCACATTCAGACATTGCTTCCACTTCAGAACCCAGTAAATGCCCTCTGCCCATGGCACTGCGTAGGATTAAGAGCAAGGGGGTCTTCATGCCACTGGGGCGGGGACAAGGACAGGCTTGAGGGGAGGGTGGAGTATCGGGCTGTCATTATCTTTGAACTCAGCACTTCACCAAATCCAGACACCAGGTGGTGGGCGGGGCAGCATGCAGACCAGGAGCACCCTGACCAACTCAGACCCCCTGTCGAAGGTTCCAGATCTAGCTTTTACCACTGCAATTTGACATGGACTTGTGTGGCCACTCCTTCTTGCCTGTCTTTTCCATGTGATGGTTTGTCTTTGTGAGGACAACAACTCTATGTTGTTTTATTAACTTTTTACTTCAACACCCGCTCAGTGCCGGCTGCCCAGGAACCAGCGATCAGATGTGCTCACTAAAATAAGAAAGAAAGCAAGCCGTGAAACAACAGGAAAAAAAGTTAACTATAAAGCAGTGTTTGCTTACCATTTGGTAAGGCTTAACCAATTGTTTTTATTTCTTATTTCCAGAAACTTTGAACGTTGCCAAAACAACTTCAACAGGTACTTTACATTTAATTTACTTGCTACTAATTATTCTAATTGCCAGTGAATCTATGAAACAATTTATAACTTGGTGGAATCTTTGGTTGTTTAGGGTTTGCTTTCCTTTTTAGTTTTGTTTTAACATGTTTACGTTGGCCCGACTCATGAGCACCGTCTCTGGGTCTCTGATGGCGAGGGCGTTCTGGGTGGTCCAGCCGGATGCAAGGGCCCGAGGAAAAAGCACGTTAAGCCAAGCCGACTAAAGCAGACACAGAACCAACTGGTGGCCAAACACAATTCCCAACTCACGTTCCAGGAGTTTCTCCTGGAAACTAGCCACAAAGTAGTACTGCCCGCATACGGAGACATCACGATCCTAGCTGTCAATGATCCTCTGACATTCCCCGACCATTCAGCCATGTGCTAGATCCATGCCAAGGCAGCCAGACGGCAGAGCCAACCTAGGCAAGACACTCTTCCGCAACAGGTTTTAAGAGCGATGCCAGTTGAAATTAGGTGAGGAGTTCCTAATGTGCCATTACAATCACAAACTTTGTAAGTGAGCGTGTGAAGTGTTTCACCGAATTAATTCTATCTTAAATTTTACCAATTTTGTTATCAGGACGATGTGTGTGTTACTTTGCTAGAGTTCATATAAGAAGGTCATTCAAACTGAGTGTCTTAGAGCATAGAAGTTGGTACATCATAGTGTAAAAGCGGAAGGTCTGATATAAAAGTGTCAACCTCCATACTAGCACAAAAAGCACAAGGGGAGGTATTGTCCCAAATCTCTTTTCCACTGGTAAAATTAAGGTAAGATTAATTAGGTGAGATGAGAAATAATACAAAATGTTTCTTTCTCACCTCTCTTGTTCAATTTTATATGAAAGAATACCTACAGAAATATTATTAGATTATGGCAATATTTCTCAATGTTTTGAATTATGAATATATTTCTATGTTCCTATTGTTTTTAAATTTTCCATCTGAAAAGTGTATATTTAAGTGTATATGTTTTTGACTATTAAACAATTTCATGTCACATAATTGTCATCTCATTTAGATTCTGAAGTATTGTTGAAATTTTGATACTTGACTTTTACCAAAATTTTAATTTCTTTCTGTAATGATCTCATTATAGATTCCCCACAAAGGTATATTTTCAGTAAAGATACACATAGCACATTAAACAAGCAGCACTATTTTATGCTTTTTCTATGAAATATTTACTTCAAATTTCAAAAAAAACAAGACACAAATGTGAAGAGGGCTTGGTTACAATAAAGAGGTTGCCTTTCCTCACTCTGGTGCTAAAGCAATTAAGAAATAAATTAATCATGGTAAGCACTAAAATGTGGCCTTTATTGCCAGTAAAGCTGGTTTGAAGTGCTCCGCTTAATTCAAAGCCATTCGCCCTATTCTCAAGCTGTCTGGAGAAAGTTCCTTAGAGATGACCCTCCTCCAAAGCACTGGCTCCCACCAGCTTAAAAGAGGAGGAAGGCTGGGAAAGCCAGTCTCCATTCAGAATCATTGTTACACCAGCCCTGTATGCCTGAGAAACTTAAGCCAACTGCTCTTGCCCTCCAGACAAGTAATCTCTGCCTCCAGGTGAAGAAGGAAAGGGTGAGGGCTCGGATGGAGGTTCAGGGATGGAGAGCATGGCCCAGAGCAGTCGGGGATCTGAAGGTGGCCTGCCACCCGAACATTGGGAGAGCGGGAAGGCACAGTGATCTAAGGGGCCACCCTAAGACCCCCCGTATGTCTAGAGGGACAGGAGTCTGATGTGCCTAATTGCTGCCTTGTCGTTTCTGTCCATCTACAGCTTCCGTCTCAACCGCTGTGACCTCCACATCAGGTGGAGCTGTCTGTCGTCCCCTTCCATATCTCTTCCCCTCAGTATTATTTATAAAGCTAGGCTGGTGCATAAAAATTTGCCCTCAACAGTCTTGGTTTAAAAAAAAAAATAGAGACCTGGGAGTCCCTCCTGGAATATTTGAGTCACTTTTTCTCTTTGTGCATAGGTCAAGATCATAGATCAACATCAGCAGAGGCAACTTCACCAACAGGTAAAGTCTCTCTTTATGATGTCCAATGAGATGAGCTTCATGTCATATTCTCTTTAGAAAATGAACCCAATTAATGGTCCTGTGGGTCATAGAGTAGAAACCAATGAGAAGACATGATCAGTGCCAGTCAGCTTATTTCTTTTTGTGGTGATGGATGTTGAACCCACAGCCTCACACACACACTGGCCAAGAAATCTATCTCTAAGCTACACCATTAAGCCTTCTATTTAATAACTTCAAGGATCCTCAATCTCTTGATTTATACCTAGATGCACCTCCATCCTTAACAGAAGAGAAAAATACTTCCACAGAAGAGGGTGAGGACAATACCTCAGCAGAAGAGGAAAATACCTCAGTAGAAGAGGAAAATACCTCAGCAAAAGAGGAAAATACTTCAGCAGAAAAAGAAAATACTTCTGCAGAAAAGGGAAATACCTCAGTGGGAGAGAAAAATACCTCAGCAAAAGAGGAAAATACCTCAGCAGAAGAGGATGAGGACAATACCTCAGCAGGAGATAAAAATACCTCAGCAGAAGAGGAAAATACCTCAGCAGGAGAGGAAAATACTTCAGCAGAAGAGGAAAATACCTCAGCAGGAGAGGAAAATACTTCAGCAGAAGAGGAAAATACCTCAGCAGAAGAGGGAAATGCTTTAGCAGGAGAGAAAAGTACTTCAGCAGAAGAGGATGAGGACAATACCTCAGCAGGAAAGGAAAATACTTCAGCAGCAGAGGGAAATACCTCGGCAGAAAAGGAAAATACTTCTGCAGAAAAGGGAAATACCTCAGTGGGAGAGAAAAATACCTCAGCAGAAGAGGAAAATACCTCAGCAGAAGAGGATGAGGACAATACTTCAGCAGGAGAGGAAAACACTTCAGCAAGTGGGGAAAATACCTCAGTGGGAGAGAAAAATACCTCAGCAAAAGAGGAAAATACCTCAGCAGGAGAGGAAAATACTTCAGAAGAGGAAAATACCTCAGCAGGAGAGGAAAATACTTCAGCAGAAGAGGGAAATACCTCAGCAGGAGAGGAAAATACTTCAGAAGAGGAAAATACCTCAGCAGGAGAGGGAAATGCTTCAGAAGAGGAAAATACCTCAGCAGGAGAGGAAAATACTTCAGCAGAAGAGGGAAATACCTCAGCAGAAGAGGGAAATACCTCAGCAGGAGAGGAAAATACTTCAGAAGAGGAAAATACCTCAGCAGGAGAGGGAAATGCTTCAGAAGAGGAAAATACCTCAGCAGGAGAGGAAAATACTTCAGAAGAGGAAAATACATCAGCAGGAGAGGGAAATGCTTCAGAAGAGGAAAATACCTCAGCAGGAGAGGAAAATACTTCAACAGAAGAGGGAAATACCTCAGCAGAAGAGGGAAATGCTTCAGCAGAAGAGAAAAGTACTTCAGCAGAAGAGCGAAACACCTCAGCAGAAGAGGATGAGGACAATACCTCAGCAGAAGAGGGAAATGCCTCAGCAGAAGAGGAAAATACTTCAGCAGGAGAGGAAAATACCTCAGCAGAAGAGGAAAATACCTTAGCCAGAGAGAAAAATACCTCAGCAGAAGAGGGAAATGCTTCAGCAGGAGAGAAAAGTACTTCAGCAGAAGAGGAAAATACCTCAGCAGAAGAGGAAAATCCCTCAGCCAAAGAGGATAAGGACAATACCTCAGCAGGAGAAAGCAGACCCTCTGGTAAATGTTTTCTGCTTGACATATTTCTTAAGTGAATCACAGCCAACAATGTTTCCTCTTTCTATTTGGCAAACAAATACTTTGCCTATGATACAAATCCCACTGTACAAAGGAAGTTAAACATCCTTTCCACAGAGATGGAACTCATAAATCCCTTTACTCAAGCATAGAAGACGTAGGCATAGCTAGACATAGGCTTCTTTCAGGAGGGCAGATATGGTGGCCATAAACCCTTGCCTTCCTCCTCATCTCTGTCCTTCTCTACGCTGACTCCAGGACCAATGCAACCCCTATATCCTATGCCCCTGAAAACAGAGTAGCTAGAAAGGCTACGTATTTGGGGGCCCTAGAGGCTTACAGGCTGGTTTTCCAGTTCCTCATCACTAAAATGGTGGTAACACTCATGTGGCTCAGACTGTTAAGGAAGAGAGCTGTAAGTTTGTGGTCACATTACAACGTGATCTTTCAGGAGGAGAATCGTTCTTCATGCCATCTTCTCACACACCATTTCACACCTCCATCGACACACAACAAACGCAGAGCTCTGACGAAACTTGACTTGTGAATGGAGACAAATGGTAATCATTTCTTTTCATTAATTTTTTCTGGCAGCCACAGACCCAACTAGGACAACGTTGACACCGTTACCTGGTAATGATCCTATGCCTATTCCTCAGTTAAAATAGTTTTGTAGTTTATAGTGACTATAGTTTTACCATAAAGTACATTGTTAGTTTTCTTAGCGGCATTTCCTCCATGTGCTTAGAGGCTGAACTGCACCTCTCAGGAGTGAGCTTTCTATTATCCCAAGTATGTCTGACTTTGACCCTTCTCACTTCATTTCCAACCTTTTTAGGAATGTTTCCTTAAAAATCTACTAATATTTTTACCTTCTCCCCAAAGAAATCAGTATGCTTGTAAAGCTTATTTTGCGACTATTGAATAGATTATTTTAATTAAAGTAAGTAATTTTAAGTTAATTTTTAAGACTTACTAGGATATGCCATCACTCCTTACATTTCGACACCAAGAAAATAAAATTTATTGTCCACTATTTCTACACTCAAACCAAAGTAGCAACTTCAGCAAAAAGTATTACTCTCTGAATATCTGATTCTTCTGCTTTGAGTACAAATACGTGATTTTTGAGGAAATACATTTTAAAGCTTTTATCTTTATTTTTTTTTTTTTACAGTTACAATTTCAGTTGATAAAGAAATGGCCCCACTGCCTGGTAAATTTTTCTTTACTTCTAATTTCTAAAGTGATACTATACCTATATCATTTATATCTAGTTTGATATTACTGTTGGAATTGGATCTTTTTGTTTAAATTCTCTCCTCCTGACCAAAAAAAATTTTTTTTATGAACTTATAGGTATATATGTGCAAACACACATACATACACCACACACACACCCAAAGTTTATCCTCCAAGACCTCGCACAGAAGACACGTAACTGTCCAAAGTGCATCCCCCAAAGTGCAGGGGGGTGGGGGGTGGCACCGACGTCCCGCGCCACCGGGGGGGGGGGCAAATGGAGGACCCCCCACCGGGAGGGGGGAGGGGATTTCCCGCGGCCCAGGCAGTGCCCGGCCGGGCCCCGCCCCGCCCTGACCGCCCCTCTCGCCCGCCCGCAGACCGGCCGCTGCGCCTGGCGGGCGGGCGGAGTCGCTGCGAGGGCCGGCTGGAGGTGCGCCACCGCGGCGAGTGGGGCACCGTGTGCGACGACCACTGGGGCATCAAGAACGCCCGCGTCGTGTGCCGCCTCCTGGGCTGCGGCCGCGCCCTGGGCGCCCCGGGCCGCGCCCGCTTCGGCCCGGGCACCGGGCCCATCCTGCTGGACGACGTGCGCTGCTCGGGCTCCGAGGCCGCGCTGGAGCGCTGCGCGCACCCGGGCTGGGCGCGGCACAACTGCGGCCACCACGAGGACGCCGGCGTGGTCTGCGCAGGTACGGCGCCTCCGCGCGCGCGCGCGCGCGCCCCTGCACGCACGCACGCTCCTCCGCGAGCGCGAGCCCTCCCGCGCGTCCCCGCCCGCCGCTCCTCCGCGCGCCCCCGCACGCACGCCGCTCCTCCGCGAGCCCTCGCCCTCCCGCGCGTCCCCGCCCGCCGCTCCTCCGCGCGCCCCTGCACGCACGCACGCTCCTCCGCGAGCCCTCGCCCTCCCGCGCGTCCCCGCCCGCCGCTCCTCCGCGCGCGCCCGCACGCACGCCGCTCCTCCGCGAGCCCTCGCCCTCCCGCGCGTCCCCGCCCGCCGCTCCTCCGCGCGCGCCCACGCACGCACGCTCCTCCACGAGCCCTCGCCCTCCCGCGCGTCCCCGCCCGCCGCTCCTCCGCGCGCCCCTGCACGCACGCACGCTCCTCCACGAGCCCTCGCCCTCCCGCGCGTCCCCGCCCGCCGCTCCTCCGCGCGCGCCCGCACGCACGCCGCTCCTCCGCGAGCCCTCGCCCTCCCGCGCGTCCCCGCCCGCCGCTCCTCCGCGCGCGCCCACGCACGCACGCCGCTCCTCCGCGAGCCCTCGCCCAGCAGCCCGCCGCTCCTCCGCGCGCTCCCTCATGCACACACGTCGCTCCTCCGCGAGCCCTCGCCCTCCCGCGCGTCCCCGCCCGCCGCTCCTCCGCGCGCGCCCGCACGCACGCCGCTCCTCCGCGAGCCCTCGCCCTCCCGCGCGCCCCCGCCCGCCAGCCCGCCGCTCCTCCGCGCGCTCCCTCACGCACACACGTCGCTCCTCCTCGAGCCCTCGCCCTCCCGCGCGCCCCCGCACGCACACACGCCACTCCTCCGCGCGCGCCCCCGCACGCACGCCGCTCCTCCGCGAGCCCGCCGCTCCTCCGCGCGCTCCCTCACGCACACACGTCGCTCCTCCGCGAGCCCTCGCCCTCCCGCGCGCCCCCGCCCGCCAGCCCGCCGCTCCTCCGCGCGCTCCCTCACGCACACATGTCGTTCCTCCTCGAGCCCTCGCCCTCCCGCGCGCCCCCGCACGCACGCACGCCGCTCCTCCGCGAGCCCGCCGCTCCTCCGCGCGCCCCCGCCCGTCCACGCGCCCCCGCCCGCCAGCCCGCCACTCCTCCGCGCGCGCCTGCACGCAGACCGCTACTCGGCGCGCCCCCGCGCGCCCGCTCCCCCGGCTGCCACTCCTGCGCGCGCCCCCGCCCCCACGCACGCCGCTCCTCCGCGCGCCCCCGCCGCTCCGCGCGCCCCCGCCCGCTGCTCCTCCGCGCGACCCCAGGGTGTAGGTCTCCCCGCCACCCCCTCCCTCCCCCGGCCCGGCCACCCAGGAAACCTGCACGCACCCCTAAAGGTAAATCCAGGTGCTCCCCGCTACGGAGGGCAGGGCGCGCGGGCTCCGCGGCGGCCGGGGGCGCTCGGTGTTTTCACCCATCGCTGAGTGGCCTCTGGTCTGTCTTCTGGCTTTGCTGACTGTTAAGAGTTGACAGGTAACAATTGCAGGGAGAATAATCTGTGCAGATTATGATTGACAGGTAGCACACACTTCCGACAGGTAATAATTGTATGCCTTTCTGGATAAATAATAATCGTACCCCTTTATGAACAATAAAGGTGTGATGCAGGGGGGGGGTGTTTTGTCGGTCGTGGGGCTTGAACTCAGGGCCCGGGTGCTGTCCCTGAGCTTTTATTTTTCCCTCAAGGCTAGTGTTCTACCACCTTGAACCACAGCTCTACTTCTGCTTTATAGGTGCCTAGCTGGAGACAAGAGTCTCACAGACTTTCCTGCCCCGGCTGGCCTTGAACCATGATCCTAAGATCTCAGCCCCCTGAGGAGCTGGGAATCACAGGCTGAGTCACCAGTACCCGGCCAATGTCATGTTTTGATCCACTTATACATCATGCATTGGTCAACTCAGGATACTAAAGCTAACCATCATTTGAGCAGTTCCTGTTTCTTAGTGAGGAGAACATTCGGAATCTCTCCTGTAGCTGTTTTGAATTATATAATGTATAACCACTGAGCTGTATTCCTCCTGTTTGCAGCTGCTAACCAGTTTCTCCACCATCTTCTCTCCCGCACCCTCCTGGGTGACTGGAAGTTACCGTTCCAGTGTCTGCTTGTATGGCCTCAGCTTTGGGTAGCTCTCTCGTTTGCTATTCTGTTATGGAGAATGATAACGTTCTATTATGGAGAAATAGAAATGCTCCCCACGGGTTTATTCATCGGTTTTATCTAACCCCATTTCAGTGAAATATTTGCTCTGAAATGTAGCAACGGGATGATGAAGCCAAAGAAAGTGGAAATACCTCGAACTGATTAAGGGCAGAGAACCTGCTTCTTTTCCATCATTACAACCTGTCAGGTTCCCATTTCTATCGAGGATAGAACCAAGGCCCCCATCCTGGGGCACCCTGCCTCCCCTTGACCTAACCCTCAGAAATCAGGAAAACAGCCCAGACTCCTCCAGATATGCCTGTGTCCTTGTCACCCACGGTGTGGCCTGCGCCTCTTCTGCCCTGGATTTTGTTACTCCGTCCTTCTTGGTATTCTGGCTTCTGGAGGTTCGCTCTCCTCCAGTCACACTGTCTGCCCACAGTTCCAGACATTCCCTGGTTTTGTCAGGGACCCACCTTCAGAGAACCTCCGTTTTCTATTCTTAGACAATATTGTCCAAGAATACACACTAAGAGGTTTCTATTATCCAGTTCTGTTGGGGAAATCTGACCAGCACACTTCCTGGGCTGGGCTGGAAGTCCTGTCTTCATTTTGAGCCTGAGAAATCATTGGTAGCTGCAGACTCTTCGGATCCCAGCCTGAGGTCCCAAGCCTGCCGTGAGCGTGGAAAGGGATCTCAGCCAAGACCTCACACGCGTGGTGGTGTTTACTGCCTCTGAAGCCCCCCGGGCCTTGCTGCCTTGCTTCAACCAGTCCTGGTGTTGATAGCGTCCATACCTTCTGCACTACCTCCACCCCGGCCCGCCTCCAGCTTCACGAGGAGGCCCGGGGCTCCGCACACCCTGGGAGGCTCTCAGACCACAGTTCCCCAGCCCTGAACGCCCGCCGCTGCCCCCTGGCTCATCCGCTTCCAGAGGTCCGGCTCCGCTGATGTTTTTCTCTTTACTCTTCGGCAGGTCAAGCTGACTCCGTGGTACCCAAGGACAACGGTAATGTCATCTTCCTACCTGGGACGCAGCTTCCTGAATGAAAGCGGGGAGCTAAAAGCAGACAAATGGGGGTACAAAAAAGCAGGCTTTGAAGGGAACCCATTGGGAGCCCTTGTGTTCCCACACACTGGGCTTCAGGAAGTTGGGGTGTTGGGGGGGGGGAGATTATTTGTACCCAGGTGCTCTGGCTGCCATCCACAGGTCCGGCTAGACACGCGTTTAGGTGTGGGTGTCCCAGCATGGGAGATGAAACGCCCTTGGACAGAGCTCTCCCTCGCAGCCCACAGGGTGCATGCTGGGAAGGGCCTGGGACTTCAGAGGCCTTGTGGGGGGGGGGGGAGAGGGAGGCTGCAATCAAAGCCCATTGAAGCCAAGGCTGAGCGCTGCTTTCACCCCGGGGGTGGACACGGACCCCTCCCCTGACTGGTTTAGTGCGCGGGGGGGGGGGGGGGATCCCAGTTTCTCTTCCTCATGCCCTCCGCGCTCCCCCTGCCTTGCAGCGCAGCTCTCCTGCCTGCCTCACCTCTTCCAAGCTGTCCTGGATCGAGGCTATCTCCGAAGACTGGGCTACTCCTCCTGGGATCTTCACTTAAATGACGATGCGTGCCGCCCCCAAGTCACGGGGCGCTACCTGATCTTTCACATTCCCTACGGCCACTGCGGCACCGTCCAGCAGGTGAGCATAGCCCCCTATGATAGAGGCCGAGGCGGGGGTGGGGGTGGGGCGGCCTTAGGAAACTCAGCTGCCCGCTGGGTGCCTGGTAGGACCCGAGGAAGGACAGGAGCCAAGAGCGTGTTTCTGAGTCTGGTGAGATCTAGAGTAGCTCACTCAATTGTCTAGAACTTTCCTTCCTTGAAGTACATACTACCAAAGTCTGGCTAGGGGCCTCCGGCACCCCAACCAGCTGGCGCTAAGCGGGGGGTGGGCAGGAGCGCTGGGAAGCAGGGGTGATGGCCTCCCGCGTTCCCCTCGTCCCCACAGGAGCACCGCGGCTCCCTCAGCTACTCCAACTCCATCAGAGGCCGCGGACGGGGTCACCCCGGCCGAGTCATTGTGAGGCACAAGGTGCCCCAGCTGAAGTTGACCTGCAGAGCGGACGGCCCATCCACCGTCGAACTCGTCCACGGAACTGGCACCCGGGCAGAGGAGGCTGGCTACGAAGTGTCCCTGTCCTTCATCCAGTCGCCTGCCTCCCCGCCGGGGAAGGGCATGGTCCCTTATTACGCCCATCGGGGGGAAGAGGTCTTCCTGGAGGCCACGCTCCAGAGCACGGATCCCAACCTGAGGCCCTTCGTGGACACGTGTGTGGCTTCTGCCGATCCCAGCGATTTTACCACCAACACGCACGATCTGATCCGGCAAGGGTAAGGAAAACAGAAGGCCCTCCCGGGCCTGCTGCTAGGTTTCTGTTTTCTTTTCTTTTGCTGGTCCTGGGGATTGAACTCTGGGCCTGGGCACTGTGCCAAGCTCCTTTTTGCTCAAGGCGAGCGCTCTACCACTTTGAGCCACAGCACCGCTTCTGATTTTCTGGTGGTTAATTGGAGATAAGACTATTCCCATTTGGAGTGATTGTCCGTAAAGGCTGATGAAAACCCACCAGTACTTATTGCATGTGTGCTTTGTTACACACACACACACACACACACACACACACACACACACACACACACACACACACACACCCCAGTCCTGATTGCTGCCTTCTCTGTTTGTAACTGAGCATTTACTGAATTCCATTGACTCGCCTCTCTATGAACCATTTACATCCCTTTCAGAAGTTCCTTTGGGGTTTACAAAACTCATTTTAATCATATAAGTCTGCCCACAAATAAGAGAACCACGACATATAATCTTTCCTTTGGAACAAAAGGGTGATCAGCCTTCTGAAGGCAAAAGTTCTAGCTAAAACCTTTCTTTTTTCATTGTGTTTATTTTACAGTCTCCTATTTACAGCCAGGAATGGGGGGTTTCCCCTTAGAGTCGTACTAAAATGACAGTTCTAGTAGTCCCTTCATTGAAGAGTGAGTAGTAGGAAGAGCACCATTTGAAATTGACCCATTTGGGCCAAGCCTGCCTGGTTACCTGGGTGTCAGTGAATTCATGTCATACTTAATTGTTTGGGGATTTTCTCCTCATTAGGTGCATCAAAGACAATACCTATACCAACCTCCACTCCGCCAAGAAGAATGTGGCCCAGTTCAAGTTCAACGCCTTCAGTGTTCTCGACAGCTACGAAGTGGTCTATCTGCAGTGTCAGATTGCCGTGTGCAGAGAGGGAGACCCCTCTTCTCGGTGCTCTCAAGGCTGTGCAGCGCGGAGTAGGAGAGGCGCGGGCCCCGTGGGGGGCGAGGGAGAACGGACTGAGCATCTCCAAACGGTGGGGCCGCTGGAGGTCCCTAGAGCCTCTGGCTAGGGGAAGACCTGCGTGTCGTGATGTCTGTTTTCCAGCTGTCATGTGAACCTGCTAGAAATTAGGAACCCAAATCTGTCTCTTTCAGGGAAGTAATGACTGATAAATCCGCTGTAATTCATATAGAGCCTGGCTAAAGAAACGTAGGAGCTTTCTTTCCTGAGGTTTGTTACTAAGTCTTCTCTGATTACTGAGCTTTTAAACCAGTTACTCTCTTTGTAGTTAAGAATGTTGATTTTCTAATTCACTTCAAGAACTTGATCATACAGTGTATAAGATGTTTGAAAAAGTAGGATTGCCTCCAATTCATAGTCGATTTAATTATTATTTTTAAGTTGCTATCTTATTGTCCAGATGCTAATAAGCGAGCACGTTTTTCTGTCTTTCTGGTGTTATGAGAATTTATTTCCAGATCTTGCTAAGGGTCTTATAAAATAATAATAAACTTTAGTGTCTGTTGGGAAGCCACTGCTCATTTTTCTTTAAACTCTAGGAACAAGACAGTTGAGTCCATATGCCAGTGATTCATCAAAGCAAGCTTTCATTGTTTCAGAGGGCCTGACATTTTGGAGTTTGGGTCTCAGCTTGCCGTTGAGAAGCTGAAAATCATGGTGAGAACGAAGGAGCTTGCTATCTGAGCAGCCCACTGTCCCCTTGGTCATATCTAAGTCCAGGTCTCAAAGTAGCCAGGAAACCTGAAAAGTTCACAAGAAATCTGGAAAGCAAACAAAGGCAGATCCGTGTGCTCTGTCAGCCTTCTGCAAAAAGGAGCATATTAATTGGACAGGAAGATGCCTGTGCTAGTGAGAGAGACTTGAACGTAGTCAGTTGTTTTCATTTGCCGAAAGATTCGGTAGCAATATTTAAAGTGAGTCCCCATCTCCAAGAAGTCATTGTGGTCTTTGTTAATAATCAGCATGCCAGAGATGAGACTACAGTACTAAGGGGCGAGAGGAGGAGGAAGGCGGAGACTGGCAGCTAACCCTGAGGTCCTAAGAACAACATCTCCATTTCAGTACAAGCATACCCTTCCTCAATAACTGCTCTGAAGTTCTGTGTATAAGCATGCATCGAAATGGATGATGAGGAGTGGCTGGTCTGGTGAACGGGATGTCCTTAACCTAATGATACTGATTTGTCCCTGACTAGCTAGCTCCCTCTCCAGGCACATGAAACAATGACGCATGCACTGGACATCCATTTCATGCAGATGCTTCCAAGGGTTAACAGAGTTTTTCCATATCATTGCGTACGTCTGGAGTCTCTGCTTTGAAAAGATCATCTGCTTACTAGCTGTGCATGTCCATGGGTGGCCAGTAAGTAGAAACTAACCAGCTACCACAATCTGCCATGTCGTGACCTCTACCAAATCCCCAGTGTGAAAGCGCTCGTTATGGAGGAGCTACCACGTAATAAATGAATCCAAACAAACTTCCAGATCAGTTCCTGGCGGAACCCAGGAGGCAGCCCTCCCTGAAAGCAGTCTGGCAGTTCTTAAGAACACTTGACAGCGTGGTTGCTGGGGAGTCTGCCCTGCCCCACGGAGTTCAGTCAGGGAAGGCCAACCGTGCCAACCAATCCAGGCCCAAGGAAAGCCGGCTGGCTTCCTCAGCAGAGGGGTGATCTAACATGACCAAAAAAAAAAAGGCTCACCTCCATCACCAGCACAGGAACCCTGGGGTCCTGGCTTTCACCCCAAACGAGGAAGAAATGACTAGGGGACCTAATTTCCTACCTTCTCCTAGTGCACCTTCCCTCTCGCCTAGCCTCACCAGGACAAAGGCAGAGTGAAGTCTGGGCTGTGTATCGATGGCCTCACCTGCATCCCTGAGCCGGGCACAGACCGGGCAGCGAGCCTGGACCGACACATCCACCCCTACACAGGAAGTATGAGGAACACTCTCATTCCACGATGGTTGGAGCAAACCCAACGGAGAACTAAGACGTTTGTCCTTGCCTAGCAGTAATGAGGGGAAACCCTAATCAGAGCAGTGGGAGCCACCTGGGGGACTGGAATTCCAGCTCCTCCCCTATAGTTTGCATACCTGGTATTTTGTTTCCCACCCCTTTGTCGGTCGTCTTTATTTTTTGGCAGAACTCGTCTGTGAACTCAAGGCTAGGTACTCGCGAGGTAGGCACCCTACCACTCCCACTCTCCCTTCAGCCCTTTCACCTCTGGTTATTTGAGAGATAGGATCTGGCTTTATGCCTGGACCAGCCTGAACAGTAATCCTCCGAGCTATGCTTCCTACCTAGCTAGGATGACAGGTCTGTGCCACTCGGCCCAGATTTTATTATTTGAGCTGAAGTCTTGTGAACGTTTTACCCAGAATGGTCTCAAACTTCCAATCCTCTGTTCAGCCTTCCAAGTAGTTGTGAATACAGGCATCTGCAATTGTGTGTAGTCGTTTTGAAAAGTTTTGTTAAGTCTCAATGCCACAGGCAGAGGTAGACTGCCTTATATTTTGAAAATATTGCTGTTCCAAGAAGTGAAATGGTGTGTGCTCTGGGGCGACCCCCAGAGCCCCTGGGGTGGAGCCAGTCCTTCACTCGCTGCTGGGGTGGTGGTGGCTCTGCTCCCTAGGAATGCCCCTCAGCTCAACAGCTTTCTTGTCAGAGTTCCTGGCCACACGTCCAGTGACTGGGCCACAGAGGTCTATAAAGGTCTGAGCACCATGCCTCAATAGGGCATCTCTGAATAGCCAGCCCAGCCCCAGGACTCCCCAGACAACCATCCGGGTGTGTAAGCCCATTCACTGCAGCCTCGTCCTAGTTCATCAGCTCCCCCTGGGGTGGGGGGAACAGAGAGAGAGAGAGAGAGAGAGAGAAGACAGAATATGAATAGCTATCTATAGCTATCTAACTTGCTAGGTCTATATGTCTCTATATAGAAATAGACATAGAGATAAATATCTCTCTCTGTAACTATAGAAATAGGTGAAGATATACATAACTATAGATAGATATAGACACTCCAGCAGTTACCTGCTTCAATTCACATTAGGTGGTGAGGTACAGGTGTCTTAGTCATCTAACGTAATTAGCTTCCGTCCTTCGTCAGGTAGAAACTCAGATCACCTTAGAGTCTAATCGTTTTTGTTCTGCTTCATGGTAAAGGAGGGGAGGAATGTTTTCATTTCATGAACCCAGCAACGGTCGGCAGCCTCTTGCAGTCGGGTGCTTCCCGCCACAGCCCTTCTCTGAGCTGCTCCGGTGCTCTTCACCGAGAGTGCTCGTCAGCAGAGAGGCTCGGGATGGGGGAGACGCTCTCACACTTCAGTATCAGATGGCAGCTTTTGATGTGTCAGAAGGTAGCCTATTTCCCACAAACTGTTTACATTTTTCTATCCGCATGCTTTATTGAGCATATAAATAATAAACGCATCTAACTTTAAAGAATGGGTGGGGTCGCAACGATTCGCACGCGGTAGGCAAGCACCCGCCACTTAGGCTAGAGCCGCAGCCTTTCCGTGTTTTAGGTAGTTTGCTAACTTTTTAGCCTCCATTCTACTGCCTTGGCCTCCAATCTAGAGGGAATTATTGACACGTAGTACACACCTGGTGCCAAAGACTACTTTTCTTAAAAGAAGAAAAGCCTTTCTCTTTCCATCTGATATGTGTTTCAAATGTTCTATGTAACAAAAAAGACCAAGTCTTTGATTCATGCAATGCTTTTAGTTCCTAAGATGAGAGCTAACCATTCTTCCTAGCTTATTCATAGCCTTTGTGGCCGTAGAGTAAAGCGGCTTCTTAGAAAAGGAGCTGTTAGTACTGCTGCTGCAGCAGCTTCTGGTATTTGTAGTCCATGCGCTGATTCACTAAACGCCTCAGCGTAATCGTGGCCACAACCACTACATTCAGAGCAAGGACCACGAATGAAAACAGGTGCAGACCACTGAAAGGCTGGTGTGCAGTTTCCTCTGCAGGGGCTTGATGCAGAAGCCCTGTAATTAAATATAAAATTTGGGCAGATATTAGCGTTATGCAATGTTATAAACATTTATAATATCTTTGCATACCATATGAATCTTATGCATGAGTTAATGCACAGTTGCAATACACTGAAGTGGAATTATTCTCAAGCATTTGAATTAGCTTATATTTAATATTTACTTTATTTCTTTCAGATGGTTGGTTTAGTTGTGGCACGCATACCATAAGGAGTTAAGAAACTAAAAGGAATTGGTAGAAATGAGGGAAATATACCTCTATTCAAGAGCCATAGGAATGATGGTCTTACCAGTGTCTCCTATGCTTATACCAGGTGTGGTGTGCGTGTTATCAACTAATGGAAATAAGCGTTTATCCTGTGTGGCCAATATTCATCACTTATCTGTTAGAACTTCTGTCCTGACTCTCTACATTGTACACCAAGAAGAACTCGGCTCGAGTGGCATGTTCCACACCATGAGATGTGCTTAGCTCCTGAAATCGCTTTTGTGTTACCTGAATTTCCACTTCCACTTCGATCCCTTTTCACACGAATGGGTCCTATGACAGAATCGGTCTTCCACTTGTATGGAGAAACGTCTCGCTTCTTTCTAGAGACACAGCCTTGGTGGCAGCGAGAGTGAGCATCATCGCCATCACATATCAGAACCTTACACTGCAGATACACAGAGCTCAGACTTCGCAAGAATTTAAAGGCATTAAACTGGAATCTCCCATAGTGCCCAAATAAGGGATACACCTCACACGTCTCGTCGCGGCTACATCTAGAACAAAATGCATGGACATATTCAGAAGAGGCACACAGTCCAATCTAAGTCTAAGTTGTGGATCCAGAAGTTTCTCTCGAAAGGCATCTGTAGTTCAAACTATAGTGAACTAAAACTATGGACAGATTCCTGGGGAAGGATCCTTCTAGCTCTGAAATTACATATAAACGAATCAAAAATCGATACCTACATACTAATAACCAAATACTTTTTCCTTACGTGTTTATTGTTAATGTATAAAGGTGGCTGACTTGGTTAAAAAGCCATCCGCTTGTAAGGAAAAGCAAGTAAACTTTTCCTTTCAAAGAGGAACTTTACACTTGTCCTTCTAAGAATGCTATAAGCGGGGCACCGCCGGCTCACGCCTGTAATCCTAGCTACTTAAGACGCTGAGATCTAAGGATTGCGGTGCAAAGCCAGCCCAGGCAAGAAAGTCCATGAGACTCTTATCTCCAATAAACTATCCAGAAGAAGCTGGAAATGGCACTGTGGCTCAAGTGGTAGAGCATTAGCCTTGAGAACAAAGACGCTCAGGGACAGGGCCTAAGCTCAGAGTTCAAGTCCCAGGACCAGCAAAAAAAAAAAAAAGTCACACACATTTTCCAGATAATATTATTTCTAAAGATGATACACATTAATTAATCTTACAGATTTCTATTGGAAGCCATCCAAATATACAAACATCAAAAACACAAATAGAGCCTCCTTGACAAAAATAAATTTGTTTTCTACCATCAAATATTTTGTAAATATACTTAAAATCCTAGAGTATATGGAGTATGCCTGTGCAAATGTTTTACATTATTTGTAACTAACATATAGTAACTATATTTTATGAAACAATCAACATAAATTAAATAAAATTCCATGGTAACAGCATTAGGAAAATTTTATATACAGACACACACAAGTATATTACCTTATTAAAATAATTACTGGTAAGAAGGAAGATCTGACATCATGACGTCAATACATACCCACTCTTGATTAAGTCATAGTTTGGAGATGCAAAGTCGGACGTAGGAGAGGCTCTACAGGTATCCAGAAACACCACCAAGTTTGGATCTGAAGCACGCAGACCAACTTGAACGAAAAGCGTTTGGTTCAAATCCACATAATAGGGAGAGTCAAGAATGGGGTTTTCAAATGAATTGGACTCAAAGAGAGACATGCTTATGTTGTATTTGCCCAGCGCATTTTGATATTGTATTATATCATCTTCAGTTATGTACATCACCTCTACAGTAGAATTGTATTCCATTTCGCACTTCACAATAATCTGGAGATGTTTCTGACGAGTGATCACTGCCGAAGTTGGAGACGCAACAAAGGTGATGATATTGGTATAAGTAATTGAATGGTCTTCGGCCTACAAAATCAGATGAAATTCAAATTTTGTATTTTAAATGCAGTAATTTTAGCGCACAGATGTGCAGAATCCAGGTAGAGCCGTAACTAAATCCTGAAGCCATAGCTTTTATGTCAAATACTATAAGTATTAATTTTTTTAAAGAAGTGTTCTGGGTTAAGAAAGACGTGTGAAATAAAAGAAGCAGTTTAGATTAGAAAAATTTAAAGGTGGAATTAGATAGAGTTTTTGTCTCCATTACATAAAAGACCATCTTGAATGCAATTTCCCAGCTCTGTACAGGCTTTACCCCTTAGAGTGTATTCCCTCCATAAGAAGGGCTAAGTTACCGAGACAAACTGGGGCATTCCCACATGTAGGCAGACAAGTTGGGCCTACAAGCTCCTGGTCTTCCTTCCCTACTGTAATGAAGCCCCTGTACTCATTTTTTTTTTTTGCAGAAAGCAGATTTACTTTGTCGTTATCAATCTGCCTCATATAATATCTCTTCTTTTAAATCACATTGCTGTTTAATGACCTGAGTGAAAATTCTTGTGTGTGTCCTAAAGGAACGCATGGGCCGAGAAGGTGAAGATCTTGAATAGGATTTCTAGAATGTATAGAACAAATTACAGGCTTATAGTAAAGTTTTATTGAGAATAAAGATGCTTTTACTTTTTATCTTTAGAAGGGAGAGAAGATCTTTAAAAACCAGGTCTACTTTTACTAAATATGGGATTGTGCTCATTTTCTGCACAAGCATTGCTGGTAGACTAGTAAACCCACAGGACAGCCAATGGGTTTTCAGAGTTCTTTACCCACGGGGAGTAATAGCTACCCTACACTTACCCTACACTTACCGTGCAATCACAAAGACAATTAAGTGTGTGAATTAGGCATTGGTGTGTGGCAGAATCTCACTGTACCTTTTTAACCGTACCACATCCATCGAGAGGGACAGAAAACTCTATCACGTTTGACACTTCCGGTCGGCAAGTTGGGTCATTCAGTTGTAAGTTATCCTCATTATAGTTAAAGGACTCTAGGTAGGATTTGCTGATGATAACTCTCATCTTGTCAGAGGTACAAATTAAAGATGCTGTCAGGAAAACAACAGTGGGAAAGAAATGAGTGACTGTGCAAGCTAATAATTCTGGATAGTAAAAGATTTTCCTGTGCATATGAAAACCTTCCTTACACTATGTGGTCATTAGAAGCCTAGCTCAAAAGCAATTAATACCTTGTTTCCCATGTTCGTTGCTCCCTTGTTTAAAATTAGAATCGTAAATCCAACTGCTTTAGTTGTGTGTTGGCAGAAGGCATTAAGAAAAGTGGTCCCTATGTTGTGCAGCCACCCATTTTCTCATGCATTAAGCAATGTGCAGGACTAATTCTCAAGGCCCAAGTTATCACGATGCTCCCAAATATATGTGACAGACTTACAATCGGGGGATAGCCACAGGCTGGCTAATTGTTGAGGAGCAGTTTCTACGTTTACTACGTACAGAAAGCTCCAACTTGCCGAGAAACATGAAGGGTAACTCACTAGTGTTGATGTTTTCAGTGTAAACTGAAGTGTAGGAAGCAGAAAAGCCCCGGTAAGAATTGGCATAGTCTGTAGATAACACAACGGTCAAGGAGTCCGAGGAAGATTCGAAGGTGGGTGTCCGGCGGCCGCAGACTTGTTCAATCAGGCCCGAGTTGGTGGAAGGGCCGTCGTAGACGGCGACAAAATCAAATCTGCAGTCGTCATCGACTTCTAGGCTACAAATAAAGGTCTCTGTATAAAAGGTTTTCCAGCCAATTCAGTTCTATGTTTCTGTCACCCCATGAGGGTTTTTCCTTTCAATGTCTTGTCAGGTTGAGGATGACAAGCCTAAGGCATTTTTAGTCCTGAGTGGGACCTCAAAATTTTGGGGGATTTGCAAACTTTTGGAATTAGGGCTTAACATCAGGGCCTCTTGCTTTCACGTTTTTTGTTTGTGTGTGTGTGTGTGTGTGTGTGTGTGTGTGTGTGTGTGTGTTTTGCTTATAACCTGCTGGTGCTCTACCCCTTGAGCCACATCTCCAGTCCAGCATTTTGTTGCTTAATTGTCGATGGAGTCTTGTGGACTTTTCTGCTGAGGCGGGATTCAAAACTCAATCCTCTGGGGCTGGGAATGTGGTTTAGTGGTAGGATGCTCGCCTAACATGCATGAAGCCCTGGGTTCGATTCCTCAGTCAGCACCACATACACAGAAAAAGCCGGAAGTGGTGCTGTGGCTCAAGTGGCAGAGTGCTAGCCTTGAGCAAAAAGAAGCCAGGGACAGTGCTCAGGCCCTGAGTCCAAGCCCCAGGACTGGCAACAAAACAAAACAAACAAACAAAAAAACCCTCATTCCTCTCATCTCAGCCTCCTGAGGAGCTAGTGTGACAGGCGTGAGTCACTAGCTCCTAGCTAAGCCTTTAAGAAAATAGTCAACTTACAGAGCATTGCTAAATGTTTTCCTTGCTGCATCAATTCTTCGGAAAGTACTCACACATGGAGGTCACCTGTGGCTATTTCTTTTTCTCAAGTTAGGTCTCCCAACTGCCGCATGAGTTCACTGCACTTTTTTTCCCCAAAAGAAGTGGGTCATGGTACTTACAAAATCTCTTTGAAGCTTAATTTTATCCTGTATCCTTTCTCTACTTGTATATGCCATACACAATAAGCCAGTTCCGGGTGTGGCTTCGGGTAATTAGGGCTCGTAAAGGATCCTTCCAACGCGTCCAGGTATCCACCACAATCGGGAATAGCTGCAAAAGACAGAGGTGACCGAGACCCGGAATCAAAAGAGAGATTTCTTGCAATTTCACTGATGTTACCTGGGACCTGTGTTTGCCCCTCTCATTCGACCCTGGGTAGCATACTGAACTTCATCCTTATTATGTGACTTTCGGCCCTTAGTACAGGACAGGGAGAGATGCGGCCGCCTGTGGTCTGTCCCAGGTGTGGACCCTTCACTTCGGAGCCATAGAGGAAAAGGTCAACTCCCCAGACCAGGACTGGAGGCTCCTCCTTGCTCAGCTTCGCCCTCGCTGTCCAGCCGCGCTGCCCCCTGGAACGGGACCTGCTGTTTCAGTCTGGCTTTTCTTCCCGGGTCAGTGCAGGGCTTCTGGCTCCAGCAGAGAGTTCTTTGCTATTACTTCCTCCACTCCCTCCAGTCGTGCCTTTGTGCAAAGCGAAGCTCAGATAGAACCTTCAGACACACATCTTGGTACATCCATGAGTACAGACTCAAGCAATGGGGAAAATCAAGCACAGAGGAGCAATACCAAAGGCTTTTTGTACAAAAATATAAAATGGTTTAAATAGGCTGAATGAAGGAGGCGATTCGGGTAGGTGATAGACGGCAGGCGTGGAAAGGCGGCCTGGGTATACATTCGGAGAGCCCAAGTGCTTCATTTCAGAGGTCGAGTGGCATCAAGAACTCAGTGGCTTCAGAAGTAGTAGTGTTGAGATCACTTCTGACCTCGGAAAGAAAACCAGAGTGACGCCTTCCTCGTGAACCGCTCACTCAAGTTCATGACAGGTCCAGTGGAATTGATGGAGGCACAGGTAATGCAGAGTGGTGTAACATCTGATGGGGGAAAGCAGGCCGGCTTTCCTCAGTACCTGAACCCTAAGCCTGTCAGAACCACCCTGGAAACGGATCACCATGAAAGTCTAACCGCCCAATCCAAACCTGATGAAGCATGCCACCTTAAAGACCCTAATGGCTGACATTATTAGAGGTTAAATGAGAATACAATGTTCAGCGCGGGTTGGGAACTAGCTACTGTTTCTACTCAGGAGAGCAGATTGTCTCCAATGCCTGGGTCTGACATGCAAGGAATACAATATCCGATGGCTGGGGCTGGGAATATGGCCTAGTGGCAAGAGCGCTTGCCTCGAATACATGAAGCCCTGGGTTCGATTCCCCAGCACCATATATATAGAAAATGGCCAGAACTGGCGCTGTGGCTCAAGTGGCAGAGTGCTAGCCTTGAGCAAAGAGAAGCCAGGGACAGTGCTCAGGCCCTGAGTCCAAGGCCCAGGACTGGCCAAAAAATAAATAAATAAATAAATAAAAAACAATATCCAATGGCACTAACCCTCTATTTAGTCATCTTGGCCTTGCAAAAGGTCTCAGGGTTCCTAGTAAACAGGCTGACCACAGAGTTTCTGCTTGGAGCTCAAACATAGCATCCTTCAACCTGTAGTCATAATGTGTCAACCGCCTGCCTCACAGGGAGCTTGTTAGGAAGGAAAATTCCTGGGCTGCTTCAGAACGTTCACCAGAGAATTCATGGTCTCTGCCAGAACAAAGAAATCGGAATGTCACCGGTGAGGCCCATGACTGTGATTTGTGCACACTCACAGTCGAAAACTGCCCCTCTCTCAAGCAGAGAGATCTCTGACTGAACACACTCAAACTCCATACCAGAATCACCCAGGCCGGCGTGCGCACAACCTGTGTTCGCAGGAGGCGTGCAAGAGGATATGTCAACGACAACTTACCCGTGCCAGAATCGAAGAAGTAGTAGAAAATAAAGACAGTTCTCGGGATTGCTGCTGCATCAGTGACTATTTGCACTGTCAACGAATTGGATGAGGATTCAAAGACAGGAACAAAGTCTTTCTTGCTGCAGACCTGACCCAGCAGAGGGTCCGCGGTAGAGTTCCCATCAAAGACTTTAATGCTCTCATTTTCACACGTTCCTTCTGGATCCAGCCTGTGGACGGAACACACTCGTGGCTGGATAAGAACCACCAGGAAAGTGGGTTTCACAGAGCTCATATCAGCATGCACACACACACACACACACACACACACAAATAAGCGTCAAGTGGTGAGCATCAGCTTCCCTTTTGACCTCTCCAAGGACCGCCGACCCCACCGTCTTCAGTGTCAGTCCGTAACCTTCATGGGCTCAGAAAGACGCACTGACGTCCACACCTGCTATTCAGTCAGTGATGAAGAGGGGCGGAGGAGCCAGGGCGCCGTTCCTTCACACGTATCTGCCACCCCTGTTCCCCACAGTGCACCCCGCTGACCGTTCTGTATCTGAACTTCTAATTTACAACGGCTCCTCACTGACGCTTGAATCAAAGGCTGTTCAGAAGCAACTCGTCTCATCTCCCATGGCCGCCTCTCTCAAAGGAAAGCTCACCGTAGCTTCTCCATACTGGCCCTTTCCTTCCCCATATTCCCACTTCTTCATTCTGAAGGACAGGCCCACGGTGTGTTGAACATGGATACCCAGGGTTTCCTGTTTCTGCCCCTTCTGACGATATCTCCCCCCAATGCCAGAGGATGTATACCCATGGCTTAGAGAAATAGAGTTCTGCGTTCACCTTGGCCACTTATCTGCTGTGTACATTTTCACCAGCAACGTAACCTTGCTTGACCTTAGTTTTCTCTTCTAGAAAATGGGCATATCATGGCACGCTCTTTACTCTTGTGCGAGCTTTTATCTCCACATGAAACGATCCCCACCAGCCTGGCTCTCAGACCGTATCCAATATCCAAGCACGGAATCTGAGCCTCAACCAACTTTGTTCTTCCCACACCTTCGTTCCCTCTCCTTACCTAATGAAAATGATGTGCTTCTCGAATTCTACCATCCTAGGAAATCTGAATTTCGTCGTGAGTCAGCATTGTAAATCATCGTCTTCATTCCATTGTGGATCACCCCAACTATGATACTAGAGGAGCAGGGCTCTCCAAATGTCACCCCAACTATGATACTAGAGGAGCAGGGCTCTCCAAATGTCACCCCAACTATGATACTAGAGGAGCAGGGCTCTCCAAATGTGGTCCCCGGACCAACAGCACTTCAGTTTCCTGTGCAAATTCCCAGGCACCCATCTGGAGCCCCTGGGGGGTGAAACACTCCATGTGTGCCTTAGTGAGCACCCCAGGTGCCCGGGATGGCAACAACGTAAGAATCATCAGGTGGAGGGGATCGAACATAGGGACTTTGGGGTCAGGGCTTCCATTCTCCTTGCTCTACTCCCTGCACACTTACCAGTTGTGAGCTTACTCCCATTGAGTGACTTTTCTCGTGTGTGTGTGTGTGTGTGTGTGTGTGTGTGTGTGTGTGTGTGCTGGTCCTGGGATATAAACTCAGGACCTGAGTTCTGTCTCTGAGCTTTTGTGCTCAAGGCTAGCCCTCTACCATGTGAGCCACAGTTCCACTTCCAGAGTTCTTTTTCCTTGGTAGTTAGAGATCAGAGTTTCATGACATTTTCGCCTGGACTGGTTTCGAACTGTGATCCTCAGATCTTAGCCTCCTGAGTAGCTGGGATTCCATGCATGAGCTCCCAGTGCCCAGCTTCTCTGGGCTTTCTTATCAACAGATGAACTGTGACTGCTGTCTAGTGTTGTTCAGAGGACAAAGTAGGGGCTGCTCTCATGAGGCCCAGAGGCTCCACAGAGCTCCACTAACCACTAAACCTCAGCTTGGCTTCATATCAGAGTCTGTAAAAAATCACCATGAATATATACTTATTTCAAAATAAAAGTCGACATTAGAAATACTGCTGACTGTAGAGAAACCTGTTTCTTATCCCCAGAGACTAATCTATTATATGCAATACCACTGGTGAATCCAGGCCTTTGGAAGCCCTCTTGATGGTTCTATTGCACACCAAATTGTACTTTTCAGGCCTAGACTGTGCATCTGGAGAAGCTGGATACTAACCGTGGTCATTGCACTTACTACTTTTAGGGACTGTTTTGGCCTTGATGGAGGAAGGGCGCCAAGAGCAAGACGCTGCCCTTCCCCCAGCCCTGGGACAGTGTGGGAGGGAGCCACTCCCACCTTCTGGCCTCAACCGGAAAAGAAGCCCCCCCCCCCCGGCCCCTGAGGGGCAAACACGTGCATGCCACCATGATAGGGTTGTCCAGCCCACAAAGGAAGTCCCATGATCACTTGAGGGGCAGCCCAGTCAGCCAATCAGTCACCCACCCCAAGTCCTTCCCCTTCCGCCTTTGTCATCGTAATAAATTTCTCTGGCCCACCCTCTGGGGGCTGAGACGCGTCCCACCATCGCGGTGTTTCCCTGAAGTCTTCTTTCTGCGTCAGTAGGGGCTGGCAATGAAGGGGACTTCGGCATCCCACTCCAGCTTAGAGCAGTCTGGTAATGGTTCAGGCATTTCCCCGGGAAATGAAGAGGAAAGGATCCTCAGAGGCCCGGTACATTCTCCCCCGGAAGATTGGGGTAGAAGGGGGTCCGGAACCCCCCGACATAGGGATCCATCAGATCCCGACAACTACTTAGGCAATCGCACAAGTTTTCAACCTCCCCATCTGTGAACCCTAGCAGTGACCACACAGGACCTCGGCGAGCCTGTAGGCATCTTCCTCGCCATCATCACTACCATCATCACCATCACTGTCATCATCATCCGCGACTATCAGCCAACATCACCACCATGACTGTTGTCATCAGTTGCCAGCAACCATCTTCATCACTATCATTACCATCAGTTGTCATCATCATCTTTATCCTAACTACCATCACCGTTATCTTCGTTACCACCACCACCATCACCACCATAGTCATTTCAGAAACCATCAGCCATCTTATCATTGTCATCATAAACATGATCAGAAACTGTCCTACATCATCATCATCATCATCATCATCATCATCATCATCATCAGGATGACAACCCCCAGGAGTATCAGAATTCTTTCCACAGAGACTCCACCCCACCACCCTCTGATGTGGCCGCAAGTCAAGCATCCTCCTAAAACGCTGAAGCCTCTACTCACCGGACGTGGGAAAAGATGATCCTGATGTTCTTGTTTTCTGGTCTCTGTATTGTCCAGATGCAGTTCTCATTGTCACTGAGTTGCAGGATCAGGGCCTTGTGGGACTCTCCTACGTTGCTCCCTCCCAGATTAGCCTTGCAACTTGATCTGCCTGGTAGAGACCACAGTCGGCACTGAGGAAAGTTGGCAGTACTGGCCTCCTCCAGCAGTGTCTAGGTCTCTAGCATGTACGCATAATATACACCAAAGTTGCAGTTAATTGGTGCTCACCCATTCCAAAGCAAGCCACGAGCAACAGGCTTTTACCTTCTTAGAATGATTTCACTATATACAGTACACACACACACACACACACACATACACACACACTCGCTTTTCCAGAGAAGATCTAGTGATCAAAAAGTCCAGCTACAGCCCATGGAGCAAGGCTCAAGTTGTAGAGTACTTGCCTAGCAAGTGTAGGGCCCTCGGGTCAAATGACAGTATGGAGAAAAATAGACAGAGCTTTTGTTTTCTTTTTCATTTGCAGCTGAATAAATATGTATTTATTATATTTAATATATTTGTGGCTGAATGGATATAGATATATATATTATATAATGTCTATATTATGTATAAATATGTATTATATAAATATATAATAGTCTCCTACTTATGTTTACCTGACAATAACTATTCATATGCTTATTTGGAAAATATCAAAACTCAAAGACAAGAAAGAAAAATAGAATTCTGAAATCGTGTCTACACAGAATTAATGTTTCCAAATTCTTCCTCCTCATCTTCATCCAGATTGCAAAAATAGTGCCATGAATACATTTTAAACAAAAGTATTTTCATACTGTAAAAATTTTAATTTTCCCACTTAATGTAGGAGTCTTTCTAACAAATCCTTTCTAACAAATAAACATTACTTTTTAAACCTTGCTGAAGAATGTTCTTTTGCGCAGATTTTCCCTAGCGAAGCCAATAATGGAAATTTGTTGTTGGATGATTTTAAATTATGTACATATGCATATACTTCTACAAATATTTTCTACACCTTTATGATTCTTTGCAAAGATAAAGTCTTAGTAATGTAATTACCCAGTAAAATTCAGTATGTCCTTTCTATTTCAACATAACCCTGTCAAATATGCCTGAAAAAAATATTAGCACTAAACCCAAATCCTACCAAGAGCAGTAGAGTAAATTGTTCTCTTTTCTGGGCCAACTGTAAGCCAGGAAGCCATGGAAATTGCTCAGAGAAGCTTGGTGAAGGGAGGTCTTCTCTGCTTGGGTTCTGTTTTCTTACCTTCTGCCTTAGTTGAATTCAGCGCTGCCAAACAGGGGGAAATTACCAAAACCCAAAGGACAAGGCTTCTGAAGTGTTCCATTTTGGAGGAGGCAAACCTTGAGTGTCTTCACCTTTTATACTTCCCTGGGTTTCATAACGACGGGTTTCATCAGCTTCCTGGCCACCCCTAGGGAAATGTGTCAGGTTGGCCACACAAGGGGTAGAAGACCGTGAGAAGAGGGCAGCTGTGCGGCTGTGTCACTGGCAGCACTCCCCCCGCAGGGAGTCCTCCCTCTCCCCACGGCAGGGAGTCCTCCCTCTCCCCACTCCCTCGGGGAAGGACTGGAGGTGGGCCTCGCTGAGCTCCTCCCCAGGCACAGCACGCACTGAGTCTTGGCCTCTCTGTGCCCACCATGAAATGGGTGGTGCTGACCCCTGAGGGTGTCACTGCTCCTCCCCACCCAGGACTGAAGCCCAGGGAGCTGAAGCTCAGCAAGTAGGGAGGTCGTGGGGCATCTGGGTAAACTCCGTGCCCACCTGAGCCTCTCAGATGCCTGCAAGGGGGTGGGGGGGGAGGGCTGAGCTTGAAGGGGAAAGGGGGGCCAGATGATGAGGAAGAAAGGCTAGGTAAGGGACCCCGAGGACCTTCTGGTAAGTCGGCCTGCACCAGCAGAAACAGGTGGATCAGAGTCCCTCAGGCCTCGGGGACAGCCCAGTGCCCAAGGTCAGGCTACAAAGAGGAAGCGCTTGTAAGGAGGGAGCTGAACTCTCCCATCCATTTGTTCAGCAGAGATCCATCGCTCTTAGAGTGCTCTCACCCGCCTGGGAATCCAGACTACCCAGGAGACAACACAGACCCTGCCCTGGGGGCTGGGGGGGGGCGCTTTTATCCTAAGTGGGGACGAAGACAACAAGCAAACAAATCATGTAGCATTCAAACCTGAGAGGGGTGTTTTCATGTGTAGAGCTGGAAGATTGGACGGAGGGGTTGCCTTGGGTGAGGGAGGAGACAGCATGAAGGATGAGAAAAGGCATCTTGGGAAGTAGAAATCCGAGCAAAGACGACAGAGAGGAAAACAATGCCTTGCACATAGCGAAGCCACAGCTGGATGTGAGTGAAGAATGGAGGGGTGTGGGGGGGAGGTGCCGGGAGCGGAAGAGAGACTGAGGAAAGGAGGGAAGGTCACCTGAGAAAGAAATTGTATTCTAGGGTCACGTGGACCCTTTCGGTGAGGATTCTCCTGCTTGACAAATGTGTAAAAGAGCCGGTCAGCATCTCTGTGGACATGTGAGTGGGTGTGTCTGTCATCTGTCTCCGAAGCTGCCACCTCTCTGATCACCTCCACCCTGCTAGGCCCCTTCAAGGGCCCCATGAGGCAGGCTTCCTAGGGAGGCACGGTCTTTGTGTCCCAGGGATCCATTCCTAGTCGGTCCTCTGGCCAGATAAGGCCCGGTGCCTAATACTACAGAGGCAAGGCAGACCCCAGGACGCCAGGAAGCATTGCTCGTGCCGAGCTGGCACACCGGGAAGGCCCCTGTTCTGCTCGGTTGGGCTCTTGTCTGGGTAGTCACAGAGGCAAGGACCTGGTATCTGGAAGTGACAGTTACGGAGAGCACACGCCTTCTCCTCGCTAAAGGGCTGCTTACTGTGAGATGTAGCCACGTACTCCTCACCATTGGCTTTGTCTCTGAACCCCTCTCTCACACTGCCACCAGGATCTCCTACCTTCCACAATCTCTCATCACCCCAGAGTGGAGAACTTTGTGGTCCCCTCTGGGTGGGAGCCTGGTAGAAGAGAAGACCGTGAGGAGGGGCGGGGTGGGGGAGCCAGGCAGGAGAAAGGTGAGCTTCAGGCTCCTGGCTACGAATTGTGGGCTGCTATGGGGTAGGCAGACCTCCTCTCTCTGAGTCATCCTTGCTACAAGCCAATGGACCTCTCCACATGAAAGCCCAAATCTGTGGGCTCTAAAGCTCTCCATGAGTTCTGTCTCCCTCTCTGCCCGGAGGGGGCCTGGAGATCCCTTGTCACACGTGCTTCATGTTCCCTGACACCCAGGTTGCCACAAGCCCCCCCCCCCCCACGCCAAGCTCGGCCGGAGTTGTCTTACATGGACTCCATTTGTTGGAAACTTGCTGAGAATCTCAACAAAAGAAAATCGAAGTCAGGCAAGAGACGTAGGCAATGCCACCACTGTGAAGGGACCCGGCCACGCGACCTCACGTGACTCCCGAGCAGATGCAGATCCGACTTGGCTTCTTCAAGGCTCGCCGGGGCGGGGGTGCAGTCCCGGGAACCGCCATCCCACCCGGAGGTGATCCCTCACACACCCCCTGCCCCGCGCTAGACCTTCCATCACTAATGTCCTAAGGACTCGCAGACAGCCAGAGCTCTGCCCGGGATTAACGTCAGCCATCGGATGGCCCTCCTTCAAAACAACGCCACAGCACTGAGGACGCCATAAGTGAGAGGCCACACACTTGTTTCCTACAGTTGTGTTCCCGCTGTGGTTACTGATGAATTGCTGTTGTTACTTATGGGCATCTATGCCACCCACAGGTATCTGCGACAGAGCTGAGACATTTGTGCTTAGAAATGGGCTCCAAGAGCAGGCTAGATAGGAAGAGCAGATGTGTCAGAGAGGCACATTCCATGCAATGATCAGGGAACCTGGGCCTTGGGTTCAAGGTTCCTGTGACAACTGAAGAGGCTGATGGCTCAGTCAGCACTGGTCAGTCTGAAAGGAACTCCAGGAGCTCACCAGCTCCTGAACACACTGAAGAAGCAGGCAGGAGGAGTCTCTAGTGTTCTCTATGACCCCCTTAGACCCCTGAGCAGGGCCCCCAACACTATACAAGTTAGACAACTGAACCCCGAAGTGCAGGGTTTAGCTGTTCATACTGTGTCCCCTCAGGTCATTAGACAAGCTGGATCGAGAGCAACCAGATTCTCAGAAGAGTCACACACACACACACACACACACACACACACACACACACACACACACACAGCTCCAGTTCTGGACATCTAGCTGCAAGGAAACTAGAAAAGCCCTGAGATCCATTGATCCATTTATACTTCTCTGGCATTAGAAAAGCATTAGCAGCGTTCTCCCTCTCCTTCTTGTATGTAAAATATGACATGACTGTTTTCTTGAACCTCATAGCAGGAAATACATATGCTTAAATAAGGAGTATATGAAACGAAGAGGCATACTGACGCAGAGAGGCCAACTTTCAACGCGGCACATCCGAAGTACATAGTAAGTTGCATAAATTAGACACCATAGAAACGGAGTGGAGTAAGAAAACGTTGTTCTACAAAGGAAATGGTGCTCTTAAATTTTTTCTGCCCTCTACTCCCATGTCAAATTCCCTCGTTAGAGTGGCAAAGGTAAGGCTGCCCTCCGCTCACGCCCCCGTAGGCGCTGTACTTATCACAGCACTGGATGGCTTGGTAAGGAGATGGGTGGCAAGGAGAGTTCGTGGAGATGAAGGTGGCCGGGAACATCCTGGACTGGCTGATTTTGGCTGAACTGACACAGGAGAGAGGTATCACACCGAATTCCTCTGCATATCTTAAGACAAGACAGAGAGAGAGAGAGGGAGAGAGAGAGAGAGCACGCAGGAGCTTACAATTCGTTTCTTCTCAGTGTGTTTCTTCTATTTATCAAAGCTAACACTGGGCCATTCGGTGCGGCATCGGCCTTAGAGTCAAGCCGTCTGCTCTCTGCCAACTTCCTCTCTCAGCATTTCCTTTTTCTTTTTACGCACTAGGCATGTAAAATTAGATTATAAAATAAGGGAGCATGAGTTGCAAGCTGGGACCACGCAGCTGGTCACTGCCCAGCCTCAGAGAGTGGAATGATGGGAAATAGGCTGCACGTCCCTGTGCCCTGGCTCTGGGCTCCACCCACCATCTGACTTCCTACACCCACGACACCACTGCCACGGACATCCAGTGAAGGCTTTTCTCCACCCGCTCAAGCATCTGACCTACAACCCCTGGCCACCTGTCCTGGGCGGAGCCTCTGTCCTACTGGTCTACCTCCCTGTTCCCAAAGCCACTGGTAATGAATGAGGAAGTGACTGGGGTGAAAGGTCACGGCTGCCCTGCGTGAAAAGGAGGCGGAACTCATTCCCACAGCTTCCCCCACAGATGGGTCAGTCTACAGCAGGGGAACAGGATGGGTTCCGGTAAGGGGACGCCAAGCACCTGAGACCCAGTGAGTTTGGGTGACAGCAAAGCAATGTTGATCTACGTGGCATGCAGGCTGAGAAAATTCCAACCCCAAACTACAAGGACAGAAATAAAAACCCTCCCAGATTCGGCACCAGCCTTCCTCGGCTTCCCACAGCAGCCTGTGGTGTAGCCTCACCCGTGGTGTAGCCACTCGGGTCAGGAATGAACCTGAGCCAATCAAGAGCCCCGGGTTCCCACCTGAAGAGGCTTCATTGCACTCTTGCCCATGTGACTCACTTGATTGTCTTGGATACTTTGATGTAAAGGCAGAAAATAACGCTTATCAGCAACAGCATGGCTGCCAGGATCCCACCACCGATGATAAGAGTCATTATCATCCGGAGGTCCATAGTCTTGGTCATACCTGGGCAGAGAAGAACATTCAACTGGAAAGGTGGCCTCCCGCCCCACACAGCCGTTAGCAGGCTTCCTCCACAAGCTTCCTCACAGGGGACCAATGGAGCCCAAACAAGGATCCTCAGACAGGTAAAGCATAGACACTCTTCCCAAAAAGGGCTGCATCGGCCCAGGAGGGGCAAGAGGGTTTATTTTTAGGTAAAAAAAAAAAAAATTCTCAAGCCAGCTACCCGTGGCTCATGCCTATTATCCTAGTTAACTCAGGAGACTGAGATCTGAGGATGGTGGTTCAAAGCCAGCCCAAGAAGAAAGGTCCATGAGACGCTTATCTCCAATAAACTACTCGGAAAAAAAGGCAGAATTGGCACGGTGGCTCAAGTGGCAGAGAGCTGGCCTCTAGCACAAAGAGGCTCAGGTATAGCACCCAGGCCCAGAGTTCAAGCCCCAGAACCAGAAAACAGAAAGAAAGAAAGAAAGAAAGAAAGAAAGAAAGAAAGAAAGAAAGAAAGAAAGAAAGAAAGAAAGAAAGAAAGAAAGAAAGAAAGAAAGAAAGAAAGAAAGAAAGAAAGAAAGAGAGAAAGAAAGAAAGAAAGAAAGAAAGAAAGAAAGAAAGAAAGAAAGAAAGAAAGAGAAAGAAAGAAAGAAAGAAATGCAGAGATGAGATGGGGCAGATAGTAGAAGGAATTTTTACCTGTCACAGGTGGTGATGCACACTTAAATAACAAACAGGCCTTCACTAGAGGCAGTGGCTTAACTTCCAGATGCCGGGGCCTCCTGGACTATGCCCACATTCAGAATTGTCCCTTGCTGCATACATCATCAGTCTCTGAAGTCTCCTATGGAAATGACTGATTCAAAATGTTATTGTCCCAAGAAAATGGGAATCAGCAAATCTGTTTCATTTTTTTGTTATGTTTGGTTTTTGTTTGCTTGTTTGTTTGTTTGTTTTTTGTCAGTCCTGGGGCTTGGACTCAGGGCCTGAGCACTGTCCCTGGCTTCTTTTTGTTCAAGGCTAGCACTCTGCCACTTGAGCCACAGTGCCACTTCTGGCCATTTTCTGTATATGTGGTGCTGGAGAATTGAACCCAGGGCTTCATGTATATGAGGCAAGCACTCCTTGCCACTAGGCCATATCCCCAGCCCCTCCGTTTTATTTTTTTAAAGGAATTATTTTTTTAAAGGAATTATTTTTTCAGGAAAAAGTAGTTTTTCATTCTTCTACTCAAAACTGCCCATTTTCTTTCTAAGCCTTAAGTATTCCTAGGAAATCCAATTTGGAAGAGTCAATTTCTTTAGCTCTCTGACTCAATAGGGAGAAAAGAAACTGGTGAGGAAAGAAACAATCTGACTACCAAAACGTACTCACTTCCTTCTCAGTCTTCATTGCTAGATGAAGGCTGGGGGTTTAAAAATAATAATTATATGTCTCAAGCCTTTGAGACACAAAATCTTATTCGTTAAGATCCAAGGATGACGAACTCAGTTTTACAAGCTCAGTCTTCCCACCGAGCTGGAGGAAGGGACAGCCCCTAGATACTGTAGCATCTTTCCGGTCAGGCTGTGTGACATCAGCTCTTCAGACAACATCCCTGTTTCATGGAGTTCTAAATTCCATTCTCTGCTCACATATTTTAGCACCAGTAGAAATAGGAATTCCCAAATACTGCCTTAAGGCCTATAATTCTCAGTCTTCCTTTTTCAGGTATTTTTGCCCTTCAAAAAAACAAGGCTTGACTGCTCATTAAAAGCAAATTCAAGTGTTTTTTTTTTTGTAAAACAAAATTGCAGTGATATGGTGAAGCTAATATCTAAAAACACTTCAATACTTTAGATGTCAATCATCCTTAGACTTAGTACTTTAGTCACATGATGAAATAATACCGAACCATTTAAGAGAATTCAAATACAGATTCATTTGGCACCAGATTATACTTTGTGGCTAGAATGAATAATTCAAAAGCTGCTTGGAAGTATGCCAATTCTAGCTGGGTTCCATGATTTCAAGGCATTTGAACCCAGGAAAGCCAACTCAATTACATGAAGGAATTCTTTTAATTATCACAGTTTTTTTCTTTCTTCAGTTGTTAGTTTTTTCCCTGGATGTTCTGGTCAAAACCTAATTGAGAACACCAGAAGAGATAACAACAGAACTAGTACAGAATAGTCAGAAAATCCTCTCCAAAAAAACAATGAAAAATCTACCCCCCCCAAAAAAAAAATCAGAATCAGACCTTTTCAGAACTTTGGAACTCAGCAGCATCCTAGGAAGAGTTTCTTCAAGAAAGACAGCCAGGGCTCGGGCACGCAGCAAGTTTTGTGGCCCTGTACCCTTGTTTACCCTTCAGCTCCATAGTAGCCTTAGAAATAACCGCATTCCAGTGCAGCCACTACCAGAGATGCAGAACTTCAAGCACAAGGTCTTTGTTTCTTCTCCAATGTGGAAAAAAGCTTTCGAGTTGTCCCTCTTAGGCTCACAGCAAGAAGAGAAGCTGAACAAACAGAAAACCAACAGTCCTTAAGTCAACGAGAGAAATGGAATCAGAGCAAACAGCCACCAGCAAAACGGGACAGAAGATGGAAAAAAAAAGAGAGAGAGAGAGAGAGAATCACTGAGTCTCAGCAGCAGAGGCTACGACCAGAGCCAACAACTGTTGGTATTCTTCCAGGGAAGCTAAATGGCAATTAGTGCCAGAGGCTGGATGAAGACTAGCTTGAGAGTTTAAAAGTCCTGGAGACCCAATTTTGTTTTGTGGGAGAGCAGAGGCAGTACACCTTCATGAGTTTTACCTCCAGGAGTTCAACCAAGTTCTTACAGAGCTTTCAGGAAAATCTCCTTATGCTTTGCTTTCTGTAGACTCTGCAGTGCAGTGGCCTTGTTACCATAGGGAGATAATTCAAGTTGCAATTTCTGGCCAGGCCTTCTATGATGTCACCCCCACCCCAAGGTAAGTGGAGGAGTAGCTCATTACCATAGGGTCAGATCGGATGTCTAGAATCCCCGTGGGGTAACCAAGGACACTACAGAGTCAACCATCCAGGGTTGATTCTCTGCTCTATTCACCCTTCTCGAACACTACCCTGGAAAGGAGTGGGGGGGTGATCTAATTTAATACCTCTTTATAGTTTTGTTTTGATTTGATCGTGGGGCTTGAATTCTGGGTCTGGGCGCTGTCCCTGAGCTCTTCAGCTCAATGCTAGTGGCTCTACCACTTGAGCCACAGTGCCACTTCCGGTTTTCCAGTGGTTAATTGGAGCTAATAGTTTTATGGCCTTCCTTGTCTGGGCTGGCTTTGAATTGCAATCCTCAGATTTTAGCCTCCTGAGTAGCTAGAATTACAGCATCAATGCCTGGCTCTTTACAGTTTTAAGAGTGGAAGTGCAAGCTCTCTACTCAATCTTTGATGGTAGGATAAAAGTAGCTGGATGGACTACTACAGATATTGTCTAAAAGTTTTCTGTGTTGCTAGGTTGTCCATTTCCCGGTCCTTTTGTTAGACAGAATATGATTTTGTTGGATATTTTTGCCTGACCCCCCTCAATGTTTCCAGGCTACAAGAATCTTGAGCTTCAGATCTAGTAGTGTGAAGCAAAAATAAAACCCAGAAAACTCCCCAACAAGGCATTCCTTGGATCCCCCAATCCCCAGCTAGTAGACCTTCTCTCCATTTGTTTCATATGCAATGTCCATGGGGTTGTTTTTTTTTTTTTGTCCTTAGAATAAGGAAAGTACATAATCCCAGAAGTACAAGACTCTATATGTGAATTTTAAAAATATATACTGTTTAGTGGTCACAGCACTGTCAACCAACCCCAAAACTTTGTCCAAATCTGAGAATGAGTGCCTCATCAAATTTCACATCTAAGATGTCATCCTAACTAAACTTAACTCCTCTTTCTAGCTCGTCGTCTCCTTCTGCCTTTCTATGCACCGCATGCATTTTCATGCTTCTGAGCCCGTTAGATGGCTTTCCCAGGTTCTCCTCTTTGTCTACTGAAATTCTAACCTTGTGAAGCTTTAATGTCACCGTCTCTGTAAAATCGTCACTGATTCCTGTCTCTCCCCACTGCTTTTCTTATGAATTCATACATGTTGCTATAGCTATATGAAAATCTGTATGTTTGCCCTAAGAAATTCCAATTTGTGTTCCACCTTATTGACTAGATGTTGAGTACAGGAACATACCAAAACTCACTGAATCCTATGCTCTGATTGTGAGTTTTGTATGTCTCCCATGATCTCTCTCAGAAAGGCTTTATTTTTTCCAAGTTTTTTAATTCCTTCCTATTGAATCAGCAACAGTCAGAGGGACGTGGCCTTAATGAGGTTGGTCACCATTAAGAAGCTAGATTTGCCAAACCCTCTCCCAGTTTCCCTGTATTCCCATCATTACTTAGTTGCTCTATTTAATTCTCGGAGGGTTTATGTATCAAAAGGTTACCTTTCCCAAGGTGTTCATGAGTTCCAGAAAGGCAGGAACTGTGGATTCCTAAAAATCACAAGGACCTAGAACCCAGTAGGTGTTGGCCTATGGTATGGAAAATTACTCAAACCTCAACCTTGTCATTGTGGTGACAATGCACCTAAGCTCCTCTCAGAGCGGATTTGGTCTTTATTATTTCATTAAAGATATTTTATACAAGTCGTTAGAATCTAACTCAATGATCTGACTACCTCCAATATGTCTTAAGAATATTCTGAGTTGCAAGGAAATAGTCAGGGCACCAAAGCTAAATAAAGCCTCCATGACAGATAGGAAAACAGAAGCACGAAGAGCAAAAATGGCACCCTTCAGTGTTCCGGTCTGTAAAATGGAGTTACCAAGGGGGACTGCCTAGTGTGAGGCTATTCATAATGTTCTCAACAGGAAGTACCTACCACACTCCAGGCACACAGGAAACGCCCACCCAATCCTCTCCCCCTCGGAAGGGAAAGTGGTATAAGTCAGGCTCCCCGCCATAGCTCCTAGAGGGCTTTGGGCCTACACTTCCCAGGGACAAGCATTCAGTTGGTAAATCATATTCTTGTAACCTCGAGGCTATCTTAGAAAACCTTGAGGCCATATCTGGTCAGAGGACACTTTTGTCGAGTGGGATATAATATAAACAAGCACCACCGCTGGAGAATGTGTGCAGCTGCTGACCAAGGCGATAATGGTGATGATGGTGGTGGTGATGATGATGGTGGTGGTGGTGGTGGCGATGATGACGGTGACAACTATGTGGGTCGGAAACTTAATTATAAAGTATGACCATCATTCCACTCTGAGTCAAATTATCTTTGGCCTGCCTGAATGATGCTTCAATCTGCCTGGAATAAAGCACCTGCCTCGCACCCTCTCTTCCTACACTTCTTTTCTCTCCCTTTCCCGATACACAGTAAGCATGAAAACATGGCCTCTCTATCTGGCCAAATGGCTGGGCAGCTTTGAGGACTAGCTGTCCTTCACACTTTTAACCTGTCAAAATCATCTGGCAAATGTTTCCCACTGGCCTCCAGGGAAACTTATCAATTCCAGCCCGACATAGATCTGTGTGAGAACACAACAGCTGTGTGACTGACTTTCTAGCAGCAACTTCACAGGAGAGAGGATTCCCTTTACAACAATCACAGCATGGTTGTCAGTAGTGCGATTTTCTTCAATGGAGGGGACTAATCACTTGCGGGTGGAATAAGTTGCCCTGTAGTTCATCTATATCATAAAGAAGGTAGCCTTACCGACTTAAACCTCTGCTCTTCTCCAGAAGCACAAAGAGGACACGTGTGGGTAAGAGCTTGTGGGTCAAAGGGCTTACCTGAGTGAAGGTGGGGAGTGTGGCCTTGTCCCCCATATGTAAGACAAGGCCTGGTGGATTCTACTGAGAAATGACAATCAACTTCTAGATGCAGTTTATTATATGGCGACAGAAAGAGATTAGCCAAAATCCTGAGTGTTTTTTTTTGGTTGCTACAGAGGGGCTACAAAGTGGGAGAGGACCAAGGCTTCAGGGCCTGGGGCTGGGCTGGATCAGCAGGAATGTGGGCCAGTCTGTGGGGTGACTGCGGCCTGGAAACTGGGGTTCCAAGGATGCCCCTCAACAGGGTGCCAGTGGCTCATGCCTGTAATCCTAAGAACTCAGGAGGCTGAGATCTAAGGCTTGCAGTTCAAAGCCAGCCCGGCCAGGAAAGGCCGTGAGACTCGTATCTCCAATTAACCACCAGAAAACCAGAAGTGGAGCTGTGGCTCAAGTGGTAGAGCGCGAGCCTTGAGCTGAAGAGCTCAGGGACAGTGCCCAGGCCCAGAGTTCATGCCCCACATCTGCCAAACAAAAACAAAGGATCTCCCTCTGTGGTGAGAATATGGCTTTGGCCCCTCCACCAGAATGAGCAAAAACGCTCTTGAAGTCTGTAAAAGCAGACACAATGAATAAGGCCCAACCAGAGAGCTGCATCGATTTTACTTAGAAAAAGACTTTGCGCACCCAGGAGCTGTCCAGTAAACACATTTAGTTAACTGAGACTCAAATCGCAGGTTTTGGTAGCATGTCCATATCCAGAAAAATAAAGGGATCGCCTTTGTATCTGGAGCCACCTTCTTTCTGCGTTCTGTGTTGAGCATCTGTGAGTAGTGATTTGGGAGGCCAGCGGAAGTGAGTTAGAGGAAAGAAATGGGTTGGGAGCCCTGCTCAGAAAACCACATTGTGGAGCCCTTCTTTGCTTTCACATTGGCCCCGACAAATTTCTTGATAGGCTATGCCCTCTCTGCTAAACATGCCCAGAGCTATTCCTGTCTGCTATCTACGATACAAGCAGAGCTGACCCAAAAGGTTTCTGCCCATCATTTTAAGCTTTTGAACATAGACCTCACAGTCTTGTTCTAAGTATGCCAAACATTTGTCTTTCACCATGAGCTAGGAACTTGAACTTGGTCAGGAGTAGGTACCTTAACTGAGCATGCTCAGGAATGTCTTCCCCTTCAGCTTGTAGGTGGCAGAATAACTGGCCTCCTTAGAGGCCTGATGTGGGGCACACCTGGAAGTCAACTAGCTGGCCCCGCCTGTTTCTCAGTCTTGGGGCCACGTGTGGCTAAGATGGCGGCGCCTAACAACAACACGCGGCTGCTACAAGCGTCTTTGGTTATAACCCCGAGGCGGTTCTGTGGGCTGTGACGCCCCGGCTCTTCCACCCTTGATGGACAGCTCACCCCTCCCCTTCCTGCCGATCTTAGACCTGATTGGCTCCTGTGCCTTATATTAGTGGCACGTACTTCCCCAATAAACGAGATCTTGCTTTGACTTGACTCCCAGGCCGTCTGATTGTCCTCCCGTGAGGGAGGGCTGGGTGTGGGCGGCCTGCCAACCCTTGCCTATCTTGGCTCATCCAGGTCAGGGCATGCCTTCCCCATCTCTCCTGCGGGTTGGGGGAGAGCCGGGGGGGGGGAGGGGACTAAAAACCCCAACAGCCTGCCATAGGTGTCTGAGCTGTCAGCTTTTGCTTCCATGTAGAGCTGAGGGCACAAGACCTGGAAGTCATGTAATTCCCCCAGCTTCTTCTCTCCATGGGACAGTGAACGGGCAGGGCCTGAGTGCACTGAGACCGGCGGCAGGCGGAGGACTGGAGGCCCTGGGTCCCCCACCACCAGCACAGAACCCAATGCTCTGTTTACCTCTCCACTTGTGCGCACAGGAGATATCTCTAGGCTTGGATACTTTCTGCCTCTGGGGGGCCACAAACTAGGGGGCCTGTAAAGCAAGTGGGAACCTGCCTGGCCAACAGACTACGAGGCTACTCGTGACCAGAAACGGCTTCAGGGACACAAAGAAGGGAAGCTCCCAGGGCGAAAGCAGCACAGACGCCATCACCTACTCCTCGCCAGCCTTAGCCCCAACCTAGGTACAGCACCAACCTGCACACCAGCAGCCACGAGAGAGGCAAACCAGGTGCGCTCTGCTGGGAGAGGCGGGCGCTAGGAATCAGCTCTTGTGGTCTGAGAATGCACGCAAAGTTTGAGGGCTGGAGCTAAGTCAGCGCCTCCTGTCCAGTGATGAAACACCGCACCTGAACCCAGCCAGCACATGCGTAGTTCTGAACATGCCGCACCTCGAGCAAAAGGACTTGAGCTTCCAGACAAGGAGCTGGCTTCAGGAACACAAATCCTAGAAACACACACGGCGGGGGGGGGGGGGGGGGGGGGGAGGGGGAGAAAGAAAGAAATTGAGAGAGAGGGAGAGAGAGAGAAACAGGATCACACAACCCCCCCCCCCAAGAATCAACAACCACAAAGTGGTTGAATCTCAAAGAATGCAAAAGAATGATCAGTAAAGGTCATAAATAAGACACATGAAAAAGTTCCAAGAGAATACAAACAGCTGGATCAAATAAAGAAAATATGTAGAATATGAAAGAGGATTTCAAAAATATAATTAAAAAATTGGAAAATAAAATAAGAACTCTGGAAATAAAAAGTTCAATAACTCAAATTTGAAATTCTCTGTCGAGGGGTGGGAATATGGCCTAGTGGTAAAGCGCTCATCTCGTATGCATGAAGCCCTGGGTTCGATTCCTCAGCACCACATATATAGAAAAAGCCGGAAATGGCGCTGTGGCTCAAGTCGCAGAGTGCTAGCCTTGAGCAAAAAGAAGCTGGGGACAGTGCTCAGGCCCCGAGTTCAAGCCCCAGGACTGGCAAAAAAAAAATACTCTGCTGAAAGCCTTTCTTAACAGTGAAGCCTTTCTTAGCAGTTAACAAGTTGAAAAAAGATTATCAACACTGGACCACAATGTAGAGGAATTAGAACACTCAAAAGGAAAAAAGAAAGGGTGTGTGGACCATTCAAGGCATTTGGGGAATATAAGAAAAAGACCAAACCTGCAAACGATGGGCATAAAAGAATAGGTTCACGTGAAAAGCATGGAAAACATACTCTGTTTGTTTGTTTTTTAAGTTCCTAAATCTTGGGGAAAAGACAGTTATCCAGACACAGGAGGTTTACACCAAACAAGAAAAGAACTACTGCAAGACAGAAAGCTGAAAGAGAGGAGTATCAAGTCACACATAAAGGCAAATCGATCAGAGTAACAGCAGATGTCTCAACAGAAACTAGAAGTAAGGATGGGGAATCATGTATTTCAAATCCTGAGTGAAAATAACTATCAACATAGATTACTGTCACTAGAAAGCTATCATTCATAATTAAAACAGACATAAAAACCATCCAAAATAAAAAAAAAAGAATTTATGGTTAGGGCTGGGGATATGGCCTAGTGGCAAGAGTGCTTGCCTCGTATACATGAGGCCCTGGGTTCGATTCCCCAGCACCACATATACAGAATATGGCCAGAAGTGGCGCTGTGGCTCAAGTGGCAGAGTGCTAGCCTTGAGCAAGAAGAAGCCAGGGACAGTGCTCAGGCCCTGAGTCCAAGCCCCAGGACTGGCCAAAAAAAAAAAAAAAAAGAATTTATGGTTACAAGCCATCAATGCATAAGATAGGTAATATGGAAAAGATGGAAAAGAGACTTAAGGACTACACTGATAAGTGAATATATAAGCTCCAGAAGCTTGTCAACAATAAGCTTTGTTAACAGACTTGCTGCAAGAACCCCAACTCTCCACCCAGCAGAAGGCTTCCAAAACACTATGACTCTGGAGAAAGACTTTCCAGAAGGGAAAGACAAGCTCTCAACATGTACAGTGCAGCTCAGATATTTATTAAATATTACAAAGCCAACCCCCAAAAACATTTATGAAAAGCAAGTAGTTAATGTCCTTTGAAGGATCATTTTCTTAGGTGACCTCAATGTTCATTTGACTGCCCTGGTTATTGTAAATCCAGAACTGTACACTAAAATTTAACATGACACACTTGTAAGCTATGTTTTCTGCACTGTCTTCACTGTTACAGAAACAGATATACTTTTGTGGCTTAGGTGTTTAAATGTTTGAGGAATTCTAATGCAGTTTATTGGTTTGGACTGTGTGTATTTGTTAGATAAGTGTTTTTTAATTTATACAAAGACCTTTCTTTCATATTTTTAAGGGTATGGAAAGAATTATTAGACCACTTAATTTTTCCCACCTGATTTCTCTTGGAAAACCTGGTACTCAGTCTACATTCTTTTTCTTTTGGGGGACAGAGCCTTGCATGCAGACCGGCCTTGAAATCATGACCTATTTGCTTCACCTTCTGAAGAACCTTTGCTTTCAGATCTCCAGCACATATTTTATATTGCTTAATTTTTAAAATTATGTCATGTTTGTTGTTGTGTGTAATATTAATTCATATTATGGTCATTAATTTTATGTTTTTTTAAAAATTTTTATTGTCAAACTGATGTACAGAGAGGTTACAGTTTCATACGTTAGGCATTGGATACATTTCTTGTACTGTTTGTTACCTCCTCCCTCATTCCCCCCTTCTCCCTCCCCCTAATTTTGTGTTCTGTTGTATTATAGCAGTAGATAGGAATGTGATCATCAGACCTGGCCTATTCCTTATTTGCTTTATGACTCAGGATTTAGTGTTTGATATGAAGTGGGTAAGGTCGGATTGTTTTACCTGAGTAACTCCAGAACTTGTAAGAAAGTCTCCTTCACTGAGCTGATACAAATTCTTCTTTCTCCTGGCATGCATCAGATGGTAAATGCTGAGGCTCTGCATTGAGGGAACTAAAGAATATGAATCCAAGCAATTATAAGTCTCTCTGGCTGACTGGATTTTCAGATACTTCAAGTATTATATATGTGTTGAAGGATAATTCATTTTCACCTAGAAACAAATGCATTCACTCTGGAAGCTAATAGAAGTATTTTCTTCTCATCTAATGTTTAAGGTGCATTTGTTTATAGCAAGAGATGGCTTACACTTTCAATAGTTCTTTCAATTTAGTTCTTTGACATAATGTTTGCTCCCTTATAAACAAACCTGACCTTCATTAAACAGATGTTGTCTGGAGTGATACTTACAACTGAGCAGTGAGAAGCAGGACAAACCAAGTCGGTACCTTCTTGGCTGCACCTGGAGTCTCTCAATTTTACTGCCTCAGACACAATGTAGGCAAATCCAGCCACTGGATTTGCTTAAAATCATACAAGTCTGACTGGCATCCTCTTTTTTTCATTTTTGTAATCCATTTACCTATAAAATGCGAAAAAGCCAGCCAATGTCAATGAACTTGGCCTTGAATTCTAATAAGTGTCTCTGTGTTATTTCTTGCACAACCAAAACATAAAACCTAGCCCAATCTCCTATCACTGAACTTCAAGTCTTAGCTCCTGACATTTTTAAAATAATTATTAATTAAATTTTTTGACAAGGTGTTGTGCAAAAGGGGTACAGTTACATAGTAGGGCAGCGTGTACATTTCTTGTGATATCTTACACCCTGTTTTTCTTCCCCTTCCCTAGGTCAGGTAGACATATATACAATATACAGTATACCAAAAACATATATAGTAGCCACGTGGCCTACGCCAAAGGAAATTCGCCTAGGGCTCTAAATGTAATGACATTTTTAAATTGCTTGATTTTTTTAATTAACTGAAATAAGAGTTGATTACCTCTGTACGTTTGATCAGTGGTCTCACTTAGCCTTTTTAATAGAATTTAGAATCCTGTGAGAGAGAGCTGATGTCACACAGCGCCGTGGCCGCCGGAGCTTCAAGTGTGAGCTCTTCAGCTTCCATCTTCATTACTCCTAACAGGCATGATTACATTCTTCTTTCCAAAGTACAGGTCTGAAAATTCTTGATCACATATCCTCTTCCATAAGGCTTTCTCTTTTCCTTCTCTTTTCTCTAACGGTTGTCCTTCCCGCAGTGCTGGATGGTTTAACTGTAGTAAGTATGGCAGCCAGTCAGCATGTTGTTTGTTTGTTTTTTGCCAGTCCTGGGCCTTGGACTCAGGGCCTGAGCACTGTCCCTGGCTTCTTCCCGCTCAAGGCTAGCACTCTGCCACCTGAGCCACAGCGCCCCTTCTGGCCGTTTTCCATATATGTGGTGCTGGGGAATCGAACCCAGGGCCTCAGGAGTAGGAGGCGAGCGCTCTTGCCACTAGGCCATATCCCCAGCCCACAGTCAGCATGTTCATCCCAGTCTCCCGGCTCACTGTTCCCAGTGAGCGGTGCCACGTCAACCTGGCGCTCTGGGAGGATTTAGTGTTTAGAAAGAAGACTTACCTTCACTTAGAAAGACAGAACGAGAGACAACAGACTCCTAAGGTATCTGTTAGGGATCTGGGCAAGGAGTTGACTCGAAGTTTCCAGAAATTCTTAATCCTGAGATGGAACAATCTAGTTGGAGCAATTAAACTTTTTTTCCTACAATGATTAGTCGCTTTCAAAACAGGTTTAGATGATTATTTGAAAACTATGCCCTATTGTATTAAAAAAAAAACATTTGCACCTGTCCGGAGTTTTGAATAACATTTTGACAAAAATAATCCCCTTACTCCATAAAATGTTTGAATCCTAACATACGGAAGCGAAACTGCAGACTGTGGGCGTCGCTCAGTAGAGGCCAGTTTCAATGTATGTCCCTTTGTTATTGAAGAGGTCATCACGGTCTGTCGCTCCAATCTTCTGCTCTCTGAGTTTCATATCTAGTTCCTTTTCATCCAAACATAAGCGCCCACCTCCATCCCCGGGCCAGCGGAGGCCTCACGGGGTGTGCAGCGACTCCGTCCCCCCTCCACCGAGGACGCTTGTGGCGGTGTGCGGGGAAGGAGACTTCACTGCTCCATGCATTTCCCTGACCAGGTCTGAAAGATGTTCGATCTCAAGACGAAGGTTCTGGTCGGCATCGCCAGCAGCTTACTGATTGCTGCGATTGTGCTGATAAGCGTTGTCTTCTGTCTTTACTTCAAAGTCTCCAAGGCACTGAAGTGAGTTGCACGGGTAGCAAAGGGGGGCTCTTGGGGGGAGCAGGGCCCTCCCTGGCCCCCGTGGCCACACTGTGGGTGGGGTGAAGAGCCACAGGCAGGTGTGGGAAACAAAGGCGGCGTTTCTCCTCCTGGCGGATGAGCTCCTGAGCGGAATCCTCTTGGCCTGCAGGCCAGCACCGCTTTGCTGTCACCCAAACTCACTGGGTTTACTTTTGGGTATGAGGGTCCCCTTACGTGAGCCCCTATTCTTTTTTTTTTTTCTTTTGCCAGTCCTAGGGCTTTAACACTGTTCCCAGTTTCTTTGGCTCAAGGCTAGCATGCTACCACTTGAGACACAGCGCCACTTCTGTTTTGTTTCTATTTATGTGGTTACTGGGGAATCGAACCCAGGGCTACATGCATGCTAGGCAAGCACTCTACTACTAAGCCACATTCCCGGTCCTGTGTCCCCTGTTCTAGTGCTGTCAACTCACCAACCTGTGAGGGGGTGCTGTGGAGATGAGCTTTGCCTCCTTTCACAGAGGGCAGCCACGACCTCTTGCCTGGGTCAGTTCTTAAGATGTTCCCTCATTCATTGCCAAGTGGTGGTGGGGACAGTGAGGTAGACCAGTAGGACAGAGACTCCTTCCAGGGCAATTGGCAAAGGGTTGTTCAAAATAGAAGAGATACTGGAGTTTAGGGTGGGGATCCTTAGGTACGGGAGAGACTGGCTGTTGGCAGCAGTGGCACCCCAGGTCTTGGAATGAGATGGTTCCAGCAGGACCCAGACAACTGAAGCTTACCCCTTCTCACTCCCTAGATGTTAGGGCCTGTGATGGCCAGCCTGGGTTCCATGCCTGCAATTCGTGCTCTTTTTCTTTTCTCAGTACTGTGGTATTCAGGGCCTCACATTTGCTAGACAGAGGTTCTACTACTCGAGCCATGCCTCAAGTACTTTTTACTTGTGTTTGCTTTTCTCTAAATGTTTTAAAATTATCTTTAAGTAGTTGTACACAGAGGTTTTGACTCAATGTCAGTTTGTAAGTACAATGCATCTTGCTCAATGTCCATGCTTGCTTTGGTTATTTTTCAAATAAGGCCTCTCATTTCTGGGCCAGCTTAGGTTGTGACCCTCTTATTTATGCCACATATAGCTGGGATGATGGGCACATACCATCATGCCCAGCTTATTAGTGAAGATGATGCTCTCGGTGACTCTTTGCCCTCGAAGCTCCATCTTTCTGATCCCTGCCCTGCTGAGCAGCTAAGATTCCAGCTGTGAGCCACTGCACTTACTTCCCACTCCCCTGCGCTGTGACCTGACTTTACATGCTTAGCAACTGTAGGAGAAGACAAGGCGAGTGGTGAATCTGGCACAGGCAAAGAGCTCGAATGTCAGGCTGGTGTCCCCTGGGATTAGCCTTGACATTTTTATGAGACAAACTGAGAAGGAAAGTTCTAAGTTCCTGTTTTATGTCTTTCCTTAAGATGTGCAAAGGAATACAGTACTTCACATCTAGCCTATGGCACTCCAAGCAAGGTCACCCAGGCGAAGGTCATTCCAGCCCAAGTCATCACGGCGGACCCCTGTCGCCCCCTCCAGTGCTGTGATGAATGCACCATGTACACAGACACCCTGCCACCGTGCTTCTGTAACCCCAACGAGGGGCTCTGACAAGGCTGGGCACAAGAACGTCCATGAGCACCCTTTCTTTTGAGGTACACTGTTTCGTTATTCAACGCCATTTCTATAGCGTTTATGTGCTTATATACAAGTGAATGTGGTATTCTGTGCATTCTTATAAATGTACAGTAACGAAAATCATCATCTCTGCTTTAGTTGTTTCGGTAAAGAATGACCTTTGCACGTTTTTTTTCTTATCCACTTTGGAACTTGAGGCAATTAATTTGTAGTATAATTGCATTGCAATATAAACAGGAGAGTTAAGAGCTGGGAGTAAAAAAGAGACCATGTGGACTGTTTAACAAGAAGGGATACTACTGTGCTAAATGCATGGGTTTAAACCACAAAAGCATTTGAAAACTATGTTGAGACTGATGCTTCCTAGCAGCCCAGCAGAAACAACAGCCTTGGGGCTGGGAATGTGGCTTAGTGGTAGAGTGCTTGCCTAGCATGCCTAAAGCCCTGGGTTCAATTTCTCAGCACCACATAAACAGAAAAAGCTGGAAGTGGCGCTGTGGCTCAAGTGGTAGAGTGCTAGTCTTGAGCAAAAAGAAGCCAGGGACAGTGCTCAGGCCCTGAGTCCAAGCCAAAAAAAAAAAGTCTCTTAATGAAACTGGCTTTTTCTGTTGCTCAGTTTGGCTTGGATTTTGTTACAGGGTGTCTTGTCTTCGAAACTAAACACTGGGATGTTTTTCCTTTAGGTTTTACAAAGCAAACTTTGGCACACACTAGTAACTGAGGGCACACTACCCATTCACATCCTGGGGATTCACTTGCCTCTGAGGTCACAGGTTCAGCAGACAACACCAACCTCTTACCACAGCAGTTGCAAGGGCCAAGACGATGTCCTTAGCCGTGTAGAACCTAAAGGTAAAGACGAAAATCAGAGCAGAGGACAGGGGGATGTGGAAGAGGCCGGGATAGGTTCTGAGTTGAGGAAGGGACTGCTGGGCTTAATGTAGTCAGGGAATCAGACTGCTTTGTCCCCAGAGATCCAACACCACAGGGCTCAGGGTGTCAGTCACAGGACAGGCACTTGACAAAATAACAGTCTCTGTGGGCGTGAATTACAAAGAATCTCCAAGGGAAGGGCAGCCCCTGTGAACAGGGATGCCTCACCAAGTTTAGCTCCCTGACTCTAATCCCAGCAGTGGCCCTTTGGACCTCTGCACTCCATTCTGCTCAACATGAGGCTGCCAGTGAGGGTTGATTACCTCACATGCCTTAAAAAAGGAAAGCTGCCTCCCCTCTAAACGGCCTGAGACTTGACTTCTCTGCAGTGCTCGGAATGTCTCTCTCAGTTAAGGGCTCTGGGACATGGCCACACGAAACTGTTTGTAAGGATTGTGAACATGGTGTGAGCCCAGCGGGCCCTTGCAAAAGGGAGCATCAGAACACTCCCACCCTGAACCTGGGTTCCCCTTCTGACAGAGCGTGAACAACTGCGTCTCCACCGGGACTCAGCAATGTCTTTGCAAACATATAAGAGGTTCATGACCAAAGGTTTGTAGTTAGTGAGCAAAGTTAAAACACCTTCAACAATAAGCATACACTGTATATAACAAGATGTATATTCTAACTGTAGGCGAATACTTCTGGTTTACTCCTGAAATCAGATGATGGGGTTAGTAAATCTTGTACCGAATTGTCAAAAATCAGGTAAAAGGTATTAAACTCAAATAGACCAGGCTAAACCAGAATGGATTCTCTAAAGCTAAGTGTCAGGTAATCAAGCAGTACTTTGAAATGACCCAGTTAATGGCAAAATAAAATTTTTTTTAAAAAAAGATAAACACCAACCAAATAGAAAACTCTGCTTATCTCAGTTGTAATGATAAGGAAATCCTGTTTTAACCATTCTATAAGGAAAGCAAGTGACCAACCAGTTCTATTCCTTTCTTCAGCTCTTTTCTGTCTACAGAGCTGGCCTCCTCTGCTGAATTCATCAAGAGCTCCTCAATTCATAAAATACTAATAAAAGTCAATTCAACCTTTGAACTAAATTTGCTGTGATTTTGTTAACAGAAGAGTCGTTGCCCGGGACACCTAATGGGTTTCAGGCCTCCCTTAGTCATCTCAGAGATAAGGCACAGTTCCACCTTCAAGTGCTAAGCAACACCTTGAAAAGAATAAACCAAGGAAGACTCCTTCTGCCCCTCCACCATAAAGTCAGGTGGCTCCTGGCAGGGTCAGCTCCGTAGAAAGGAAGGCCCTTAAGGCTGCCTCCTTCTGTGTTCATTTCATCTCTATCCTGGTTGCAAGCTTAAAACACTTTTAGTAACATGGAAAGCAGACAAAATCCAGTTTGTTGATCTCAGAGTGAATGTATTTCTTTAAACACCTACTGGTCCTGCAAGATAAGGCACATATGAGGAGGCTATGATACCTCTGCCTGAGCCAAACTTCAGTCCAGGGGAAAAATAATGGCTAGGAGCCCCCAAACTCAACAATATTCAGCCTTCAATAGAGGCACCATCAAAAGGCATGGGACAGAGTGGAAGGGGTAGTTACAATGGGAAGAGCACAGGTGTAACGGGAGGCTCCCACAGGAAGAAGACATGAGTGTAGTCTTTGAAGGAAAGGGCAGCTTGGGTAGTTCAAGTACGGCCAATGGAGAAGGCTGGGTGGGGAGGGCTGAGAAATTAGACCAGAGGTCACTCACTACCCAATCGTTCCAGGTTCTTGTCACTTTCAAAGAATTCAGAGATGAGATGAAGAATTGGATGAAAGTCTACATACAAAGTACAAGCACGTGCTGAAGACAAATCCAGATCCACAGACCAAAGTAACACTGAGTGAATCCTAATGTGAACCATCAACTGTGGATAGTAATGTTGGTTGTTAAGCAGTGTTTATCATTGCCCTGGGGTGGGGCGTTGATGGGAGGTGACATGTGTGTTATGGTAGTAGGGGTTTCGTGGAAATTTTCAGCACACTTACCATCAACTTAAAATCTTAAAAGAAGACAGCAAAGTTTAGCTTTTAGAAATACATTTGACTGCAAAGGTTTGTGTGATAAATCTTCAAGTTTAAAAATTTGTGAATGAACTTCATAACAGAAATATAAATAGAAAGATATCTTTTTCTTATTTCACCAGGAATCCATCTCCCTGTTGACCAAAAATACTTTGGAAATCAGGGAGAAATTCATTGACTATCAGTAACCCTACAAAGCAATTTGGGCACCATACTCTAAGTTCACAAGTTTACTGCCACACATAAAGGAACCAAACTAAATCAGCCATTTAAAATAGGACCATTTGGGGGGATACTTTATTAGCCATACTGAGCTACTAAAAAAGCACCTCTGTGCTGAGCTAGCTTTGTTCCAAATTAAAAACCTACAGAATACAGTGGGAAATCATAAATTTACCAAATTCTGTGCTAGCAACTATTACTTTGTTATTGTTTGCTTTGAGGTAGTGTCTAACTATGTAGCCAAGGCTGGCCTCCTGCCTTAGCCTCTTGAGTGTTGTGATTACAGTTGTGGACAACAGACCTGGCTTTAAAAATGACTGTAATCTTCCTTTTTCTCAATTGCAATAGTTCAACAAACATATACAGAGAACTCAGAATTGGCCTCCCAATTTACTGCATCTATATTAATTCATGTTCTTGGCTCTGAATAATGAAGTATTTGTTTCATTGGTCATTGAGTAGACCACAACTACTAGAAGCTGCAAGACCATGAGCTCCTGGGTTCAGCATTTCTTCTCAGTGATAAGAAATCGCCATCGTCTAGGTATACATGTTATCACGGTCCTATCAATCATGGTCCATTTAAAATGCTAGCAAAAGTTGTACGCAAATCTTCAAATGACTGTGATTTGTTCCACATATTATGGATCCTCTGCAAAAACAAGTAAGATATAAATCAGCATTTTACAGGAAAAAATATCAAAACAAAATGAGGATGAGGTATCATTGTTCAAACAATGGAATATTTTAAGCAAAAGTTATTTGAAAATAATTCTGTTTATTTAAGACAAATTCCAGAGTGGATGTGTTTGAGATGCAAATTATCACCCTTCAACACATAAACAATAGTTATAAGTTCTGAAAATTAATAGAGACTTGCAATCTCCTTGATTCATACACCTTAATCCTTCAATTCAGAATCAGAATGTGACACATTAAACAGCCAGAAAAGGACTTCGAGGAGAAAAACCTGTGTGTGGCCAAGAAAGGAGAGAATTCCTTACACAGCCAGAGTTAACGAGATCCAACAGATGACTGCTTCCATTCTACACAAAGCGCCAATCCCAAAACAGTAGTACTCAAAATGAACACATGGCTTCTGATCTGCGACCTTCCTTCCTTCTACAGCTACACTGCAATGTAACCAACAGTCCTAACACCCAGATGCAAACTAATATTATACATGCCAAACACTACATTTCATTCATCATATCAGAACAACATTACCAAACGAAAATTGGTGATCTGAATTAAATGTTCCAAGTACCCATTTTTCCAAAAACAATTAGAAAGAGAAAATCAAACATTCTAAGCATTATTTTGCATAGTTCTAAGACTATCAAATAAGGTGTTTCTATAAATAAAAACTTCACTCCAAACACTTATATAACATACAAACCAAGGAATTGCATTAGAAATCCTTAAACATTTTAAACAGTTCAGCAACACAAGTATATATATATATATACATATATAATATGTCTTTGTAAGAGTGAAAACATCACAAACAACATAACTTATGAATGTATCATGTTAACTCTTAGTATACAGTACTGGATTTGTAATAACCAGGGCAGTAAAATGAACACTGAGGTCACTTTATGTTAAGACAATGATCCTTCAGAGGACATTAAATACTTGTTTTTCATAAACATTTTTGGGGTTTGGCTTTGTAATAAATATGTAATAAATATCTGAGCTGCACTGCACATGTTGAGAGCTTATCTTTCCCCATTGGAAAGTCTTTCTCCAGAATCATAGTGTTTTAGAGGCATCCCAGTGGATAGGAAGTTGGGATTTTGCAGCAAGTCTGTTAACAAAGCAATCTTATCATCCACATGCTCCTGGAGCTTATATATTCGTTGATCAATATAGTCCATAAGTCTCTTCTCCATCAATTCCATATTTTTAGAAAGAATCTTTTCCAAGTAGGAGCAAATAGGCTGTTCTTCGAGTCTAAAGATAAAATTTAAAATGTATCAATTTCCCTAACATGAAAACAAACCGAGCTATGCAACAAAAGCTATTATACACTGCTGAAATTTGTCTTCACAACTGTACCGCCCCCTTATGCTGCATTTCTAAAATACACTGCTGAAATTTGTCTTCACAACTGTACCGCCCCCTTATGCTGCATTTCTAAAATACACACACAAGGGTAACCAGACCTGAAGGTCCTCTACTCTTATATTTCTTTAATTTTCTTTATTTTGTACACCACTGCAGTAGGAATATAAACATGAAGGTGAATCACTGAAGGACAAGCCTTCAGAAAGCATCTTTTTTACTTTGAGCTCAAAATAAAAACTGATCTTGCACGTGTTTTGAAGCCATCATGTATATATTTCAAGTACTCCCCAAGTAGCTGTACAATTTAAGCTTATCTTTTCATTTTTTAAAAACGAAAACAACAAAACTTAACTAGCATAAAAGAAACTGAAGTGCCTGATTGGCTATGCCATTTTACATTCCCACAAGCCACATGTGAGAAACCCCATCTCTCCACATCGCTTTCCTACATTTTAGTCATTCAAATAAGCAGTGACATGTTATATTTTATTGTGCATCTCCTTAATCATCTTTGCATGTACTTGTCCTCTTTGGTGATATGATTCACTGTTCCATATATGTTCTAAGTAAGATTATTTTTAATGTTGAATTATATGCATTCTTTAGATCCAAGTCACCTGTTGGGTCTATGACTGCAAGTATTTCCTCCCTGCTTTATTTTAATTCGCCCTCTTTACAGCGTTTTTCACAGGCATTAGTTTTAAATGGTGATGCGGTCTACCCCCCAGTTTTTCATCCTGTGGCTCATGCTTCTGGTGTGATACCTAAGAAACCTTCCTCCCACGTTAGAAATGTTTCATAGTTTTGTAACTTGTGTTTTTATTCTATGATCCATATTATGTTCATGTTCATTTGAAGCATAAAGGCAATGATGGCTCACTTTTTGCCGGTGGGTGTCAAATTACTGCACACTCAATACAACATGTTACTTCTGAGCTTTGTCAAGAACTCCTTGGGGCGCCGGTTAGGGCTATTTCTGAGTTTTCTATTTTATTCACCAATATTAGGCTTGAATTCTATAGCTACATGATGTCTTGAAATCTTTCTTTCCTTAGAATAATCAATATTTACAAAAACTCGTGCTAAACTTTTCGGAACTGGACCACACCTGTATTTCAGTTAAGGAGAATTCCACCTGTGTTTCAGTTCAGGAGAATGGCTGTTTTTACTATGCTGCGTCTTTAAATGGATGAACCTGGTATCTCCATCATCTTAGTTGTCTCTGACTTTGTTCCTCAAGTACCTGACAATTTTCAGTTCACTGATCCTCTACCTATTTTGTTAGATTTATATGTATAACCATCTTATGGACCTATGTTTTACATGTATCTACAAGTGTTTTTGTGTATTTCAAGTTATTTGGAGTAAAACTTTGGGGAAAAGGGTAGTACTAATTTCATAAAATGAATCGGGAAGTCTTTCCTCTATTGTTCACCACGTTTGGCAGACTTGTCCAGTGGGACATTTGGGCCAGAATATTTCTTCTATATGAGCTCTCTGTGTTAAGAGTTAGCTCTGTGTCAGTGCAAATACTTGAAAAGCATGAACTTTAGGAAGGAAAGCTTTATGTGGCTCATGATTAGCATTGTCTATCCATGATCGGCTTGCGCCATCGCTGTGGGTCTGGAGAGAGAGATCACCATGGCAGCAAGAATGTGCAGCAGGTCAAAGTTGTTCACCTCATTGCAAACAAGGAGCGTAATGAAAGGCAGGGAGGGGCAGGATGTCCTTCAAAGCATGGCACCCCTGTGACCTACCCCATCCAGACAGGCCTCACTTCCACTGCCTCCAAATAATGCCATCCAATTATGACACTGTCGGTGGATTAACACACTGATTACAGCAGAGCCACCGCGAGCCAATCACTTTCAAATGACTGACTCTTCGCCCTAGGGATCAAGCCTTTGACACACGAGGCTTCTCAGGGCACACTTGGTAGTCAAACCATAACAGCCTGGAATTAAACTTCAGTCCTTTCAGTGGTTACGGGGTTACTCTATTATCTACTTCATGTTGTAGTTGTAATAGTTTGTAGTTTTTAAGGAATTAATCCATTTCCCCTAGGAGGAGGATTATTTGTGAGCATAAAATTATACTAATGATTCCCTTATTGTCTCTAGAATGGCCTTAGGATCTGTGATGGTATTCTCCATCACATTCCTCAGATTGCTGTTGGCATCTTCACTCTTATTTGCCAGTCTTTCTAGGAGCTCATATTTTTAGTAGTAAGGAATAAGCTTCATCATCCAGTAATTTTTGTTTGCAATTAAACTGATTTCTATTTTATTATTTCCTTTTTTGTTTGGGAATTATTTTCCTTGGCTTTTAAAAAACACATTTAACTTTTGTTTTTGAGAAAGGGTCATATCATTTAGTCCAGACTGACCCTAAAATTGCCTTGAACTCCTGCTTTTCCTGCCTCAGCCTCCTGAGTGCTGTGGTTACAGGTGTATATCATCATACCTAGCTTTAAAATCAATTGCTTTGATGGTTGTAGGTCTACTCAAGGTGATCAATTTCTTTTCTTTTTTTTTCTTGTTGGTCATGGGGCTTGAACTTGGGGCCTAAGCACTGTCCCTGAGCTCTTTTTTCTCAAAGCTAGTACTCTACCACTTTAAGCCACAGTGCTACTTTGGTTTTCTGGTGGTTAATTGGAGAAAAGAGTCTCACAGACTTTCTTACCCAGGCTGGCTTTGAACTGCAATCCTCAGATCTCAGCCTCTTGAGTACCTAGGATTACAATCGTGAGCCACCAGCACCCAGCTTATGAATTTCATTTCTATTGGTAGTTGTAGTTTTATGAACTCTCCTTATTACTGTAAGCAAACAGTACTATACACATCCTTATCAATATTTCTTTAAATGCATCCCGCAAATCTTACTATGTATCTTTACTCATTTCCATAAAACTTCTGGTGAGACCTCTTAAAACTGATTTCAGTTTGTTATTTAATCTTCAAGTGTTTGGGGAAATCTCTTACTGTGCGCTATTGAGCTATGATTTCTTGTTTCTCTATGTTTAGAGAAAATACTCTGACTTCAATTTTACATTCTGTTAGGTTTCCTTTAGGACTTAAGATGTGATTTATCTGTGAATCCTCCACAGACAAACACACAAAATGTGCATCTGCTATTGTTGCAGAGTCTTCTGTAAATGTCAATTCAATCCTGTTACTGGCGGATGGTACTTAGGCCCAAACTAATGTGACTGCCTCATTTTCAGATAAACATTACCTATCAATATATTATTATTTATACTATTATACTATTTAGTTTGGCAAAAAAGTTAAGCCAAAACAATGTCCAGAGTCCTGAATTTCAGTCTACAACAATATTTTGACACAATAAAATTATTATCTGTGAAAAAGGACTGGAGATAATCTTAGTATTAGCAAATTCATAATTAAATACATGCTGCAAAGATGAGAATAAAAGCTTATATACCGGGGATAAAAGCTTATATACTGTAAGTAGTAACCACTCTACTATAGTTTTTGATTACTCCAGAAAAATCCTGTATCAAACCTATCTATAAAGAAAATCTGTTGCAATGTCAAACTTACTACAATTAGAAATTAGTACAAACAAAAATAACCCCTCTGTATATCACCTTTACAATAAAAAAAAGAAAGTGAAAACAAGGCCAACATGACTCCTACATGACTCTTCTTCTATTATGCAAGTAAGTTTCCACTACAACACTTAGCTGAAGCTTGTACCCCTCCACAAAATAGACGTCTGGCCAATGCGCGCCGCCGCCTGTCAAAGCAGCCGGTTCTGCTCTACAGAGCAGGGTTAATGCACATTTTAAAAGCTACTACAACTTTCTATGGAAACAGATCCTTAGTGTTGAGACAAATCTGTTTCTTTTCATCTGATTTCCTATCAAATCTAAGCTACATTTGTCTCGATATAAAATACTTACGCAGCACCAACAGTGCCTTCCTGGGGCTTGGGGCCGTTTTCCTGCCATTTGGTGCTCTGCCCCATGCGAACATGGCTCACTTGACTGCATATCTTCTGGAGAAAAGGCAGCAGCTCAGAGTCGGGCACGCTCGAGTTGTCATTTGCTTTCTTCGGTAAGAAAGACATTGCATTTTTAAGATCCTTTTCAAGAAGGGAATGATGATGTGGCACAATTTTACACTGGTTTTTCATGTTTTCTTCAGCCGGTGGCTGTGCACTTTTATCAATGAGAGCCTTTAAGTTTTCAGCCATGTGTGCAGATGTCAATCCAGTTCTAAAGGCAAAAGGTGTAGAGGATGACCTGTTTGAGGCTCCCGCAGGAGATGACTGGAGGGAGATGGCATGCTTGTATCCAGCAGTTCCCAAAACAGACTGAAGCTGCTCCCCAAGGGGAATACAATTCTAAACAAGTTAGAAAAGCCAACGTTAAGAATAACAGCTCACTGGTTGGAGGACTTAGCAGGGGTCTGGCACTGCACATCGCTTCACAGAGTTCTCAAAACATCTTCATGAAGATGTTATACTGCTATTTTGCAGTATTAGGTAGAGTGGACCAAAGTCAAAGGCACCTGGCCAACGCAACCAGGAAGTGCTGGGAACAGGACGTAAACCCAGCAACCTAACTCTATGGTCATCATTTCACTCTAGTTCCCCCCACCCCCAAATTAAAATTAACACTAGTATGCATCATAAAAATGTACTGGCATATCTTAATATTTTCACTACAAAGGTTGCCTTACTTTATGGCAATAAGAGTATTCTTAATTTAGTAATAATAGTTGATCATTTTGTTAGCATTCAGTATCATTTCCAATGTTCAGTCTATGGTAGGATACTTATTTTTACCCGATCCTATCTTTTTTTTCCCCTTATGTGCCAGTACTGGGGCTGCATGAGCTTCCTTAGCTTTTCACTCAAAGTTAGTGCTCTACCACTTGAGCCACACCTCCACTTCTGTTTCTTTTGCTGGTTTATTGGCAATAAGGGTCTCTTGGATTTGTCTTCCTAGATTGGCTCTGAACTGTGATCCTCAGATTTTAGCCTCCTAAGTAGCTAGGATTACAGATGTGAACCACCAGCACCCAGCTTGATCACATATTTATGATAGGTTTTTACAAAAGCTAGATGGAAAATTACATTATTTAAGGTCAGATGTTCTATGGGTATATTTGTGACACTGATTAAGATGAGGGTAACACTTGGCTAATGGCTTTAAGAGTTTCCAAAATAATAAACTGGGGCTGGGAATATGGCCTAGTGGCAAGAGTGCTTGCCTCCTACACATGAAGCTCTCGGTTCGATTCCCTAGCACCACATATATGGAAAACGGCCAGAAGGGGCGCTGTGGCTCAGGTGGCAGAGTGCTAGCCTTGAGTGGGAAGAAGCCAGGGACAGTGCTCAGGCCCTGAGTCCAAGGCCCAGGACTGGTCAAAAAATAAAAAGAAGAAGAAGAATAAACTGTACTCTGGGTATATACCTTAACTGCTTATGCAATACGCTTTCTTTAGAAGATTCTGGCTTACCTTGAAGAGAAAGTTATACTATATTCCTATCAGGCTTTTCAATTTTTCAACTAAAGAAAAATGACCCCCACTCTAACTATCAAGGGCACGTGGCTCTATCTTCCCATGTTTGCTGTTCAACAGCTTCTGAGAGAGACTGGAAAAGTCATTAGCAAGATTAGCTGGAGAAACTCTAGGCATTCTAAAACTCATCACTAAACCAAGCCAGATCAACATTCTCTTATTCAACAAGCATTCACCAGAAATCTCTGTGCTCGGCTCTATTTCAGACTATGAAATACAGCAATGATCAAACCAAATGAAAACCTTAACCTCTTGAAGCTTACATACTAGGGGAGCAGGGAGAAACTACGTAGGAAGAGGGAAGGGAAGGAAGAAGAATATATCATTGGATGGAGATGGTGGTAAATGAAGCCCAGGAAAGAGAAATTTTGCGAGGAAAGGTACCCTTTTCGTAACAATTCAGCTGGGCGCTGGTGGCTCACGCCTGTAATCATAGCTACTCAAGAGGCTGATATCTGACGACTGCAGTTTGAAGCCAGCCGGAGAGGGAAAGCCTGGGAGACTCCTTACTACCAAAAGAGCTGCGTTCAAGTTGGGTAAAGTGCTAGCCTTGAGCACAATGCTCAGAGGCAGCACCAAGGCCCTGAGTTCAAGCCCCAGGACCAGCACCAAAAAAAAAAAAAAATCCCTTCTTCTTTTATAGAAATGCACTTTGGAAGCACTTGGATGTGAGGGCGATCTGGCTGCGACATCTGTCACCCCATTGATCGCCAGGGTTGATTCGGCTGATCTGGCTGGCTAGGCGGGTGTCCCCTTCCTCCCTCACCGCTCCATGTGTGTCCATGTGTGTCCCTCCCGAAGCTGCGCGCTCGGTCGAAGAGGACGACCATCCCCGATAGAGGAGGACCATCCCCGATAGAGGAGGACCGGTCTTCGGTCAAGGGTAGACGAGTAGCTGCGCTCCCCTGCTAGAACCTCCAGACAAGCTCTCAAGAAATGCACTGTGGAAGAAGGGTCTTTATATACAGAAATGATAAATGACAAACCTGTCAATTTACCTTATTCTATCCAGTGCAAGTTTTGAGTAAACTTAAAATATTTCTAGAATATTTAATATGAACTATATATAAGTATAAATAACATCTCACCTTTGACTCAAAAAAACCTTTACAGTCATAATGGGGAAAAAAAAAGCCCTAATTCCTCTGTGATCCCTCAAAAGCTTATATGGCAGAAACATGATAAATGTATGCTAACAATAATGACACAGTGGAGTGAATGTCATATGGTGGTCATTAAGTTGTCAGAAAATTTAAATAGAACATTTTTCATGTTAAGGTATTTCTATGGAAAGTGTTCTTTCCTGACGGCTATATAGTATTCTAATTATTTATAAGAAATTCACTAAAAACAAGACTAGAAAATGCAGCAGTGGAAAATGTACAGAAGTGCTTCAGAAAACAGGACGTGACATCCTCAGGTGTGGCTGCAGTGTGCGCAGTGGGAAGCAGCTGTAGGGAGGAGGCCGTGGGCCTCTACAGCCACAAAGCCGCCCCGGAGACCCGCGACCCGCGGTTAGGTTACTGCGGTCAACACTGGGGCATACAACACCCACGGGAAAAATCGCTTCTTTGTAACCTAACACTTCTGTTCAACTGAAATTCACAGAAAGGAAAACTTGCTATTTACACAATATCACCATAAAGTTGTAACAACACAACTCAAAACTTTACCATCGAATTTCAGTCCCTTCTAAAGTTGAGGTTTAAAACACAGAAGTCAGTAAACTACTTAGATTTTATCCATGTATCTCCTCTAATCATTACCAAATACTTTCTCAATAGTTTCTCCTTTTTAAAAAATCTTCCACTAAGAGTTATTTTCAAACTATGATTTGCATGAGATTCACCTAGGCATGAACTATAGGCGTGACTATTCAAGACTCCTGACTCCTGAGACCTAGCCTTTGGATTGAGCGGTGACAAGAGAAGCAGCCAGGGGCCTTACACAGGAGAAGGACCAAGTAAGTCCATCTACATGTGGCTCAGGCAGCTGAAAAGTCAAGGATGGAGTGGAGCTGAGCAGCAGGACCAGTTGAGTAACGACTGCGGTATCCAGTGAAACAACAGTGGGAAGGATACGCTTCCGCCTTCTGATTTCTCTCTACTTGGGCTACTCCAGTACTAGCACTGATACCTGTAACCCCTGTTGTACTTGTAAGTTCTCTACCTCAATTACTTATGTTAAATTTCCACACCAATCCTGTGATCTGTGTATTTAAAATTCGCAAGATGAATTTTAACCTGAAAATTCATATTAAAAATAAATTTGGGGCTGGGAATATGGCCTAGTGGTAAAGTGCTCATCTCGCATACATGAAGCCCTGGGTTCGACTCCTCAGCACCACATATACAGAAAAAGCCAGAAGTGGTGCTATGGCTCCAGTGGTAGAGTGCTAGCCTTGAACAAAAAGAAGCCAGGAACAGGGCTCAGGCCCTGAGTCCAAGCCCCAGGACTGGAAAAATAAATAAATAAATAAAAAATAAATAAATAAATTGAACCTTCCCAAAAGGACAGAACCAAGAAGTGGCAGGATGGGAGCTTCAGAGTCCTTTTGTCATCAAAGCTTTTCTCTTGCTTCTTAATCACACTGCTGTCTTTGGCTCTTCAGGATCTCCTTTCTTCTCCTCACGTCCTACCAAACAGCTACGTTCCAAAGGTCGGTCTTCCTAGCTTCAGTCTCTCCTGCTGAACTGTTCCCACTGTGAGCCCATCTCCCAGACCTTGCAGCCTCTTCCAGAGGTTCCCTCTACGTCCCCAGCCTGTGCCCCCAGAGGCAGTCAACTTCCTGCCAAGTCATGTCTTAGTCGCGGCTCAAACTCAGTATCCCCAAATTAAACTCCTTTTGTTTCCCCCGAGGGTTTCTGCCCCTGGAAGCCAAATTATATTTCTGGTATCGCCATCCTCAAAACTTCAATGTCACTTGTGATTATTTTTCTCCCCCAATACCATTTTAAGTTAGCAGTCTCAATAGCTCAACTGATACAAAATGGCACAACCTAGTATCTTGTTACTGTGTCTAATCTTAGACCCCATCCATCAACTCTCATCCTGGCCAGGAACAACCTGGACAGCCATTCTCCTTGCTGTGATCTTGCTTTAGTTAGGTCACCTGGTGTGCATCAGTGGGTTAAAATCTCTTAAAACAGGCCAACAACCTTCACAGATTTAAAGTGGCATCCAAAGCTCTCGATGATCTCGGAGAATCTACTTTGCTAATCTATCTGTCAAAGAGGAAAAAAAACCTTCTAGTCAATTCCTAGCTATATCATTCCTTCTAGCACAGAAAATTTCATCCCTACTATCATTTCTCTCGAATAGTCACCTTTCCAGTGAATTTGCCTAACCCCATTCTTTTTTCTTTAGTGGCTTGGATAAAATGTCACTTACTTATTTTAATAAGCCTTTTTAAATCTATCTCATTATTCCCAACTTACATGATTTAAATTGCTTAATACAGTTTATAGACAGGCTATGGGCGAGCTGGCCATCTGGGTACCCTCAAGCCAGTGCCCTGCTCATTAAGAAGGCGAATTCTATTGGTGGGGAAGTCTACAAAATGTGACGTCTGTGAAACTGAAATGAGTTAAATCACAGAACAAATTTAAATACAATTACCTTACTAAACAACATTCTTTTGAAACTTCAGTGGTATCTGGAAATGAATCCATTTCTGCTTACCTGCTGCTGAAACCTAACCATGTTCATCAGTTGCTGAGCTCCAGGTGATAACTTTGACCCCATGGACTCCATTATGGTTTGGATATTGTCGAGGTCTATTCGTGATCCTAAAGCGGAAGTGCTTTGTGATGAACTTGGTGACACTGGTCTCATCTGTACCATGACTTTACTGATGAACACACACTGCTTTTCACCAAAGGACAGTAACTATTATGAAACAAGAAAGTTCCAGGAAATGAAACTAAAATCAGTTATCATTTAAGATCACTTTTCGGCATTACCAAAGCAAGAGTAGACTATTCAAGAATCTAAAAATTAAACTTCAGGATCTGGAGGTATGGCTCAAGTGGTAGAGCACCAGCCTTGAGCAAAAAAAGCCAAACAACAGTGTAAGGCTATGAGTTCATGCCCAATTACTGGCACAAGAAGTAAATAAAGTTAAATGAAAGAAAAAGACTTAGAATAAAAATTAACATCAAATATATTTTTAAGGTTTTCTTCAGAGTAATCAGGCAGAAAAAATTCCAATGCATCATGAGGCTTAAACCAACAAAACAAACAGTTTTCAAACTATAAGCTGGGCACCAGTGGCTCACCCCTATAATCCTAGCTACTAAGGAGGCAGAGATCTGAAGAGCGAGGTTCAAGCCAGCTCAGGGAGAAAAGTCCCTGTGAGATACTTATCTCCAATTAACCACTCAAAAACTGGAAGTAGCATTGTGGCTCAAGTGGGAGAGTACTAGCCTTGAGCACAAAGAGGCTCAGAGACAGCACCTAGGTGCTGAGTTCAAGCCTCACAACTGACAAAAAGAAAAAAAATCCTATAAGAAACACATAAAATTAAACAGGGAATTAAAGCTTTATTTACTTAAGTTAAAATGAGCCATATCAATCTTTGATCCTTTATAACATAATTGAACATTAGCTGTCCACAAGCCCATACCATGTTTACTGAAATCCTAAGCAAAATCAGGTGAATTAATTTAGCTGGCTGGTTTACATGCAAAGAAGGTAAATTTAGGGATAACTCTAACTTGTCAAAGGAATTTAGTGAATAAAAGAACCTGGCTCTTCAGTCTGTTATGACAGAGTTTTTGTTTCTTCTATATTGGTTGTTTTATGATACGGTGTGGGGTTGGGACCAAGGATATCAAGTATACAAGCAAGTATTCTACTTCTCAAGCTACATCCCTAGCCCTCTAAGGGTCCATAGTTTACACATCTACTTAGCATTTCTCAACTAAAACTGGACACCAAGTTGGTTTAATTGTACTGTCAAACCAACAGAAAGTAAGACTACGTAGAACAAACACAACTTAAAATTTAAATGAATTTAAAAATTTGGCAGTAACTTACCTTTACTTTACAAGAATGTGTGGAAGATTCCAATTTCAGATACTTTTTGTACAAAATAATCTTTTCAGGTTCACTAAAAATAAAACAAAATTCTCTTTCAACCACTGTCACGTTTAGCATTTACATTTAGAAGTAAGTTTTTCCAGGACAACACTTTAAGCCTGAGATTCCCATTTCCTAGTGAGGCTCGGGCTGTTGGTGTCCTCACTGCCTTTGCAGTGCCTTCAAGAACTTCACCCACTTACAGACACTACATCCACTACACTAGCTGCACTAGGACTGAAGGAGACGTATGTGCAATTGTGTCACACAGAGCCTGTTTTAAAGCTCAGGAGGCATGGCATGGCTCTTAGTTCTAACGTACAAGAACATAAAACAGTTCCTATTTTAAGGAAAGACGAGGAATCTTTCAATGAGTTCAATTAGAAAACTGCAAAGTGTGAGCTTTAGAACAGGTTAACAAGTAGGCTTATAGAGCTGAGCCTTAGATACCTACAACATTATAATAAGTTTTCTAAAAAGAAAAGGCGTTCAGTGTTTCAGACTAATGTTCGGAAAATAGATTGCGGTATATTAAAGAAGACAAGAAACACATTTCCCTGGTTTGCTTCCAATTAAAGTCCTCCCAGTAATTACCAATCGCTTTCTACCAATTCACTTCCAACATCCTACAAAACAAAACAAAAAACAGGCCGATTTAGGCTGTCTATAAGAGGCCTAATGGTGTATAACATTTTACACTTACTGGCACGTGTTTACTTTCTGCCCCTTAATGTCTGCCGTGGATGTCAGAGCCTCAAAGAAGCAGTGCAAGGCTGAGGGAAATAAAAAGCTGACGACCTGGGCCCAGACAAGTCACAAACCTGTTATCCAGGACAGTGCAGACATTCTTGCCCCTGCTGGTTCCACAGTACTCCTCTCCTAGGTACACTTCCATATTCCTTGCTGAACTGAGAATGCCAATGGAAAGGATTTCTTCGCCTCCATGAGGGTCGCAATTCAGATAAAGGAAGCAGGGGTGCTCACTTTGGGGGCTGCTGCTCCTCAAACTCACCAGATCCTGGCTGAGAAGGGAAATGATTAGGAAGTATTACGCCGGTTTCTCTCTCTCTGCGCGGTACTCATAGCACACTCTTTACATGACAGGTAATAGAGACAGACTGGCATCCTTCCCCCCCCCCCTTAAAAAAAAGTTGACAGGTTTTTTTTTTTTATTATTACAAAAGCACTTTTCTGATGTGGTCATTTGAATAATTATTTCCTCTAACTGCCACTGGCCCTGAGGTCCAAGCGCCTCCCCCTAATGGTTTACCCACAGGTGCTCGGCGCAGAGCTCAGGAGGAAGGCTCCCCACATCAAGGCTGGATATGGACATTCTACTAACACCTGTGACTAAGTCTATCTCCCGGACGGCCACCGTGCGGTTCTCTGTCGTGGAGCTTTAGCGGTCGTGCCTTGGGTTCTGCCCGCCGTTTCGGGTGAAGGAGCCCAGGGCAGATCCTGACCGACCCAGGGCGGGGGGGAGGATGCTTTGAAGCCCGGCTTCCAGGCTGCAGCCGCCCCGCCGCCGAGTCCCCCACCTCCCTCTCCCCACTGCGCAGCCCCGGCCCCGCTCGCGGCCCCGGCTCCCCCCCCCCCCCCCCAGACGCGTGGCTCTGTCACCGAGCGAGCGAGGGCCGCCACCCCAGTCCCCGCGGGCCCCCGCGCACCCCGGAGCAGGCGGCAACAGCAGCTCCTCCCAGTCCAGGTCCGAGGCGCCGAGCCCGGCCCGGGCGAGCAGGCTCGGCGCCGGCGCCCCGCTTTCCGCATCCCAGGAGGAGGTCAGCGTCGGGCCGCCGAGCGGCCACGCGTCCTCGGAGCCGGTCTCCATCGCGCCTGCAGCTCAGCTCAGGCCCGGCCGCGGAACCTCTCTTCCAGGGCCCGAGTGTCGGTCCGGGGCGGAGCGGGGCGGAGCGAGAGCGCACCGCGACTTCCGGCCGCTTCCCGTCCCCACGCCAGACCCGCCGCTTTTCCCACTCGGAGCGGGGACCCGGCGAGCGGATACGCGCATGCGCCGCGGCCGGAGGGCGCCGCGGCGTCCCAGCGCGGCGGGGGGGAAGGGTCTCGGGGCGGACGTGCGCGTGGACGTCAGTTCACCTGCTTCGGAGCCGGGCGCAGGCGCGGTGCGTCGCGCGCGCACCGGGGGCGGTTGGTGGACGTTGGCCCTGGGAACTGAGGAACTGATGACGTGGGCGACGTGGGCTCGAGGGCTCGGGGCGGGGTGGGCACGGCGAGGAGCCCGAGTGGGCCCGGTCGAGGGCGGTCTCCTGGTCCCACGTGACCGGGTGACCCGGAAGTGAGCGCGGATCCCGCCAGCTTCCGGCGTGGCGTGTGTGCGGTGGTGGCCGTGGGTCCCAGCTCCGCCGCCCTCTCCAATTAACAATTATATTTTTTTTAAAAAAAAGAAATAGTGGTTGGTTGTTAAGGTCCAGTTGTGCTAACCTGTCCTTAGTTCAGTTCTGTACTTACTGTTTCCGGTGGGTTAACTTTCACTGCAACTTGAGCCAGTCTCTCAGACCTTTCTGTTAGCATTTCCCCAGCCTCAGGTCCTCAGCTCCTCCCACTAGCCCCCAGATCCACCCATACCTAGTGAGCCACTCCTACTCACTACCTACCTACTTCCCCTTTACCCCCAGAGAAGCTGCCACCTGGATGAGGTGCAGATGCCATGTAGCTCCCTCTCCTGTGGGAACTATGGCCCCACTATGAACCTCCTTATGAACCTTCTTCTCCTGCTTGTGATTATCTCCGCATGGTCCCCTGGGATGGCTGGGACATATCCTTTCAGTATCTCACTTAACTTTTCCCAAACTGACCTCCAACTCATGATGTCCCAAGCAGTTGAGGCTAGGGATAGGTGCCACCACACCACTTTTTTTCCTTAATATTTTTTTTATCTTGGTTGAATCCACAAATGCAGAATCTATAGAGAGCAGTGGAGGGCAACTGTACTTAATACTGTCAAGATAGCACATCTCAAAGTGACTGATCTCTCCAGCTTGACCTATAGACTCAGTATGATCACAAGTCCCAGTGAGTTTTTCGGTGAGTACCAAATTATAAAGTTCATGTGGAAAGGCTAACGACCTAGAAGAGCCATCAAATCATCAGAGTGTTGGAGGACTGACACTGGGCAATCAAGACTTAACTCTAAAGCTAGGGTAATCAAGCCTGTGGAACTGAGGAAAAGAGCGGTAGATCAGTAACTAAACTGGAGCGCCTAAAAATTAAGCCTACAAGAATGTAGGCCTAGGACCATAAAACAGAAAAGTTTTTCCCACTAGTGCTGGAACAACTGAACAAAACTTAGACCAGGCAGAGTGGCTGGTAGTTTTTTTTTTTAATTTTATTTAAATTACATTTATTTATTTTTGGCCAGTCCTGGGCCTTGGACTCAGGGTCTGAGCACTGTCCCTGGCTTCTCTTTGCTCAAGGCTAGCACTCTGCCACTTGAGCCACAGCGCCACTTCTGGCCATTTTCTGTATATGTGGTGCTGGGGAATCGAACCGAGGGCTTCATGTATATGAGGCGGGCACTCTTGCCACTAGGCCATATCCCCAGCCAGCTGGTAGTTTTAATCTCGGGTACTCTGAAAGCCACAGAGATTGGGAAGGTCACCGTTAAAGGCCGGCCTTGAGTTAGTGAGACCTGCCTCAGTTAATAAGCTGGTGATATCAGCAATTTGGAAGGCTACAGGCAGAAGGGTATGGTTTGCATCCACGTCTGGAAAAAAAAAAAAAAGGGGAGAGCTCACCTAAAAGGTAAAGCAAAAACTATACTAGGGATATGGCTAGAGTGGCAGTGAACCTAGCAAGTGCAATGCCCCAAGCGCAAACTCAGGTATTAAAAAAAGAAAGAAAATAAAAGGGGTGTGGTGGCGTAGACCTGTAATCCCAGCTCTCTCCTGAGGCTGAGGCAGGAAGATCTCTAGTTCCAGGCCACACAAAACCAGAACTAGTCGCGGACTTCACATCCTCCACAAAAATTAAGTTCCATCCTCGCATCCCTTCCGAGCCCCAAACTCGGCCTTTTCCCCCGCCCGGCCGCCAGGGGGCGCAGCGGCGCCACACGCCCGCGCATGCGCACGGAGCCGGCCGCGTAGGGGCGGGGAGCGGCCGCGCGCGATGACCGCCGCGGAGGCCCGGGGAGCCGACCGCGAGGGGCGGCGCGCGCTGGGGCTCTGCGTGCTCTGCGGCCTGCCGGCGGCGGGGAAGTCGACCTTCGCGCGGGCCCTCGCCCGCCGCCTGCGGCAGGAGCGGGGCTGGGCGGTGGGCGTCCTCTCCTACGACGACGTCCTGCCCGAGGCGCCCCCGGACGGGGCGGGCGCGCGGCCGCCGGTCAGCACCGGGGCGGGGCGGCCGGGCCCGGCAGCGGGCGCTCGGGCCTGGGTGTGGGGTGATCGCCGGCCCGGGGAGCGGGGGGTTGGCAGTGGCTGCGGAGGTGCAGGCCAGGCCGAGGAGGACGGGCGGGAGCACGGGGCTCAGGCTCCCCGGGGGTTCGGTGCTCGGTGTGGGCGCGGGGCCTGCGTTGGCGGGGACGTGGTGTGTGTGTGTGTGTGTGTGTGTGTGTGTGTGTGTGTGTGTGGCTATTCGTACCTGACCACCACATAGCTCGCTTAAGTCTAAGACCAACTTGTGTGTGCTAAGTATACATTTCCCAAGCTGTCTACTTACGCCCCAGCGAGATGAGGCACCTTGGAAAAAAAACGACACATCCAGAGGACAGTCGCCCTCCAGATCACGGCCCCTTGAGATACTCTGAAAGCTTAAGTTTGTCTTTTATTGTTATTATTATTATTATTGGTTAATGCCTGAATGTAGATGAATTCACACGAGTACAAATCAAATAGGATGTGACTGGGCGTCTATGCAGAGATGTTCTGTGTTTGGCCAGTGGGAAAATTCCAGGCCTTTTCCTGAAAGTTTATCTGCTTTTTTGTTCTCGGTTACTTGTGAGGCAAATTCAGTATCAGGGTGGCATTGGATTTGCTTGATAGTATTTTGACCACTTTAGAGAAAACTGGAAGTTGTCAGTTGCTATATTTTGTATCTCTATTAGCGAAGTTTTTCCACTCTTTCTCTACAGAGGCATGGGAGTCTCTTGGCTATTGTGATTAGAAAATCTCACCTTATGGAAGGTTCCGGTGATGTTTTGCATGTGGTGTGATCTCAGTACAAAGGCTTGGACAGGAGTGCTGGGAATGTGGCCTAGAGGTGGTAGAGTGCTTGCCTAGCATGCATGAAGCCCCGGGCTCCATTCCTCAGCACCACGTGAACAGAAAAAGCCGAAAGTGGCGCTGTGGCTCAAGTGGCAGATTGCTAGCCTTGAGCAAAAAGAAGCCAGGGACAGTGCTTAGGCCCCAAGTCCAAGCCCCAGGACTACCAAAAAAAAAAAAAAAAGATGCAAAAAGAAAAAGAAGATTTAGAAGAACTAAATAGAAATTCATTAAAAATAATAATAAATAAATAAATAAATAAAATAAAAAGGTTTGGGGCTGGGACTATGGCCTAGTGGCAAGAGTGCTTGCTTTATATACATGAAGCCCTGGGTTCAATTCACCAGCACCACATATACAGAAAATGGCCAGAAGTGGCACTGTGGCTCAAGTGGCCGAGTGCTAGCCTTGAGCAAAAAGAAGCCAGGGACAGTGCTCAGGCCCTGAGTCCAAGGCCCAGGACTGGCAAAAAACAAACAAACAAAAAAAAAAAAAAAACAAGGCTTGGACAGCAGGAGAGGGATCTCAGCCTCCTGGCCTTGTATTTTCCCTCCAGTGTTCTCTGCAGCCCACAACCAACATTAAGATCAGTTAGGTTCTCAAACCACATTTGTCTTCCTTTGTCTTTCCCAAATCCATCTTGACCCAGGGAACTTTCATTGACTTACCTTGCTGTGTACAGCCTTTTGGCAATTCAGCACCAAACCAGCACCATTTTATCTTAACTCAGCTGTTTAAATTTGGCAAGATATTCACCTTGGCCCCCTCTTTTTCTTACACAGCAGTTCATTCTGTTTATTTGTTCCCTCAGTTGTTCATTTGATACACATTTCTGGAGCACCTGTTGGGTGCTAGGCACTTAGCTGGAGGTTAAGTATACAGTGAACCAGCAACCTGGCAGAGAGATAGAGAGCACACAGGCCTAAAAACCTTAGCCCTGCTAGAGCGGACACCGCATATGTATAGAGTGGAGTGTCTTGATCGACGAGGAAGGGGCTGAATATCATCTGCATGTTGAGTCAAAAGGCTCCAAACAGCACTGGCAGAAGGGAAAGTATATGAGGACGAGAAGCCGGGGTGAACAAGGTATCTGTGGAGTCCTCCAGGTGGTTCTGTCCAGTAAGCTGAGATTGCATAGAGGGCAGGTTGCAAGTGAACCCCGGTAAAACCACCCTTACTGGACAAAGCTTAATGTAAGCTCTTGTTCTTCCATCTTTTGTAGCCATCCCAATGGAAGACCCTTCGACAGGAGCTGCTGAAGTATCTGGAATGCTTCTTGATGGTTGTCATTAATGGGGGTCAGATGTCTGCCCCAGCCAACGTGGCTGAAGCCATGTGGGAAGCTTTCATAACCTGCTTAAAGGATCAAGATTTGGTATTTCCAGTGGTATCTGAGGCCCAGTCTTGCTACGTCTTGGCAAAAACTGTCATTTCTAGACCTTTGCTTTTGGTTTTAGATGACAACTTTTATTATCAAAGTATGAGATATGAAGTCTACCAACTGGCTCGGAAATGTAATTGAAATACCTTCTTCCTTATGCATGGGTATATTTATTCATATTTCAAAAATCACTACTGTCATGCCAGGTGTCAGTGGCTTATGCTTGTAATCCTAGTGGCTCAGAAGGCTGAGATCTGAGGACAGTGTTGCAAAGCCAGCCTGGACAGGAAAAACTGATGCTTTCATCTCCAGTTAACTGCCACAGAAACTGCTGGAAGTGGAGCTGTAGTTCAAGTGATAGAGCACAGCTTTGAGCAAAAAAAGCTCAAGGAAAGAAAATTAAGAATCCCCACTGTTTCCAGAGAGTTTGTTGGATTTAGGAAGTCTATATGGATTTGATTTTTAAGTATTCCAAGTGGAATTTGTCCTGCTGCAGATGAGGTGATGAGAGAGAGAGAGAGAGAGAGAGAGAGAGAGAGAGAGAGAGAGAGAGAGAGAGAGAGAGAGAGAGAGACTGGGAATGTGTCCTAGTGGTAAAGTGCTCGCCTTGTACACATGAAGCCCTGGGTTCGATTCCTCAGCACCACATATATAGAAAAAAGCCGCAAGTAGTGCAGCGGCTCAAGAGGTAGAGTGCTAGCCTTGAGCAAAAAGAAGCCAGGGACAGTGCTCAGGCCCTGAGTCCACGCCCCAGGACTGGCAACAACAAAAAAAAAAAGGAGAGAGAGGTGTTAGATATATGTGTGTATTTCACGTTTTGGAAAGCTAGATCAGTAATTGAGTCATTTTAAACTTTTCAGATTCGTTTGGCTTTTGCCAGCTCTATTTAGATTGTACTTTGGAGACCTGTTTGCAGAGAAATTGCCAGAGACCGGGGGCAGTGCCTAATGAGACCATCCACCTGATGGGAAAAAAGATAGAAAAACCCAACCCTGGGAAAAATGCTTGGGAACACAACAGCCTCACAATTCAAAGTCCAGCGTGTTCTCTGGAGGCCAGGTATCCTACTCAAATCATCCTTGCTACTCAAACCATTCCCTGGTGGTGACCATCTGGGCTAGGCATGCTGAATAAATGCTCAACCATATTGGCTTAGCTTATCCACACACAGGCTCCAGAGTGTTGTGTGGAAGAGCAAGCTGAGGTCCGAAAGATCACTTTGTCCAGTGTCAATGAACTTGTAACCGCTGAGTTCTGAACCCATGTTTGTATAGTAATTATCAAGAGTGAAACTTCACAAGGCCCCAGAAAAATGATAAATAGAACACATCTTTGATGCCCTTGCCTAGGTACAGCAGTCTAAACAGATTGCCTACTAGTTTTCTTACAGAAAGAAATCTGTGGGCTGCAGGTATAGCTCAGTGGTAGAGTACCTGCTTCATTTTATGCGAGGCCTTGCGTTCCAGATCTAGCCTTGCAAAAGTAAAGTTCCTAAGAGTGGAACTGATTCTTCACTATCATATCCTGCCCATCGCTCCAGCCCCCTTGCTACCTACAAACCAACTGGCTTTCTCTCTTCCATGATCACAAGGAACTTGTTCTTGCTTTATGCCTGCTATCTCCTCTGCCCTTCCTACATTCTTCAGTGGACCGCCTGGCCTTCTAAGGAATTCAACAGGGCTCTCCACTCACTCGTAAAAACATGGTTGCATGGTTTACTGTCACTCTTTCTCTTACCACTGCACAAAATTTTTTTTTTCTCAATTCATTTACCTGTCTCTCACGATTACATAATCAGTTTTGGAGGCCAAGGATCATGTACTACTTCCCAGATTAGCACAGTTCAACATCTAGTTGCACATTTTTCATATAAAATGGTCAGTATTTGTTAGATGAATGGATTCTACCTCTGATCAGAGAACTTTGCTAATCCTTATCCACTAGATATGCAGCCCAGAAATACACTTTCTCTGGAATACTTCAGAAACATTCATCTTTCTCTGGGTATTAAGGGAGGACTTTTATAGGCTAGTCCAGAATTTAAGGAGGGAAGGTAATGACTTTTCAAAACTTACTAATGCAGAAAATTAGTATTTTGTAAATTAGGGGAGGCTAGTGCAGCTGCATTTACAAATGAAAGGTAGCTTCCAAACTAGTTCACTTTTGTTCCTTTTAAGATCTTGGGTTACACAAGGATCCTTTAGTATTAATACAAGTTTTTCAAAAACATGTTTGATAGGAGGACTTACTGTATTTTATCCCTCTTTCTCCAGTCTTGAGGTAACTGATATACTGCTTACTACTGCCTTGGAAAATCCAGTAAAGCACACTGAAGACAACGTGGAGCAAAAGGTCAGTCCTCCCAGACAGACTCGGAGCCAGTGAGGAGGATCAATTTGTATAGACCTTTGAACTTTTAGTGTGTAAATTGAATGTTTGGTGAGTAATAGTAAAAAAAAAAAATGCTTTGTCACTGGCTTGGCATCTCACAGGCCTTCAGCTTCTGCTGTCCGGATGCAGCCGGTGCTGGCCAGCTATGCGTGTACTGGCGACCACAGCTCCAGTTAAATGAGGAGGAACACTGGAGACCGCTGACATTGTTGGGGGGCATGCAATATGCAAAGATGGGAACGTTTACACCACAGAAATAAGCCAGAGCTCCACACAGGTGTGGGGAGTTTTTCTTTCCCGAAAAGCTATTAGACATTCTCCAGGATACAGCTGGGATCGGTTTACAACTAGATGTAATTCATTTACACCCTCTCCTGGAGAAAAGCCACCTTAACTTTTCTTACTAGTCCTTCAAATGAGTCCCCTATGTTCTAATCATTTATTTTATAGAACTGTACCATAACAATGTTTATATCCCACAGGAAACTGACAGAATAATTTGTTCTGCTAACTTTCTTCATAAAGCGGACCAGGCACTCCGAAGAACTGTCTCTCAGACCATGAAGGAAGCAAAAGGTATGTTGAATCCTTAGGCTCTGTTTAGCTGCTGTGATGACTCTCCTTTACACTCAGGAAGTTTATTAGTTCCCAAAGCTTTTTATCATGTTAATTTACAGCTACATGTAACTTGAATTCAAATTGTACCTCTGGAATGGGGGTGTTGATCATCCATTTATCTTCCCAATAATTTTACCAAGTGGCTACGTTTTATTAGGCCATTTTTAGATGCTGGGAAATCAACAGGAAGCAGAAGAAGAAAAAGACAAAAGAGTAATTATGGGAATCTGTAAGTGCTCTGAAGAAGTAGGGCAAGGCACTGTACAGTGCTAATGGTAACAGGAAGAGGCTTCTCAGGGAAGACGTTAAACTGAGAGGTGAAGGACACAAGGACACACCCCAAAGCCCACTCCGGACAGCAGACACATGGTGTGCAAATACTAGAGGAAAAGTTGTTTGGAATATTCTGGAACAAAAGAGAGGCCACTGAGCCTGGAGAAGTAGTTAGGACTAAATACATGACCATCATGGAGTTTGAACAAGATCAACTATTGTAAACCTGAATTTTACAGATAAAATATGTGGCAGTTAATAATTTTATGAAAAGAACGTGAATTTTAATTTATTTATGAGTCAAACAATAGCTAACATTTATCCTTATATATATTCTTTTATATAAAGCTAAGTGCTTTATAGTTCCTGATCTTTGCAATCCTGTAAGGTGGATGTACTTTACAAATAGCAGCTTTATATACACATAATCTGTTTATAGTAGCATTATTACTAATAACCAAAAGGTCACTAGACATGTCTATCCATACACTAAAAAATTATTCAGTTAAATAAAATGCAGACAGTATACAATGTGAAGCTTAGAAATCTATGAAATAGCCAGGTGCAGTGGCTCACATCTGTAATCCTAGCTACTTAGGTGGCTGAGAACTGAGGATTGCTGTTCAAAGCCAGCCTGAGCAGGAAAGTCCATGAGACTCTTTATCTCCAATTAACCACCAGAAAACAGGAAGTGGAGCTATGGCTCAAAATGATAGACCACTAACCTTGAGCAAAAGAGCTCAGCAATAGCACTGAGACCCTAAGTTCAAGCCCCATCATTGACTCAAAACAAAAAAAAAAGTTTATTCACGCACACACACTAAACCAATCACAGAATATCACAGAGTATATGACTCCAGTCATGTGAAATGTCCAGAGCAGGGAAATGCTGAGATAAAATTAGGTTAGTGATTGCCTAGAAGTTCTGGGGAAAGACAAGGGGGTAGTTAGTTATAAGGGTGACAGCCAAAGGGATTTTAGGTGAATAAAATGTTCTGAAATTGACTGGGAATGGTTGTGAATATGCTAAATTTCACTGACGTTTAAGTGGATAGATTTATGGTGAGTATATCTCAAAAACCAAAATCTCAGATTCTCAGTAATACTGCCCATGACATTGGCTTCTGTACTGAGCAGAGCAGATGGAACATTCCATCATCTTCAAGGTATTACCTGTTCCAAAACCAAAATGTCACTTATTTCTGCTTTTCACCTTACGGAGGCAAATGTTACTGAGTTGACTGTCATGGCTCTTGCTAACCACAAAGAATCCTTCTCATTTGTCTTCTGTTCATAAACTTCACAGTAAGTTATTTACTTTCTCTGAATTGTTTCATAAGACTTTCTTGGATCACATCAATGTGACCTTTTGTCTGCAAATTATTACAGTGCAATCATGATTTATAGAAGATCCAATTGGTTCATCTGAGGTAATCAAATTAGTTTCTTAGTCCAGATTTATTTAGAAATAATTTGAGACTATCTTTCTTTTTTAGATGAACAACTACTTCCTAACAACTTGAAGCTTTTAGCAGAAGAACTTAACAAGCTCAAAGCAGAATTTTTGGAAGACCTAAGACAAGGAAACAAAAAATACCTGTGCTTCCCACAAACCACTGACATATCGGATGTCATTTCTTCTTTTTGTAGTGAGAAAGATAATATCATACAAAAGTATTTTTCAAAGCAACATTAAAATTTCTGAATTTCCAGTAAAATATCTGATTTGGGTTAAGTTTTTGCAAAAAAAAACCAGTTTAAAACCAGTTTTATCGTACCAGATGTTTTCTAAGACAATGTGAATTTCCAAGGACTTTCAAATAAAAAAGTCTAAAGATCTATTTGTCATAGCAGAAATGACTGGAGCGAGCTGCCTGGGAGATGCCGTGTGGACAGCTCAGCTTGAGTGGCAGCTTCCTCTCTAGTGTGCCAGACCCACAGGGATAAGTGCGGAAGCAGGTTGAATGGATCTGAAAACAAGCATCTGAACGTAAGTAGAAACAAGTTACACACACCTAACTGTTTGTGTTTAACTCCTGATAGTAATTTTCAGTTAGATATTCTAGAAATGCAAACTACTGTAGCCATAAATCGTTTTCTTTTATTAATATTTACATACATACAAGAAAAATACTAAAAAACTAATTTGATGCTAATTTTCAAAAAAGAAAAGTCATACAAAGTGTTATTTTTTTATTTATATATTACAAAAGCAAAGCTTCATTCACAATATGAACTACATACCATAGTTATTTCAGCATTAAACTGCTTTCTGGACCCCCTAAACAATATAGTGTATTTTACAACCATAATGCAAGACTTATGCATTGCATACAAAATATGTTCTTAAAGTACGTATTAACGAAAGAAGTTCTGGAAAGTGTTCACCCTCTATGACTAATGAAAACGTCTTTAGCAGGGAATTTAAGTTTTTAGCAATATTTAATTTTTTTAAATAATTCATTCATTTGACAAATATTTTTATAAAACTTGAAGTTTATTTTATATTTTAGTAATTCCCTTTGTCAAACAATTCTGCAGATGAGTGGTAAACACTTATTTCTAAAATGAAATAGCATTGGAAATACCCAATGGAATTTTTCAAAGTAAAAGTCTAGCCTTCACTTGAATTTCAAGAAGTTGTAGTTATATTACATTAGTAAAATCTGAAATAAAATTATTCCCTGTTAATCTCTTCACAGTTTCTTAAAAAAATATTAGTGGAGATAAATTATCTACCAACCTTAAAAATCTAAACTTATATGTTCACTGAACAAAAATAAATTTAGTTTCAGAACATTGCCTGTTAATGGCAAAGTACTATAAATAGTGCATGTTAAACTTTTCCTAACTCATTTCTATAAAATATTTGAGGAAAAATAAAATGAGAGGAACATATTCAACCTGTAAGGAAGATCCTAATATCTTCCCAAATACAGAAATTAACTCAGGAAATTTAAATAAAATCTAAATCTTCTTAAAAGTTCCAAAAAAGTTTCAAAGGTAGATTAACTTCAGAAAATTTAGTGCATTTACAATTATAACCTGTAAGCATCAACACCTTTGGGATACCAACTGTGCTCTTTAACTTAAGAGGAAAATTACAGTTCTTCATCCTCATTTAATTAGAGAGAAAAACAAGTCTTTTCCATCTTTAAAGTGAATCTTCAAAACATTCATTTTCAGTTTTAGGGAAAATGTACTTGTCACTGTTTGGCCCAGAATAGACAGTTAATAAAGCCGGTTTTAAGGAGAGTTCTTCCAATTTTGTCTTGTGTTTGAGACAGGGTTCTTGAATGCTCTGTTGCCCAGGCTGGCTTTGAACTGCTGGGCTACCGCTAGCCTCTTGCCTCACCGCCTGAATAGCTGAGACGGGAGGCATGCACCACCACCCTGCTTCTTCCTTCTTTTTTAATGAACTTTTTCATTTTCTATTCTGGGGTACTGCTTTTATTTGAATGAAATAGAAGAAAAATAATCACAAAAGCTTCCAAATGACAACCTGTTTCTTTCCAAAAATTGATAAATACCAGTCAAGGTATGCATTCGGAGACTGTTGCAACTAATCTGGGCCGTGAGTGATTGAAGTAAGACGGAAACAAACTGCACAACTTTCAACTGCACAATTTTAGGGTTGGGAGATCTGAGAGGAGAACTGTAGTTCAACGGTGCCCTTGAGATAAGCACTCAACACAAGCACTCCTTTTAATGGCTTTCTGGCATTGGGAGGAAGGGCAGAGGACTCCTGAACTTGGCACTTGGGCTTTTTATGGCCAGATATCATGTGTTTTTCTTACTATAAGAGTAGGGGATCATTTTTGGTTTAAAAAAAATGCTTAACAAGGTATTTTTTAAGAGAAGCCAATTAGTATTTTCAACAGAAGAAACAAACAAAATTTTTGCAGAGTACAAAGAAACCAACAGTAACAATATTTTATTGTTTGACCAAGCTCTTCAGAGTAAGCTAGTTATTTATTATACAATATAAAAAACAATACCCTCCTATTCAAAATGAATTATTCTAAATCTATTTAGCGAGTATTACTTCTATAAACAAATGTGTTTAAATGTGTTTTATATCCACGGTCACACCTCTTATCCTTCCTACTAAGGCGACAATTCAATCACAGTTTCCATATAGTACTGTCACTTCACATGAAGACTTTTACATTTGGAATTCACAGAAACTATTTTAAATGGCCAACTCTGGAGAGAAGACCAGGATCTGGGTTTTGTAAATATTTCCTCACATTTCCCAAGTGTTTCTATAACTACCTTTTCTAGGCAGTTACAGGCAATAAATGGATACAAGGCAAGGAAAAGGATACTTTGGAGATTTCTCCGGAGGGCTGCGTCTTAGCAGGGTGGATCACTGCACTGCACCTCTTTGGTCATCAAAGGAATAGGAAGAGTAACAGACTCTCACTACAGTTATCAATTTCACTTGACACTAATGGCAGAATAAACTTAAAACATAGATTTAGTCTGAAAAGAAAGAAAATCATCCACACTCTAGTGTATTTACCTGTAGTTAAAAAAAATCGGAAGTAGGAAAAAAATGCAGTGAAAAACTAACATGTTTAAACTAGACACTGAACTTAAATAGTAAACACAATTTCCAATTTAAGTCTTTAGTTTCTTTTCCGAACTTTCACCTGTATTTATAACTTTAAAAGAATTGTTTCATATATCCCCTTGTAGGAAAAAGGATTTACTATACTGAAAGGGCTTTCTTTATTCTTATCAGTTGAAATGAAACTGATTCAACTTTAAGATATGTGAACTAAATAATACTTCAATTAAAAGCAATTTAAAGGCATTTCTCTACAAACACAAACACATTGTGACCGATTTTTAAGAAAAAATATCTTTTTCTGCTACTTTGAAATATGGTAGAAATAGCATTTAGCTGTCATGTGTATACTGAAGTATCAAGAGCATGGAAAACCTTGACATCTTTATGGACCTAAGTGTGGGAAACGTAAATGAACACGTGTTAGAATTATGATTGTACTTCAATCCTCACATATCTAAATGAAAGGAAAAATAGTTATCAATGTGTCCTAATTGTTCTAATAACATAAATAACCCTGACCAGATTTTTTTATGAAAAAAATTTTCTATCATTAAATTTATATTTTATAACGGATAAACTTTAAGTTAGCACACACCTTATTAGGGATGACCAAAAACAAAAACCAAACTACAAAGCCCCAAACAGCCAAAGCAAGTCCATGTGACTGTTTTCAGTGTTGGTTATGTTGCCCTCTTGCAAAGTGGCAGGCAAAATCGTACTTGTTTTTACATTTGCATCCACATATATTACACTGGAAAGGATTCTCGTAGCCATGACATCCCATATGAATAGTGTAAAGGATATTGTCTGCAAAGTACATGTCACAGTGCTGGCAGTGGTGCAGAAGCTGAGGATCCTGGACTGGCAGCGTTGGGGCTGGAGTACTTGGCTGGCTGTTTCCTATGCTGGGAGTACTGGTGTGGGCACTGGGTTCACTGCTCGGCCCTGCCACTGGACTGTAGTTCCTCTGACTATGTGATGGCCTTGGCTCAGGGCTTGTGGGAGAGGAGCTCTGAGGAATAGTTGCTGATACAGCAGAAACTACTGCTTGGGCAGAGGGCTGCTGAATCATGAAAGGCTTTTCATCAGGGCAAGGAACCACATCAGGGGATGCAGGGTTTTGGTTTTCAGGTGGCAAACTGGACAACTGTCCTGCTAGGGTGGAGAGCTGATTTAAAGGGTTGTCAACCATAAGTTCTTGAGGGTCTCTTGGCAGGCCACCAGTTGGTGTGGTTTTTGCCATGCTTTCATAGGAGTCAGTCTGGATGTTTGGGATTTCATGGGTAAAATCATTAAGGTAGTCTGGCTTCTGAACCACCATGGAAGGCGGACTTAAGTTAATAAGGGCTCTTCTGCTATACCCCAGATTGCTTGTTTTTTTCTGTAAAACTCCCCACATTTTCTTGTTGCTCAAGGAAGACCTAGTACCTTTAATTGGTACCATTTTATGCTTGCGCCTTCGATGATGGGAAAGATTGCTTCGATCGCTACAGCGAAAGGAACACAATTCACATTTGTATGGTTTCTCCCCTGTATGGGAACGCATATGGGCTTCCAGATGACGCTCATAAGCAGATGCAAATGGGCATAAATGACATCTATGAGGCTTCTCACCTGTTTAAACAGAAAAAGTGGAAGAGATCTGCAAGAATAGCTCATTTACAGAAAATTTCATACTTGTCCATTCACAGGACTTGGAATTGATAAAAAATAAAAAGCTTTTCGGAAATTCATGTTTGCATAAATGGTTATTCAAATCCAAATAGACCTGTAAATCAAAATGCAGCCCAAGAATTCATCAGCAATAATTTGCAATATACAATTCGATTCTATAATTCAATTTAGTATGAAAACTGTTATGGCTTCAACAGGAGAAAGTTGCAATAATATTTCTTATGTAATAATGACTGTACCTACCAGCAGTAGGCCTCAGTTACATGTTCATGTATGTACCTGTAACTGTAACACTGTAATATAATCACACATGTATACACCCTCTCCTCAAAAAAAAAGCAAGAATTTTTTTTTTCTTAAAAAGCCATTACATGAAATAGAAAGCACCTAGACCAACATATCTCTTCAACATTGCAAGTGCTTCTCTTCTACCTTCCCTCTCTTCAGTTACCACAGAGAACAATGTTAGTTAAAGCTGTTGCCTGAAGACTGCCCAAATACATAAAAGACACACTTGGAAGACTGGCACTGGTGACTCACGCCTGTAATTCTAGTTACTCAGGAGGCTGAGATCTGAGGATTGTGGTTCAAAGCCAGGCTGGCAGGAGTGTCTATGACTCCTATCTCCAATTAACCACCAGAAAACCAGAAGTGGCTAAAGTGGCTGTGGCTAAAGTAGTAGAGCACTAGCCTTGGGCAAAGCAGCTCAGGAACAGTTCCCAGGCCCTGAGTTCAAGCCCCACAACCAACAAAATTTTTTTTTTAAAATTGGAATATGGGGGGGGGGGGTCTCATTCATCTAACAAGTCATTAGTATCTGCTATGTGCTAGATACCCTGCTAGCTCTGAGGGTACAAACATGGCCTTGCCACAGTCTCTGTTATTAGGAGGCTTTCAGGCCATGGAGTACACAGGGGATCTTCTGGTCTGGTTTGGTCTTGGGAGAGGGCTAGGAAGAAGCAGGAAGATTTCTCAGAAGGATGACTAGGTTAAAATCTAGGCTTAGCACAGTCTCCAATTGTTGAGAAGCCTCCCTGTTTCTGCAACTGAAGCATTCTCACAAACTCAAGATAACCAGCAATCACTTCCCTAATCTGAGCAGCAGGGAAATAACGAGCGATTATGTGGAACAAGAGGAACAATATCTGGGTAAGGTCCAAGTTGAGAAGGAGCCTCACTTCCTACTACTTTGATAATTGTAAGCTGTTGCTTCGTAAAACTAGAGTAACAGCCCCACTGATCCAAACCTTACATCTTTATGTTAACAATGAGAACTACTTGCCTTTGCTCTCTCTGTTCCCGTTCCTATCCTACCCTTAAAGAAATAGCTTCTCCAGCTGTTTCTCCATTACCTGTATGAATTCTAATATGTTCAATGAGCCGTGCTGTTCCTTTGCTGGCATAGTTGCAGTACCGACACTTGAGCTTCCCATCAAAGGTCCTTTCAAACCCGTCTACTAACATTCCTGAGTTTTCATCCAGGGAAACCTCAACAGAGGGGTGATCCAGTCCATTTTGATCACCATCTGGTCCAGCTATAAGCAAAGTATAGAAAAAAAATTATACATCTCAGTCAAATCAATTTAGCATTTTAGTGTTAAGTAGTTGAAAAATCTTTCACAAAATAACTTACTTCCCAAGTTAAATTCATAAAACACCAGACTTTCTGAACTAATGCTCATTTTTATAGAAAAGCAGTTTTATTTTCTGAAAACTTTGAGGCAGAAGGACCTCAAATTTACACACAAGTTGTACCAATCCTCAACATGGTTTTGAAAAGGACAGGTGAGGGGCTGGGGATATGGCCTAGTGGCAAGAGTGCTTGCCTCATATAAGTGAAGCCCTGGGTTAATTCCCTAGCACCACATATACAGAAAATGGCTAGAAGTGGCACTGTGGCTCAAGTGGCAGAGTGCTAGCCTTGAGCAAAAAGAAGCCAGGGACAGTGCTCAGGCTCTGAGTCCAAGTCCCAGGACTGGCAAAAAAAAAAAAAAAAGAAAGAAAGAAAGAAAGAAAAGAACAGGGGAGGGGACAGAAAGGGAGTGGAGATTCATTCAGACTGACGACAGTATACACAGGGGTGCTGGAGGCCAGACCCTCCTACAATCTTAAAAACCTCTAAAACCCTAACTACCTATTTTAGTCAAAATGAGTTTCCATCATTCTACTCATCTGACACATGTTCAACATTCTAGGTTCCATTTAGGGAAACAGTCCAACTAGGCTCATAAAGGAAAATATTATACTAATATCACTGAATGTTTAGGAATTTCAGAGCTAGAAAATGTTTGACTAGTTTCCATCTAACCAGAGTGCCTCTTTGCATAAAAGAAACGAAAAGGGTAGATCTCATAAGCAGGAAAACCAACCAATGTCAGGAACAAAATCCCCGTCTCAAGTCCCAGTCCAGGAATCTGTACACACTAGTATTAGGTGGTAATGGTTTTCCTCCTATAGTACCAGGGGGAAGAGTTCCTTCCATTCTGGGAGGATGAGGTACTAGCATGTTCCATGGTACCCCTCACCCTAAGCACAAGGAGTGACTTGGGGCAAGTCAAATATCTGACACAGACCAATTAGAGGGACAAGGACATCTCTCTTTTTTCTATTGCTTTCCCATACCAGTGATGCCCACATTTTGATATATGAGGATTATATTTCTTTCTTTTTTTGTCAGTCCTGGGGCTTGACATCAGGGCCTAAGCACTGTCTTCTTTTACTCTTTTACTCAAGGCTAGCATTGCCCCTTGAGCCACTTCTTGTTTTTTCTGTTTATGTGGTACTGAGAAATTGAACCCAGGGGTTCATGAATACTAGGCAAGCACTCTACCACTAAGCCACATTCCCAGCCCCTGATGATTGTATTTCTAACAAGCTCTCAGATAATGCCTGACCCTAGATCTCAAGGAACCTTTTCTACAGTAACAATAGTAAATACTTCAGGCTCTATCTTTATCACAACTATTCAACTCTGCTATTGTAGAAAAAAGCAGCTATAGAAAATATGCCATGAAAAAAAAAAAAAAGAAAATATGCCATGAAGTGGCTCTGTGGATGAGTACTTGCCTAGAATATGTAAGGCCTTATAGTTCCCAGCACTGCTAAACCCCAAAGAAAAATAAACCCACAGGAAAAAAGATACAAACAAGGGCTGGGAATATGACCCAGTGGCAAGAGTGCTTGCTTCCTACACATGAAGCTCTCCGTTGGATTCCCCAGCACCACATATATGGAAAACGGCCAGAAGGGGCGCTGTGGCTCAGGTGGCAGAGTGCTAGCCTTGAGCGGGAAGAAGCCAGGGAAGGTGCTCAGGCCCTGAGTCCAAGGCCCAGGACTAGCAAAAAAAAAAAAAAAAAAAAAAAAAAAAAAAAAAAAGATACAAACAAGTGAGCATGTATGTGTTCTAACAGAACTTTATGGACAATAAAGTTTGAATTTTTAGTATAATTTTCCTGTCAAGACATTACTTTTTTTTAGTTTTCTTCAACTACTTTTAAACAGCTACCTAAGAGGCAGAGATCAGAAGAACTTTAGTTCAAGGCTAGCCTGACGACAAGTCTGTAAGACCACCCACCATCTCAATCAATAAACTAGCCATGGTGATGCATCTCAGCCATACAAAAAGTAAAGGCAGAAGGCGGCCTCAGGCCAGGCCCAGGCAACAAGCATGAAACTACCTGAAGAATATAGCAAAGAAAGGGCTAGGGTCATACCTCACACACACCTGTCTAGGAAGCTCAATGCCAAGTTCAAATCACAGTACAGAAAAATAAAATCCAAAATAAAACAGAACAACAACACTTGGGCTTGCAGACCATACAAAAGTAGCAGCCTAGCTAAGCCCATGGACAGTAGTCTGCTGACCCTGAACTAGGGCAGAACTGGATTTGTCTCCAAAAGAGAAGACTTACCACCATCAGGCATATCAGGTCTCTGATTACTCTAGTTTGAATAGGTAACCACAGTCAGCCCTTCCTTCATTTTAAGAAATGAGAAACCAGTTGGGCTTCATATCTAATCCATACTTCCCAATGGGTAAGCTCTGGGTAGAAAAGCTGATGTTCTATTCCCTCTGGGTTCCTACAGTCTACTATTAGCTAACAGAACTTGGAGAACAAGCAAGGAATTAAGCAAGGAATTAGAAACTCTAACCTTCCAACAAACCATAAAGCATGTCTAGACTATATGAAGTCATTCTACCTTAGCAAAAGTCTGCCATGTTCAAAAAGGAGAAAAGATGTAATATATCTTCCTAAAGGAGAAAAAAAAGGTGCTCTACACGAATGTGGAACATCAGAGTTTGGGTGGCACACAGCATGAGTATTATACCAGGAAATGAGTTAATAGTATTCAAAGGAGCCCACCTCCCTGAAGAGCCTCTGCTTCTTTGTCCCCACTAACCGATCCAGAAATCATGTTCACATGGTGGGTCTGCTGAGTCAGGTATTCCTGAAAATCTTTCACAAAGTCCAAAGGCTCTGGTTTCTTTTCACCCATCTTTGCTTTGTTCAATGAAGTTTAAAGTTCGTTATACCTAGGAGGAAAAAAGAAACAAACTATTTTGTACCACTTAGAAGATCCAGTACATAATAAAACAATAGTGACAAAAACTACCTTGTCTAAGACATTCAACCGAGCAACAGGAACCATACTGCCTGCTTTAATACCTTTAAAGAGAAACACAAAACAGTGAAAAGGAAAAATACTCATTTGATTGGGGTTCAGACTCAGTCATAGTAGATAGAAAATTACAAAGAAAAAAAGAAACATTTGTAATAGTCAAATACTGGTAATGACACAAATGACCCCCAAACAATGTAACAGGTAGATTAGTTATAGCATGGTCACAAACTGGGCTACAGCAGTGAAAACTCGGCACTTCAGTAAGATGTAAAAATAAGATGAATTTCACCATCATCATGTGGAGGAAGAAAAGCCAGGCAATGGTTCATAATGTAAGATTCCATTCACTTAAAATGAAGACAGCACAAAGTTACCTCCAGTGCCAGACGGCAGAATTGTGTCACCCTTGCCAGGGCAGCAGGGTCGACTACTGGAAGGAGCACACACAGTGTCCCTGAGTTGCTGGCAGTCTTCCATCTGCTCATCGTGCTGCTCATTTTATGCATGTGCTCACTCTGGAATAACCCACTAGCTCAAACATTATTATTATTTTGTGTGTGTGCTGGTACTGGGCCTCATACTCTCAGCCTTTTCACTCAAGGCTGGCACTCTACCACTCTACCACTAGAGCACTTAGGCTTTTTGCTAATTACTTCGAGGTAAGAGTCAGTTGTATTATTTTTTAATAATTAGCTACTTTTGATACCCTGTTTTGAATAATATCTAAGTCCTTCATTCTTTTTTTTCTGTTGGTTGTCTTTTTGAAGTATATAAAAATTCTTTATAATATTTTGAATATACATCCTTTACTAGACAAATTCTTCTTTTTTTGGTCGGTTGTGGGGCTTGAACTGAGGGCCTGAGCATTGTCCCTGAGCCTCTTTGTGCTCAAGACTAGTGCTCTACCACTTAACCGCAGTGCCACTTCTGGTTTTTGAGTTGTTATTTGGAAATAGGAGTCTCATAGGACTTTTCTACCTAGGCTGGCTTCAAATGCAATCCTCAGTCTCCTGAAGCTAGGATTACAGGCATGAGCCAGTGGCACCCACCTCAAATGCCTTTTAAGTATCTTCTCTCCGTAGTATCCTTTCCAATTTCTTAATTATAACTTTTTGTCTTTTTTTTTTTGGTTTGAGAATAGGACTCAAACTTGGTACCTGACATTTTCATTCACTGACTGTGGTCCACCAACTGAGCTATACCTCCAACCCTTTAATAGTAACTTTTGATGACCACAAGTTCTTAACATAGTCCAATTTACCTACTTTTTTCACCTTTACATTTATAGTTGTTTGTACCCTGTTTAAGAAATCCTGGTACTGGGTCAGTATGTGGTACACACAGCAATCCCACCTACTCAGGAAGCAGATGGAAGGATGGCAGTTCAAGGCCAGCCTGGACAAAAATTTATTGAGTCTCCCATCTCAATAAATAGCCAGGTGTGCTGGCATGTGCTTATAATTCTACCTACACAGGTAGAAATAGGTAGGAGGATTACAGTTTAAAGCCAACCACAGACAAAAACAAGGAACTCCTATTTGAAGCAACTAAAACACACACACACACACACACACACACACACGGCTTGGGGACATAGTTCAAGTAGTAGTACCTGCTTAGCAAATGCAAAGCTGAGTTCAAACCCCAGAAACAAGAGAGAGTGGGGGAAGAGGGGGGAGGGGGAGGAGGAGGAGGAGGAGGAGGAGGAGGGGATGAATATTTGCCTACATTTTACTCTTATTTTCATACTGATTTTTAAGTATGGTGGGAGGTAAGGGGCAAAACATATTTTTCTCCAGAAATATATCTAATTGTCCTAGCTATGTGCATTTAATAACCTGTCTTTCTCCAGTACAGTCCACTAGCGCCTTTCTAATTCAGGTGGCTAGGTTCATGGAGCTTTATTTCTGGATCTTCTATTAGATCCACTGGCCCATCTGCTTATCCTTGTGCCACAACAATAATAATGATGATGATGATGATGACGATGATGTCTTGGCTATCTGAGTGACTTCAAAGTTCACCATTTTCCAAGAATGTCTGGACTATCCTTGATCAATATTAGCTTATGTTTTTGTTGGTGTTTGTTATTTGTAGTACTGGGATGGTTGAAGCCAGAGCCTTGTGCACACCAGGCAAGTATTCTGCCAGCAATCTATACCCCTCGCCCCAAATATTTAATTGATAGAGCTATGGAGTTGAGGAATGAGGTTTCACAAAACCACATTTCCAAATTTACAAAAACTTGGCCAATCATAACAAAGCAAAAGCTCTACACTTAATTACAAATACAGCAGAAATAAACCAATCTTTGACTACACCACAGGTATGGATCATTACACTTTCCAACCATGAAATGAAATCCCTAAAAGCTAATGAAAGACATACAGCTGTTCTCATTTTCCCTGTGTTTACTGACCTTATACTCATAAACTTAATTTTCATACTTCTTCCTTTTTCCTTACATCTACTTTGCTCTATATTTCAAATAGCCAAAAAAGGACCTGTTAGGTAACTAAATTATTACTTAATGCAACATTTATGAATAGCTGCTTTTTCCCTTACAAGCTGACCAGAGGTTTTGAAAAATTATTACTATCTTTTTTCGCTGTGAAATTCTAGCCTATGAATAATCTTGGTATTTAAGAAAGGGACCTCTCTTAGCCTTAAATTTCCTAGTTTATAAACAGGGATAAAAATACCAACTTTTAGTGCTATTTAAAGTTTTGTGCTGGGGCTGGGAATATGGCCTAGTGGCCAGATGAAGCTTTCCTTTGGATTCCCCAGCACCACATATATGGAAAACGGCCAGAAGGGGCACTGTGGCTCAAGTGGCAGAGTGCTAGCCTTGAGCAGGAAGAAGCCAGGGAAGGTGCTCAGGCCCTGAGTCCAAGGCCCAGGACTGGCCAAAAAATAAAGTTTTGTGCTTAAGTACATAAAGTGCTGCAACTTGTATAGCCTATGGCAAGCCCTCAGACAATAGTAACTGTTTTTGTAAATGTTATTTTTGAAGCAAAAAAGGAAGAAAGAAAGAAAGAACCTATGCTTTGGATTAAGAAATTCCTCATGGTCCCAGTTTAAAATATTTTTACTTTATCGGTTCAACAGCTTGGCTGGAAAATATGTTCAACATCTCTCTGTTCTTTAGTTCAATGAAACAAACATGAGCCACCTTCATCTAATTCATACAACCTAATGTGCAATTTCCTAAACCTGTCTCTTCCTATTTTACTTTTAGGTCACTTTTTAAAAATCACCTGCCTTGGGCTGGGGATATAGCCTAGTGGCAAGAGTGCCTGCCTCGGATACACGAGGCCCTAGGTTCGATTCCCCAGCACCACATATACAGAAAACAGCCAGAAGCGGGGCTGGGGATATGGCCTAGTGGCAAGAGTGCCTGCCTCATATACATGAGGCCCTGGGTTCAATTCCCCAGCACCACATATACAAAAAACGGCCAGAAGTGGCGCTGTGGCTCAAGTGGCAGAGTGCTAGCCTTGAGCAAAAAGAAGCCAGGGACAGTGCTCAGGCCCTGAGTCCAAGCCCCAGGACTGGCCAAAAAAAAAAAAAAAAAAAAAAAAATCACCTGCCTTAGCTTTCTCAGTCTTTTTGGATCTTTGTTGGCATGCCTGTACGTGTGTGTGTGTGTACTGAAACTTGAATCTAGGGCTTTATACTCTTTCCGTTTTCTTGCTCCAAACTGGTGCTCTATCACTTGAGGCACCCCTCTAGCCCAGCATTTTCTGCCTGGGCTGTATTTGAACAGAGATGTTCACCCAGGTCTCCAAGGTGCAAGCACGCCTTTGAACAACTCTGTCTTAGAATGTTTCCTTGAAAAAGTTCTCAGTCATTGTATTACTTTTTTGTTTTGTTGGCTACAGCTGATACTGCTCATTATCTGTCCTTTAAATTTTTCCCAATGGTTAGAAAACATGAGCTGATCAGCCCCAATGAGAAGATAATCAAGAATAATTAATTTTTAAAAAGGAAATGAAAGTAAAGGGGAACTATGAGGGACATGGGAAGGGAAAAAGAGGAAGAATAAGAAATAAAAATACATTACATGAATATGTAGAAATGTTATGAAACCCCTTACTTTGTAAAACCAACATTCACTCAGAAGAGGCAGAGAGAGAGAGAGAGAGAGAGAGAGAGCGCACACATGTGAACACAGAACCAGGTCGGGAAGGTTTGAACTTGGCTCCTGATATATAGGCAGGTGCTCTACTTAAGCCATGCACCCAGCCCTTTATCTTTTTCTCTAGTTTTCAGATAAGAATCCCACATTGTTTGCGTTGGACAGGTGTTGGGCAGCGATTCTTCCTACCTCTGCCTCCTCCACTCTTAGGTTTACAAGTGTGTATGTACCATTACAACCTGTATTGTTTGTTGAGATGAAGTCTCCTAACAACTTGCCTAGCCTGGCCTCCAATGGCAATCCTCCTGCTCACTCACTACCTTTGAGTAGCTGGAAGCACAAGAGTATACGACCATTCCCAGTGAGGAAATCATTAAATTGTAAAATATATAAGATACTATCAATTGTTTTCTAATTATAAAAGCTATAATTAAGAATGAAATTCTAGTATTCACATAGCAATTCAGTACTGCTTCTTGCCAGTTAATTCATAGAAAACCTAACATATTTTCCCCCTGAAAATGTCAGAGAATACTTGACAGGCTTCAATAAACAATATAAGCCTTACCCAATTTTGATTAGAACGCTAACACTCCCCCTCCCCCATATGTGGCAGTGCAGTTAAAACACACCAGTAAAATTGCCAGGAAGAAAGCAGAAGGAAATGGTATTTTTATATCTCCATCTCAAGCTTAAGAACATAAAGGAGCAAATTAGAGAGGATGGCTGACATATTTTGACAATTAGGGCTATTATCACATTGTCACATTAGAAATTTGTGTTCCTTGCCATAAATTGTACACTGCTTTTCAATTATGTATGATGGGCTAAAGAGGAAAAAAAAAGGATGACAATAAAACAAGAATGTCAACACTGTAAACAGAAAGAAAAGCTCATATTAGAACTTCAGACATATTGATATGGTTTTAACCTCAAACATCCTGCATGGTTTAAAATTTTGATGTCATTTCATTCCTAAGCATATATGTGTACCACCTTCATCATCTGTATCACGTATACTCGAGGCCAGGCATCTGCAGAGCTCTGGGCTAGAGAACAGACTCGTAAATATAAAAGGGAGCTGGTCACTGATGGGTCATGCCTGTAATCCTAGCTACTTGGGAGGCTGAGATCAGAAGATCATGGCTCAAAAGCTAGCCAAAGCATGAAAGTCTGAGACTCGTATCTCCATTAATCATCAAAGTAACAGAAGTGAAGCTGTGGCTCAAGTGGTAGAGCACTAACTTTGAGCAAAAGAGCTCAGGGACAGCACCTACGCTGAGTTCAAGCCCCAGGACCGACACACAAGAAAAGAGGACTAGAAGTCTTTAGCTCAAAATCCAACTTCCTACATATGAAGTCAGTATTTCTAAGCACTACAAATATTTTCAACTCTGAAAATATTATCATAAATTAGTTTTAAATAAACTAGTTTTAATAATAGTAGTAGTAAAAAAATTTTGAGGGTTTTCTATCCAAAACATCTGTCCTTAAAATCAGAGCTCAGAAATTAAAGTTGAATCCAAGAACTCTTAAGAATTACACGAGGATGCTGCTAAAGCACTGGTTAAAAACCTTTGCAAACATAATTAAGTACATTGTGTCAGTTATAAGTAACCCAGAGAAGACTTTAAGTATATGGGGGATCTGGGTATGGCAATACATATCTGTAATTCCAGTAACTGGGAAGCTGAAGTAGGAGTGTCACTTAAGACCAGTGTGAACAACACGCAAGAGCCCATCTTTTAAAAAATAATAGTATGAGGCACAGAAGTTACATGTAAATCCTACTCCATTTTATGCAAGGGACTTGAGCATCCTCATATTTCGATATCTCCAAGTCCCAGGACTAATGGATCCCCATGGGTAACTCAGGGACAACTTTAAGAAATCCTTAGAAAACTAAAATTTTATTCAGTGGTATCTTTCCACCTGGCCATGACCATTCCATCTTGGAGCTTATTGGTCAAAAAATTACACAAAATGTCACTGTGCAGAACTATGTCATCAATAAAAGAAATATACTGAAGCATTGTCTAATACAGATTTTGATAGTACATTTCAAACCATATCTCCTCTTTCTGCTGCTATTGCTACAAACCAAATGTGTGTCCCTAAAAATGCATGTTTTGAAGTCCTAACCTCCGAGATTACTCTGGCTTCTGGATAACTGGGTTGTGAGTATGGAGTTCTCTGCAAAGGATTGGTGACCATATCAAAAACAGATCCTCTTAGCTTTCTGCTATGTAGGGATCTCTAGAAAGCAGGCCTTCACCAGACACCAGATCTTCCAACACCCTGAGCTTAAACTTCCCAGCCCCAGAACTCTAGAAATAAATGCTTGATTAAACCAGTCTGTGGCAATCTCTTAGCCTGAAGTAAGACAGATATCTAATTACATCAACCAAAGAGAAAAATTATTTTCAAGCCTTATGGTTAAAACAAAGGCAGTAGAGAAAATAAAAAAGAAGTATCTAAAAATTAAGTTTTTGTTTGTTTTGTTTCTTGGCAGCACTAGGATATGGACTCAGGGCTTTATACTTCCTAGGCAGGACCTCTATTTACTTGAGTCACATCCTCAAAAATTGTTTCTCTCTACCCTCCTCCCTCTTTTTCTATTTTCTCTCCCCCTCTGTTTTGGTAGTACCAGGGCTTAAACTCAAGGCCTCAAGCTTCCTGGGCAAATTCAGCTGAGGTTCTATCACTTCAGCCGCACCTCCAGCCCAAGAATTAAGTTTTGAGATCCTAGAAGAACAAGAAAACCTCTTTACATTCAAGAAAGTGATTTTAACTATGCTACAACTTTCCTGATAAAAGGATTTACCTTGTATAAAGTCCTCTGGTCTGTCTTCATTCTCATAACTGAAATTTTGTTATGTGCATACATGCAAACACACATGCATGGGTATATGCACATATTCATGTATGGGCAAGCACATGCACACACACAAACACACACACACAAAACCTCTTAACCAGGAACTAATTAGTTAAAACAGATAGTACTAGGATGTGAATTAGAAAACAACTGCAACAGAAATAAAGACAAGAACCAGAAAAAGGCTCTTTAACATACCATCCCACAAACTGTGGTAGAATTTAGTGAACAGCAGAATATGGTTCATTTATCTGGTGTTTTTTGAGAAGTGTTTAAATTTAAGAGTAAGGAAGAATATTTAGCAACTAATTTATGCATACAATAACAATTTGTAGGTCTAGCAGTCCTATACCAAAAAAAAGTTTCTAGAGTCCAACAGATGTGTTTCCTTCTATTACCTAATAATTATGACCAGATTTATTTCCAAGAGAATACATACTTATTGAGAAAGCAGACAAGTGAGGAGTGGTTTGTGTGGGCCTTCTAAAATAGAATACAACTCTTAATTTTATGATTATCAAAAATTCCTTGAATGGGCCTAGTGGCAAGAGTGCTTGCCTCGTATACATGAGGCCCTGGGTTCAATTCCTCAGCACCACATATACAGAAAATGACCAGAAGTGGCGCTGTGGCTCAAGTGGCAGAGTGCTAACCTTGAGCAAAAAGAAGCCAGGGACAGTGCTCAGGCCCTGAGTCCACCGCCTAGGACTGGCAAAAAAAAAAAAATTCCTTGAAGGCAAAAATTTAAAAAGGAACGTTGCAATAGACTCTAGGAAATCCAAATATATACAAATAAAACCATGTTGGAAGAAATCCCAAATAAGAACTATGCAGTCTAATCTTTTCACTACAAGTCAGTTCCACTTTTTCTTACTACATTAATGAAATGTAGCCTAGTGAAAACCTATGCTAGAGACACACCAGAGGACTCTAAAAGGTCATGGAGGAAATTTCAACTGAACTGAAAGCCACACAAAGGTCTGCAAAGGAAAGCAAACCATAAGTCAAAATCTTATTAGCATCCTTGGGTCAGATGAACTAGTAAAACCATGTGCACCAATCTTACCATTATTAGTGCTTGAAAAGAAATAAACAAAAAGATAATGGAGGAACAAAGCAAAGCAACAGTCTCACTACAGCAAAAGCTCCATAGGAGCCTCCACCCCAAAACAACAAGCATGTGTGATGCTCATCTTGTCACTGGTGAATTCTGAAGGCTTAAAAAAAAAATTTCAAATACTTTTCTAAAGCTAAAATTAATCTTATTACAGCAAAATTTTAACTGGGCCAGGTTTAATACACCAGAACAGCTATAGTTCCCTGTATTAGGGAAATACCTATAGCAGTGGTTTAAGAAAAAAACCAATACAGTCCAACAAGGATATCTCTGATCCTACTTTCCTTACCCTTTCAATATATCAGGATACAAGTTATGGCTTTCTAGGAAACACTGGATCAACAGGGGGAAAGAAGACCCAACATCTCAATTCACTACAACCCAACTTCCAAGAATACATTAATTAATCTCTAGCTATGTTGAAGATACGACATAAAATAAAATGAAAATTAAAAAACGGCTAGTCTGTGTTTAAAAAATGAGTTTCAGGAAGCTGAACCAAGTCTGAAAGGGAAGCTAGTGGGATGGGAATGGATGATGAAGAAGGGAAAGAGGGACACAGTACTGCCAAAATACTCATACATATGTGATAAAGGAAGCGAGGAAATGTGGGGCGGAAAGGGGATGAGAGAGGTGGCGGATGGGAAGGCTCCCGTATCCCAAGCCTGTAATCCTAGCTATTCAGGAGGCTGAGATCTGAGGGCTGTGGTTCGAAGCCAGCTTGGGCAGGTACGTCCATGAGACTCTGACCTCCAATTGTCCACCAAAAATAAATAAATAAGTAAACAGAAGCGGAGGGGGGGGGCGGGAGGAAGAGGGTTACGTCTCAAGTAGCAGAGCAGCAGTCTTGAGCCTCAGCCCTGAGTTCAAACCCCATACCGCCCTCTTTAAAAAAAAAAAAAGGAAAAAGGAGGTAAATGGACATGCTATCAAACTGTACCCCCCCCAACAATCACATGTGCATGACGTGTATACGTATGTACGTGTATACGCACACATCTGTACACGTGTGTGTATGCACGGGTACACGTAACCTAACAGTTCGGACAGACGTGTGTACACGGGAAAGTTTGGCTCCAACTTCCTAAGTTTCTCGGGGTTTCACAGGCTGAGGCGCCTTCGTGTCTCCCCTTGCTTGTCATTACCGTCTCCCGGCTCCAGCCGGTACGTGGACGGGGGGGGGGGGGGGGGGGGGCGGGAAGCCGGACCCGGTCGGACTTGGCGAGCACCCGGGAGAGAGGGGCCGACGAGGGGCGCGGGTGGCAGACGCCCGTCGGGGCGCCCTCCCCCGCCCCCCCCCGATCGCCCGAGTCCCCCGGGCAGGGCCGGGCGCGCGCCCAGGGCCCCGGGCGCAGGTTTGGGAGACGCGGCGCCGCGGGTTACAGGGCCCGCCGCCCACACCGCAGCCGGGCGCCGCCGTCGGGGCGCCGCCCCCTCAGCACCTCCCCGAGCGCCGCGCCCCGGGCCGGCCCCGCCCCGGGGCGCCCCCGGGAGGACACACACCGGGGGAGGCGGGGGGACGCCCGCCGCCCCGTTACCTGTCACGGCCGGCCGGAGGCAGCCCCGGGGCTCCAGCCCGACGGCGCGGGCGCGCAGGCGTTGCTCCCCGGCACGCCCGCGGCCACGGACACCGCGGCGCCCCGAGCGCCCGCCGCGCAGGCTCCGGGTCGCGACCCCCGCTCGCCAACGGGCCGAGGCTCGGGTGGCGTCCGTCGGCCCGCGGCGAAGCCGGTTCTGGCCTTCCCCCAGTCCGCCCCGCCGTGCGACCCGGCCGCCGGCTACTTACGCCCTGACAGCCACACCGAGTCACCCCCGCCGCCGTGTCCAACGCCGCCGCCGCTACCGCCACGGCCGCCTCAGGCTTCGACACCGTCGCCGCCGCCGCCGCCGCCGCCGCCATGTTTGTTGTGTCTCCGATTCCCTTCCCGCCTCCAAGCCTTGCCCAAGTCTCGCGTGAGGAAGGCGTAGGACGCCAGCCGCGGAGCGGGTTGTGTGTCTCTCCTGGGGTTCCGTAGGCGCTAGGGGGCGGGGCCTAGGTGCGAGGGGCGGGGCCGGGGCGGGGCCCGGGCGGGGAGGGGCGGGGCCGCCCGCCCCGCCCACCCCTGGCTGCTGCGCCCTCGCTGGCCCGGGCGCCAGAGCTGGCGGTTCTGGCCTGCGGCGAGGATGTCGGCGCGCTGCGCGTGGGGCCTGCTGCGCCGGAGCCAGCTGGTGAGTGAGCGCTGGGCGGTGGACTTCCTGGGGCGCGGGGGTGTCTGGTGCGTCCTCGCCGACCAGGCCTGCGAAACGGGGTCGGGGCGCCCGCGGAGCCTCGCCGCGCGCCCTGGGCCTGCGCCAGGCTGGCGTTCGGTTCCCCCCAGCTGGGGAGCAGCGGGCCAGACGGCTGGTCTGGAAGCTTCTTGGACAAAGCACGCACCGTGCTGGTAATCGGAGAGCCGCGGCGGCGAAATACCCCAGTGCCGTAGTCAACGCCTGCGAATCGGACCTCCGGAGGTATTCTGCAGAAATGTCACCTCCGGGCGCCCCAACCCACCTGTCCTCGGGGAATGCATTCCTCCCCCGCCCCCGGGGATCGTTTACCCACGCTGGCTTCGAGGGTGAGGCCTGAAGGTCTTACATAAAGGGACCCACCGATGTGTCTGCACCCGGGACCTACGTGAACTGTCGGGGGGGTGGGTTGTCACTACAACATTAAATACCCTAATCCTCTCCCCTCCCTGGTCGGTTGCTTTCTAGAAGCAGCACACATTGGAGACACAGGTTTGTCCGTGTGAGTCCTCCGTGGCTGACATTTGCTGTTTATTTTTACTCTTTTCCCCAGGTATGGGGCTTGAACTCAGGGCCTGGGCACAGCTCCTGAGCCTACCGGTGCTCTAGGTTAGCGTCCTAACCACTGGAGCTTGTTTTGAGTGGTTAATTGGAGATAAGAGTCCCACCTGTATTCCCCTCCCTTTCCGAAGGCTATCTTAGTAAGTAGGATTAAAGGCCCCCAGCTGCCTTGTAACCTTACTTTGCATTGCCTTTAACGAGTTTTCCAGCTCTTCTATTGTTAGCTAGTCTTGTATGCCCAGAGGCAAGACTCCTCTATTTGTTTCACATTAGAAATAATTGTTTTATGAGCTGCTTGAGTGTTCAGAGTTGAAGAAAGGAAACAGGTTCTCGGGACAATAAAGTTGGCTAACCGTGTAGCAAAGAAAATTGTCTGGGTTCCAACACTATGATCCTTTTTTAGAGACATCTATTGACCACAAACTGTATTTGTCCCATGTATATTTGTCCACTCACTGCTTCTGATTCTTTTAAATTTTATAGTAAAGGTGATGTACAGAGAGGTTACAGTTACATAAGTCGGGTAATGAGTACCTTTCTTTTTGAACAGTGTCACCCCTTCCTCCTTTTCTCCCAGTTTTCCTCCTCCCAGCCCCTTTCACCCCCAAGTTTTTCTCACAAACATCCTAGTAAATACTAATTTGATCTTGCAGATGAAGGGATTGATGACAAGGATTAAGGGCCTTACCAAGAGCTTAAAAAGTGATGAAATCGGTATTCAGACAGAATGATAAACTTAATCTGCAATACTACTGCCACCAATCCTTCCTTACAGAAGTCGAAGAGCTATTTTGTTTCTTTGGATTTGTTGGTTCTGATTTGTATTCCTTCATGGTTTCTAAAGCTCTTTTGCAAAGATTAGCACTTGTAATTAACTAGACAGTGACTGTTACAGGAGAGTGGATTTTTTTTTACTTGGATTTGGACCCTATCACTACCTATGCCATAACTATGGTTCAATTACCGAATCTCTTCGGGTCTCAGGTTTTTAGCCTGTAAAATGGAAAGAATAATAATACCTACTCCATGGGGTTGCTTTGAAGATTAAATGAGTTCTTATGTTCATGGGAGTATGGCATTGCCTGCTACAGAAGACATAATAAAGATGTAAGCAGCCCACCTTCAAGAAGAGTATCTTTCACTGAAGGAGTTAGAACTCTAGCCACATATTCCAGCATGGGAGAAATCCTGAGGGATCCATGGTGGGTCAGCGAGTTCAAAGAGTGAAGACCGCTGGTGGAAGAGAGAGAAGCGAGAGAGAATCGCTCCCGAAGTTGATTTTCAGAACTTAAGTGGTAAAAGAGAGCAGGGACGTGCCAGCAAAAGGGGCGTGCGTTTGTTTGAAGGAATTGATGATACTTTGAGATTGTGGTGAGCTATTGAGGGTGTAAAATCAGAAAGATAGCTAGCCAGAGCTGAAGGATAGTTATATTGCCATGGGACAGAGGAAATCACAAGGTAGGGCTAAAATGGAGAGTGCACTTTTTGTTGAATGCCCCGACCGGGGACAGTGTTTTATACCCACTGTCCTACTTATTCTTTTTATGAATCCATAGGAATGATGCAATAGGTGACTTAATTTTGCAAATAAAGACAGGTCTCCCCAGCGTGCCCAGGCCACACGGCCTTCGGCTTGCAATACTGGCACCTCTGCCTTCTCAGATCTGTCCATCCTGTTCCTGCGATCATTCAGAACTCCCCCACTCCATGTCACTTAAGCATGCCAGTTAGGGGACAATCAAACCTTTAGTCAACCTGTGGGCTGCAGAGCATTTTCATCACCTCGATGTTTCAGAAGAAGTGATTTATGGAGAACATTCTTCAAGTGATCCCATCCAGTTAATCTTCCTGAGAGGATTATCTGCCAGCTAGCAGTGTCCAACCTGCCCAGAAGTTTTGCTCGGCTGTTTGCTAATCATCATGCTAGCTGGCCCTGCGTTTTGGACGTCCATTTGACCTCCAGGTAGAGAAAGGTTAGGGGGTGCTGTTGTTCTAATGTGACCTCCAGTGTGCATGTGTTGGAAACTCCAGTGCAGTACTGGGAACTGACCTCAGGGGAAGTAAAATCATGGGGCATTGCCCTCTTGAGTGGACTAATGACATTTTTCTGAAAATTGATTTTTTTTTTTGCCAGTCCTGGGCATTGAACTCAGGGCCTGAGCACTGTCCCTGGCTTCCTTTTTGTTCAAGGCTAGCACTCTACCACTTGAACCACAGCCCCTCTTCTGGCTTTTTCTATATATGTGGTGCTGAGGAATCGAACCCAGGGCTTCATGTATATGAGGGGAGCACTTTACCACTAGGCCATATTCCCAGCCCCAAGAATTGATTCTTTATAAGTAGACCAGTTCTTTGCACTTTGTCCTCCTACCATGTGTAACGCAGCTTGGTCTTGGGACTTCCTGATCTCTAGAACTATGAAGAAATATGTTTCTTTAGTAATAACCCACTACAAAATAGACTGTGATGGCAAGCAAGTGGATTGTTTGTGTCCAGTAAGGGAGAAAGAACTTTGCGGGCCATGGGGTAGGGCTGCTTGAATGTGAATTCTGTGTACCATTTCTTAGCCTGAGGAACGCAGACAAGGGACCTCCCCACTCAGCGTCCATTGTCCTCACTGCCAAGCGGGAGAGCAACAGTATTAAATGAGATATGTAGTGCTGTGTGCTAGGCCAGCTCGGGCCACCATAGATACTAGTGAACAGTAGTTATCCATGCAGTGTGACCTGACTAAAAGAAGGGGCAGGCTGTCTTTGTTTTATGCCAAGTACTTGGCCAAGTCTAAGAGATGTAGGAGCTTATAACACAGTCCCTTGACATCAAAGGAATGATATTTTTAATTAAGGGGATGGGATACTTGTGTTTATAATGAACATTAGGACTTTTTAAGGTCCCTTATTGCTACTGCTAAAGAAATACTGTGAGCACACTCAAGTATAGGAGGTAGGACTTGAAATAACCTGCCCAAGATTGATGGTGTGGGTTTAGGTAGAGTAGCAGAGGGGTGGAGATTCCGGGCCGTCAAGTCAGGTAAGGAAAGGCTCCACTCAAGACTATGTGACTAGTTGTCAAGAGAATACAATGAGTTCCCATGGCAAGTCCCTATCATGTAATGGAGTTTAGGCCTCTGTGTGATAGCCTAAAGCAAGCACAGGCTCATTCTGCTCCTTTCTGCAGGACTTGCACACACAGGTGCCCACCACTCCCAGCGGACAGCCTTTTCTATTTATAAGACACAAGCCTATAGAGCGTTTCGCCATCCTCCTCCTAAGAGGGGCGGTTTTATTGCAGATGCATTTTTTTTTTTTGCTTCCCACTCCTTTCTCCCTAGCGCCAAGACTAATCAAAAAAACAAAACAAAACAAAAAAACACCTTCGGCAGCCATAGGATTCTTCCTCCTTGCTCTCAAACTCCTTGCCTTGTCCTGAGCAGGCATTGCCTCAACTCCTTCTTTCCTGAGGGTTAGGCCAGAGTTTCTCATCCTTTACACCCTTGACATTGGGTAGACCATTGTCTGTGATGGGAAGCTGTCCATTGTGGTGTGGGATATTTTGAGCTACCCCTGACTAATACCCACAAGATGCCAGCAGCATTCCCGAGTTGTGGCCGCTGGAAATGTCTCCACAAATTCCCAGCGTCCACTGGGGCAATGTCACCCAACAGAGACCACCGGTATAGGTCTGTATAATATTGCCTTGAGCATGTGGAAAGGCAGCCTTTCTCCCTTACCAGTGAGAAAACTGGCAAACTGCTCACCATGCCCAGTTTGTTGACTCTAGAAACTGATGTGCTATTGAAATCATTGAGAGTCTGTGAAAGGGATTTGCAAGATAAAACAGTAGCTCACAGAAGGAATTCACCAGATGAGACCCTACAGGAGCAGATAGCCCCCGGACAGTCTGCATGTGGTAACAACCAAGCCCTCCACTCCTGGTATTGGCACTGATGACAGGACAGAAAGGTGTACTAAAAGAAAACCTGAGAAGATTAATAATTAAAATGTTTCATCAGGCTGGGAATATGGCCTAGTGGCAAGAGCGCTTGCCTCGCATACATGAAGCCCTGGGTTCGATTCCCCAGCACCACATATATAGAAAAAGGCCAGAAGGGGCGCTGTGGCTCAAGTGGCAGAGTGCTAGCCTTGAGCCGAAGGAAGCCAGGGATGGTGCTCAGGCCCTGAGTCCAAGGCCCAGGACTGGCAAAAAAAAAAAAAAATGTTTTATCAGTATTTGAAAAGATATTTCAAAAGCCGATCATAAAATTAAGTATGGAAACTATCGCAGAAGTCAAAGAGAAATCGGAATACCAAAACTGAAGGCACCGGGCGGCTGAGAGTAAGGGAAGTGGAGAAGCCAGGTCTGAGACTTTGGAGTGGTGTGCAGACATTCTGGGTGAATTTTGAAGGAAAGCAGAGAAGGGAAAGAGGAATGGGTGGACATCAGAGGAGGCCTTGCAGCTCAGATGCTCCTTGGATCCAAGGAAGGAAAAGGTGGAATAAAAAGTACCAGCTGAATTTATACCTATGAAGTAAAGGGGACAAACCAGTGACAACAATGCTAGGACTCATCTCTAAGACGGATCCCCTTGTCTCAACTTAGTGTCACCCTGACCCGCAGGCATTGACTGTGCAGCCTTGTCCTGGACCATTGGTGGTCGGGCTGCTACTTAAATGTCCTTTCTGCCGCATAACCTGAGCTCCCTGGAAAGAAGGATGATCAAAGGAATTCCCTACACCTCACTGGAAAGCGTTGGGTCTAAACCATTGCCCGATTTTTAAAAAGGAAAACTTTACATTGCAGAATAATCCTACCTCCTAAGACTTCTTTGGGAATGGAGAAAAGCAAATGTTTGTGAGAGACTGAGAATTTGCTGGCCTGGCCTAGGTCGCCGGAAGGCAAACAGGCCTCCCTGATGCTCCTCTGCGCTCTGTGTCATCTGTTTCGGCAGCCTTTCGCACCAGAGCTCTACGCAAACAGAACTGGAAGGCAGAGGTGTTACATTTGGGGTCATTGTGGAGGATGCCATGAACAGAAGGCACTGTTTGTGGAGAAAGCAAGAAGCCTGGCCTTGGGGACGTGAAAGCAGGGGAGGGACCGTGGTGAGATCTAAAGTGATATAGGAGCACTTCAGCCAGACCTGACGCTGAAGACTGAAGTCAGAACTAAGCAAAAGCAAACAAAAACCTACCGAGAAGCAAGCTGAGATTCCTTTAGCTGCTAGAAGTGGGAAGGGACCTCTCCTCATTTAGTGGACAGCACTTACCCCTCACCTCTGACACATACGGGCCAAGACCTCTAGGGGATTCCTGAAACAGAACATAGTATGGAACCCTAAGTATACTTTATTCTTTCTAAGGTAAACTACTTTGTGGCTTCACTTGGGCATATCCAGATTAACTTCTCTTGCTCTTTGGGGCCTTTATTAAGTAAAATAAAGGTTCCAGTAATCAAATAAAAGCAATGTAGTTGTCAAGTGCCAGCGGCTTATGCCTGTAATGCTAGCTACTCAGGAGGCTAAGATCTGAGGATCCTAGTTCGAAGCCATTCCGGGCAAGAAACTCTGTGAGACCCTTGTCTCCATTTACCACCAGGAAACCTGAAGTGGCGCTGTGGCTCAAAGAGTAAGTGGTAGACGAGCACAGAGAGGCTCAGGCCCATGAACAACAGAAGAAAAGAAAAATTGGAGCATTGCCTCTCCTAGTCTGGCAGGTAGCGAATACTGAACAAAACCCAACCAATCCTGGCTGTCTCCTCGCCCTCTTCCTCCTAGGAAGCTTGGAAGGCACCATTCACCCAGGGCGCCAGCGTGCGGGAGGAGCGAGCCACTCACCCAACCACAGCGCCATCTCTACATGCCATCCACACGCTTAGGTTCAGTTATGATCGAAGTCAGATAGTGTCCCAGAAACCTGCAAGGCTACTGGCATGCCAGGTTGATCCTTATACCCTAGGGAGCATTAAAAACACCACCACCACGAAAACGAGTATTTCACTTTTGTGTGCTTAAGGCAATAACAAGCAATGAACAGAAGGAGACACATTAGCCTCTAATCCTTTTATCATAAAAAGAAAACAAACCAAAACCACCATCCAGTCAGCTATCACTATAGCAGATACCTGGGATAACTTAGGAACAGGAGTTTGACAGGCCACCAGGACAGGCACGTTCCGCTGTGCCTGAGTTAGAGCCAGCCTTAGGTGTTTGTAGCCACTGGGGGGAGGAGTGGACTTGAACAGGAGGCGCAGGAGACAGAGGTGCACATTCCCCAGGCTGACCAGGGGAAGCTCAGTTCCTGCTTGCATTCCTGCCTCACATCTGCCCACCCCTGGAAACCAACACTCCAGAAATTAGTTTTATTCAAGGGACAGCCCCTGAAGAAGATGGAGGGGAGATAGAAGATGGTCGTCTTAAGAGGCCTTCCTGGAGGGACTCAGGTACACACAAAAGGGGTTTGTAGGGAGAGAGAAGCGATGCCAAGAATGGGGCGGAAGGATCTTACTGAGGTCCACATCTAGGCAGCAGGAACTCTCTCCGATGCAAAATGTTTTCCCTCCAGAATACCCCTGTGGTGGTAACCAGTTTTTGTCTCTTAAAGCAGTCCTTTCTTAAGTATACACATGGCTTCCCTGCTTTTAGACACAACAAAGCAGTAGCCAATGGCACGCTAGGTGCATATCTTATTGTTACCTGAAGGTCATCAGATATTCTGTGTTCTGTAAATCTCGAGGAAAGTCACTAGTCAGTAAGTTCATGTCATGTTAGTGCCTTTTCCTTGTGTTAAAAATGCACGACCCTCCGGTGTCAGAAATGAAGAGACACACGAGATACAGAAGATTTCATCAAGGCAATTTACTTTTGCACAAAAGGGCGCAATGCCATTACTCTCACCAGAGCTCGGCCGGCTCTGCATGCGGGGCAGTTTCCTACGCTTTGCTCCCAATCCAAACTGTCCTCCCTCTTGGTCAAGGAGCTAGGTACACAGTCTAAGTGTAATTGATTACCACGGTTAGAAAGGTCATTCTTTAATTCCTGTCAAAAGTTTACTTTTTTTTTTCTCTTCACTTAGCAATTACAAGTTTGTTATTTTTAACCTCTTCTACACAAGCTTTATTTCCCTAACTTGGCTAGCTGGTAACAGTGCAGGTAACAGTTACAATTGAGGTAAGTAAAACAAGTAATTTCCAGGAAATATCATTATACAATACCAAATACACTTTAGTTGGACAGAAAAGAAGACCTTTTCTCACACAGAAATAGCTAGCTTTGTAGTTTTAGGACACAGAACAAGAGGGATGAAGAAAAAGCAATTTTCCCCCCCCCCAGAAAATAGTCTAGCTTCTTAGGCAGCCTCAGGCAGAGGTGCCCTCCTGAGCGAGCTGGCTCGGCCACAGGACCTCCAAGAGGAATGAGTTTTAGAACTCACTTCAACTAGAAAGGAGTGAGCTACACTGCCCTGGTAGGACAGAAGGGAGTGGGAGAATGTCAGCAATTTCAGAGGAAGAACACAGCAGTGGTCCTTTATCAAAAAGGGCTGTTTCCCAGGCCGTACCGCTGCTTGCCTGAAGCGTACTCCCTTTTCCATGTGAATGGACCAACTGTAAACTAGCACTAGATTTCTTTGTCCTTCACGATTTCACAGATTGAGGATTCCTCCTTACTGTAGACCTTAGCAGCCCCAGCATATGAAATCCTCTGCCTCCCTTAGTAAGTCGGGAACTTCCCGCCTTTCCCTCCATCTCTCATTGGCGTATCCAGATTGTCCCCCTCACTTCTCTTGCATTCCGGGGTCTTTGTTAAATAAAATAGTGACTTGAACACAAGCCACCACCACACCGGGACAGCTGATCTGACAACCTAGATGTCGTTGACATTGTTTATGGACCAGAAAATACATGAAGACAGAGAGATGATTCGCTGCCTAGGCTGGACAAGGGAAATCAATTTCCTTATATACTTAGCATACAGTTTAATTTTTTAATTAGCTTACATTAGTTATACAGAGGGAGTCATTTAGGGTTGTTTTTTTTTTTCTTCCTCTGATGCTGTGTATAGAACTCGGGGCACCAATTCATGACATGCAAGTTAAAACTTGAAATTGTTTATTTCTGGATTTTTTATCCATTTAAAAAAAAATGTAGACCACAGGTAACTGAAACTATAAAAAACAAAACATGCGGGGCTGGGGATATAGCCTAGTGGCAAGAGTGCCTGCCTCGGATACACGAGGCCCTAGGTTCGATTCCCCAGCACCACATATACAGAAAACGGCCAGAAGCGGCGCTGTGGCTCAAGAGGCAGAGTGCTAGCCTTGAGCAGGAAGAAGCCAGGGACAGTGCTCAGGCCCTGAGTCCAAGGCCCAGGACTGGCCAAAAAAAACAAAAAAAAAAAACATGCAATTAAAGGAAGTGCTGTGAACGGCTTTTCATCAAGGCAGAAGGCAATGGCCTGCAATGAGGTTGATCTCGTCATGAGTCACCCTGATCTTTTGTTCTGCCAGTTGTCTTTGTGGGTTGCCAGGTTAGGAGTCGAGAGCTTGGCGTTCTTCTGGAGTAGCCCCACATAGGGCAACTCCCAAGAAATCCTTCTCTGCCTTCTAGGCAGAAGTAAAACAATACTGACAGACACCCATGTTTCTGCCCTGCCCTCAGATGTAGCCCTGTGTGCTCGTATTTGTTACCCTGGAACTGCCCTGCGTGCTTCCAGTCCGTGCCTTTCAACTTGTACCACGGCTGGGTCTGAGCACGTAGGAGCGCATCCGCTGGCAGTTGTGTGTTTTGAAAGTGCACCTGATGCTCTCATCCCACACAGAACCTCTTGCTTTATTTTCTCAGTGTCATATTTTCCTTTAAGATTAGTCCACATAGATCCAAGTAGCTCTCACGTTCACATAAACAGCTGTCTATTGGATTAATGTACCACAATGTATATATTCCTTTATTGGGAGATGAGTGGATTTTTTTAAACTGTGCACCTTTACCGACTTTACTGCATCCTTTATTCACATTTGTCTATTTGTGCATGTGAGCTAAAGTAGAATTGCTGGGCTTTTCTACAAAGGAAGTGTTTTGATGAACTTTGTGCTGCTGGCTCATAAGGGAATAGACATGTGTCCTCTCACAGGTTCTGGATGCTGGGGTGTCCAAAACCAGCAGACTAGTTGTCTGGTACCTTCATGTCACATGACAGAATGCAAAGGGCAAGCGAGCCCTTATATGAAGCTTCTTTTGTGAAATTTTCATGTAAACATTTCATACAGTGATACATGCTTCCCACATGAGATCTGGCATTGGTTCTAATAGCTAGGTTTTTGAAGTGATAATGAGCACAAACAATATTTTAATACAACTTTATTGTTATTAAGGTATTGTACAGAGGGGTTACCATTTCATAAATCAGGTAACGAGGCATATTTGTCTTCTTGGATGTCACCCCTTCCTTTGCTTTACCCCCAGCTTCCCCCCCCCCGCAAACAATATCTTAAGACATAAACAGCAACTCAATATAATGTGCAAATAGCTGTATTTCTTTTGAGGGCAGAGCCACAGATACTGCTAATGCTACTGTAACTTTCCCTGTTGAGAGCTTAATGAAATAAATTATTTAACACCCCGCCCAAGGTCATGGACTTTCTTGCTCTGCCCACAGCTCAACAGAACTCTGGTCAGTCGCATAGGAAACAGATCAGACTCAGACTCCAAAAAGTATTTGGCAAGGCATAAATAACCATTATTCCACTCAAGTGCAATTGCTGCTCTGTACAAAAAAAAAAAAAAAAAAGGTGATGATGTGGTGCAATGGGTTATAACTGTGGAAAATCATTTTGATGGAGTGGCCACCACAGCTACAACAACCACAGTCAACACCAGAGGGCAGGAAACACTCGGAACCAGCCGACATCCTAGCTGTGCAGTGACAGGCAAGGAAAGGACCTGTTTCCTGTGTCATATTAAAGAGAGCCGACATAGGATGTCTTAATGCTTTGACTGAAAACAGATCCATTCACCTAGCATATAGTCCCTATCTCATGGGAAGCATCTTCAGTAATCACACTCTTATGTCATATGCCCTACTTTACATTTCCCAGCACCTTCGCCTCTTGTCGTCTGTGAATCTGAAATCATCCCTGTATGTTGAGCTGCCATATACTTTGGCAGTAGCAGGATTGAGAGTTGGCTGTTAATTGTGTCAGCAAGAAGGATAGGCATTATCATTAAGGCCTGCCTGCTTCTTGAGGTTTTCCATGACGGGTTTTCTTTTAAAGATTAACAAAGGTGACATAAAAGACAGAAAGGATTCTGTAGAGGATTTAGTGAAGTAAATCATCTCCCCTAGAAATAAGAAATATGATCAATGGATTACTTATTTGGTTATTTTTGTTTTTGTTTTACTCTGGTCCTGGGGCTTGAACTCGAGGCCTGGGCACTGTTCCTGAGCTCTTGTGCTCAAGGCTGGTGCTCTACCTCTTGACCCACACCTCTACTTTCAGCTTTTTGGTGGTTAATTAGACATCCAAGTCTCACAGGCTTTCCTGCCTATGTGGGCTTCAAACTGTGATCCTCAGTCCTTAGCTTCTGAGTAGCTAGAATTACAGGCATTAGCCACAGGTGCCCAGCTATTGTTCTAAAATGGATAGGCAAGTTCCGCAGCACTTTGGGGCATTTTGTCAGTTCATGCTTTCATTTGTTGGGATACACTGAGGACACCACATAAAACTGTAGCGTCGGCACTGTGCAGAATTGCACCATGTATCTATCTGTGTTTTCCTCCTCTCTCTTTCCACTCTTCCCCCTAGTCTGTTTTCTTTGTGGTGGCAGCTACGTTTCTCCTCCAATTTCTTGCGTGCTTCTCCTCATCCTGAGCTCCCTTTTACCCTTCTTTTCACTCCTTTTTATTGGTTTATTTAAAGCATCTAATACTGATAAAGGAGACTCAGACAGTGATAAACTACCTGTGTTTGTATTCCAGGCACGTGGATTGTAGAATATACCTAAAGTAAGCTTCCTTATTTGGATGATATGAAATGTAAGAATGGGCTGTGAAACTCATATTTAAAGATCTTCCTTCTTCTCTGTTCCATGGGGCTGTTTCCTCAAGCTAAGAAGAAACTTCCCAAGTTGCCTGTCTTCTTGGAAAATTCCTCCACATGCCCTAAAATCTTCCCAGCCAGAAGCTCTACTCAAGCCAACGAATAATGAGCTGCCCTGCGCACCACTGCAGATGTTTTCAGAGGAAGAGAGGATGATGCAGGAAGTAGGTCAGCATCGCCCACCTTTGCTCGCCCCATGGCTCCTCCTGCCTCTCTTGGGTCTATCTTAGGCCATGACAGTAGAAGATGTACTCATCTAAATTTATATATGGGGTTTCATTGTTTTGGTTTGGTTTTTGTTTGTTTATTTTGTTGGTTCTTTTGGGGTGTTTTTGTTTTGTTTCATGTTTGTTTTGCTTTTGAAACAGTCTCACTGTGTAGGCCAGGCTACTCACAAACCCCTGGCTCAAGTGGTTCTCTCGTCTTAGCGTCCCAAGTAACTGCATTACAGGTGTACGATTGAAGTTCTGTTTGTTTTTTCTTTTTCTTTTTGGCTGTAGTGGGGATGGAACTTAGGGCCTTGCACTTGTCTAGTGGACACTCTACCACTTAGCCACACTTCCAGCCCCTGTTGCATTGGTTGGGATTCCTATTGAGCTTCGTTCCTCCTACTTGCTTCCTGGTGTCACTGGGATTAGATGGTGTCACCGCCATTGTGCTGCCTCATCTCTGGCTAGCAGTCACTTGCCAGTGCACTCACACATTGCTTGAAATGGATTGTCAAGAACTATTTCCGGGGCTGGCCTCAAATGACTGGCCTTGAACTACAATTCTCTGGTTTCTGCCTCACAAATGATGATGATTACAGACTTGAGCCACTTGAGTGGAAGTAATATATATCCAAACTGTGAAACACAACAACAGCAGAATAAAAGGCTATCTCAGCAACTGTTACCTGGCTCCCGAGAATTTTCTAGAAGCTACCTTCCCAGTTTCTCAGCCTTAGAGTATGGGCCTACTATTAGTTGTGCAAGACCATGGATGCTGCTAATTATGTGCAGGGCACAGATTTTCCCACAGCAAAGACGGTCCAGCTTCAAACGTCCATGGTGTGGAAATAGAGAAACCCTGCTCTGGGTGCAGCTATAAAAAGGCCCATGTTAGCCAGGCAGCGCTGGATCATACCTCTAATTCCAGCTACTCAGGAGGCTGAGATCTGAGGAGGATCCCAGTATAAAGCCAGCCCAGGCAGGGAAATCTATCAGACTTTTATCTTGAGTTAACCACCAAAAACCCAGACGTGGCTCAAGTGGTAGAGTGCCAGCCTTGAGAGTACAAACTAAGGGACAGCACCCAGGCCCTGAGTTCAAGCCCTACTACTGGCACAGGAAAAACAAAGAAAGCCTCTGTGTGTGACCTGCATTTGTAAATAGGCCCATGTTAGTTGGGAATAAGCTAGTCTGGGAAGATCAAGATGTAAGTCGAGAGGACAGGCGTGGTGACTCACTCCTGTAATTCCAGCTAGGTGAAAGGCATTGATAGGAGGATTGCAGTCTAAGGTCTGCCTAGACCCTATTAAGAAAGTAACTAAGCGGGGCTGGGAATATGGCCTAGTGGTAGAGTGCTTGCTTCCTATACATGAAACCCTGGGTTCAATTCCTCAGCACCACATATATAGAAAACGGCCAGAAGCGGCGCTGTGGCTCAAGTGGCAGAGTGCTAGCCTTGAGCAAAAAGAAGCCAGGGACAGTGCTCAGGCCCTGAGTCCAAGCACCAGGACTGGCAAAAAAAAAAAAAGAAAGAAAGAAAAGTAACTAAAGCAAACAAGGGTCGGGGGCATGGCTTACGTGGAAAAGTTCTGGCTCAGGAGTGCAAAGTCCTGAATTAAACCATAGTACCACATAAAGAGAGAGAGGAAGTGGAGTGGAAGTCGAATATGTATCTTATGATTCCTTTGTGTAAGATAGATATCTATAGATAGATAGATAGACAGAGGCCTGTGTAGAAGTGATGGTTTTCAAAGCAAAGTTTTCATTAAGAAAAAAATAGGCTTAAGGGCTGGAAATGTGGCCTAGTGGTAGAGTGCTTGCCTAGCATGCATGAAGCCCTGGGTTCGATTCCTTAACACCACATATACAGAAAAAGCCAGAAGTGGTGCTATGGCTCAAGTGGCAGAGTGCTAGCCTTGTGCAAAAAAGAAACCAGGGACAGTGCTCAGGTCCTGAGTTCAAGCCCCAGGACTAGCAAAATAAAGGGGGGGGGGCTTAAAATTAGTTACAAGTGTGGAGAATAGGCCTTGATGTTTTCATTTTTTATTTTATACTTTTTGTCGAATTTACACTGTTGTGCCACGTATACCTATTATTCATTCTTTAGTGTCCTCAAGGGTAACAAAGGGGGGTATGGAGGAATTTATGTTTTGTTTTTTTTAATTCACAAGTTCTAGTTTAAATGAGTAAATGTGCCCATTTAGCTTACTTGTTCAAAAATACAAGTTTGCCAGCAAACTGTTCATGAATTGTTATAATCTTTGCTGAAATGACTGCTACTTGAATAGACACTGACCAGCAATTATTTTTCCTACAGTTAGGAAATTTGCCCAGGACCAAGTTGCTCCTTTGGTTTCAACTATGGATGAAAACTCAAAAATGGAAAAATCAGTAATGCAAGGACTGTTTCAACAAGGGGTATATATCTCATAATTCTTCCAATTTCAAATTTTTATAAGTACATTCTGGTGTTAAATGTATGCATTACAAAAAAACAGGGTCTATAATGAGCAAAATGAACTGTCTTTATTTCCCAATCAAAAATATCTGTTCTCTTTTTGCTTGAGGTCCTAGTTACTATTTATATATATACTTAAGAATTTTTAAGTGAATTAACATTTTAAATTAGAAATAGACTTTGTAATGTATAGGAAATGGAAGGATCATTTCTATAGACCTGAGGTTCTTAACAAGGAGCAATTTTGCCCTCCCAGGGTCAGGGTATGGGCATGGGGAGGGATGGGAGTGGGGAAGACTACCAAACATCCTACAGTGCACAGGACAGACTGCAGCTAAAACCTATCAGATGGTACAATATTACTATTTACTGGGCCTGAGTCCCTGTGTGTAGCACAAACCACATGGATCAGGACAATGGATTTCCTACTTTTTAGTGAAAGAACAATGGAGGTTAAGGTAGAACTGCTCTGGCTATGGCCAGGGAGAGGTGATCAATATGGCGGCCCTTGGAATGTTTTAAATATCACAACCCTCACTCCTGGTCTCAGCGTCACCCAGACATGTGAAGGTTTTTGAATACTAAGGATATCTCAGAGCTAAGTACTGCTGTTGACGTAAATCTCATGTCAGTCTGTTTGAAAAATAACCTGTGCCACTTAGCTGTCTAGTTTCATTCTTTCTTATTTTAAGGTGATCAACTTGTGACGAGTTTTCCAATTTTATGTTGACAATGAAACTTTTGGGAAATAGAAACTAGTGTGGAGCCACACAGGGCCAAACAGAAGTCCAGTGTGGAAGGCAGATGGGCTCCACGACTGTTTCACTGCCATTATTCCAATCCTGAGGTGATAGTTCTGTGGTCAGAGCATTGAGCACCCCCTTAGTGGACTTCATAAACTGCTCTTGCTTATAATAGCTCATCTGCCTCCTCTGTTCCAGTTCTTTGGTCATCTGACATGTATTTCCTCTTGAGGAGAAATGAATACTTTAACAGAAGGAATGCCTGTCAGCTTCTCAAGATCATCAGATAGCTATCCTGCCTTTCAGTCTCACGCATCACTTCTAGTTCTGCCCCATTTTATTCATTTTATTCCCTCCACAGCGTGGAGCAATTCTGAGCACCTGGAGAGGTTAGAAGCCATAACCCTTATCTGCGACCCGAATCTTGAATCATATATGTGCACATCCCCTTTCTGAAATGAGAACACTTACCACAGGCGTTGGACCAAGATCATTTCAGGCCGTAGACCTAGAAATGCAGACTGAACAGCCAGCCTTGCTCAAGGTTATTGGGAAGCCTCAGCCAACATTGGCTCATGTTTATTAGACACCTGTGGCTTATCAAGTGTATCTCTAGTGAGTGTTGCTGCTAGTTGTCTGTTCACCATCCTGGGCTTGCTAAAATGACCCCCAAATGATCATTCACTCATTATCTCTGCCAAGAAAGAAGTCCAAGTGAAGTAACCTGCATAGAAGAAACTAGGACAAAGAAAACTCTAGATATTGTCTCAATGGCTTGTTACCTTTCTACCTTTACGCAATATAGTCAAGTCAGTGTAAAGGAGCTCTGTTTTGACCAGAACACTTCCTATAGATCTTAACATGAAGGGCCGTCATAGTGTGTATAAGGTATTTTCTCATTCCGTTCTCTTGTTTCACAAGTGCTTTTGCTTATTTTTGCTCTGAGGCCCCCATTATCAAACATGATAATTCTAGCATGTAATTTTATCCTTTCAAACACCAGAGCATTTCTATTACAATTGTATTCCATATAGGGACATAGTCAAACTGAATTCAAAAGTACAATTTATTTTCAAACTTCTCTCACAAGAAGTTCCCAGTAAAAAGTCAGCTTCTTAACCTGCCCCCTTTGCTTTCCTCTAGCTGATGGGAATTGAAACCGATGCAAAGTATGGAGGAACGGGAGCTTCGTTTTTCTCCTCTATCCTAGTGATAGAGGAGTTAGCCAAAGTCGATGCCTCTGTGTCTCTCATGTGTGACATCCAGAATACAATAGTTAACAAGCTGATCATAAAATATGGGACAGAGGAGCAAAAGGCCACCTATTTGCCCATTCTGGCTTCAGAAAAAGTGAGTTGAAAGAAGTTGTTGAAAGATGATTGTCTTTTCTAAGTTTATGTTTTCAGAAGAAAAGTAGCTGCATGTTGACTTTATTACCCAAGACCAATTAATTATGTAATGCTCATAAAGTTGATCCTTTTAGAAAAATGTACTCTGTTCTTCATTTTCCACTTGGAAAGTTAGGAAATAATTACTAGGTAATTTCTTTCTAGCCTGGCATGGTTGTGTACACTTGTAATCCCTGCACTCCGGAGGCTGAGGCAAGAGGATTGCTAGTTCAAGGCGGGACGGTCGGTAGTTTAATAAGGCTGGCCAAAACTACATGTCAATTTTGTCACAAAAACAAAAACAAGTGAAACTTGAAAAAGCAGATTTGTGCCAATTCTAATTTTACAATGCCTTTGTCCGTCATTTAATTTGCATTGATATGGCTTTCTACTGTAATATTAGAAATAATTTAATCTGCTTAAACATGTGTTTAAACATGTGAGCTCGGGGCCTGTGTGCTGTCTCTGAGCTCTTTTACCCAAGGTTAGTTAGTGCTCTACTACTCGAGCCACAGCTCCACTCCCAGCTTTTGAACCATGATCCTCAGATCTCAGCCTCCTGAGTAGCTAGGATTACAGGTGTGAGCCACTGGTGTTCAGCTAGAAGTTGTTCTTAAATACTTAAATTTGTCTTAGGCAAAATGGTGGGGTGATTTGGGGAAATAATTTTGTCAAAGTGCTAATTTGATAATAGGCTTTTTTTAAGTAGCTGAGGTGAAATTTACAAATGCCCATTCTACCATTCGCATTTGTTATGCAGAGTACAGATATAGTTGCTCATTTGGATTTTCTTCTCACATACACAGATAGGAAGCTTCTGCCTTTCCGAAGCCCAGGCTGGTAGTGATTCCTTTGCTTTGACGACCAGAGCTACTAAAAATGGGAATGACTACTTGATCAATGGGTCCAAGATGTGGATCAGCAATGCGGAGCATGCAGGGCTCTTCTTGGTCTTTGCAAATGTAGACACCAGCTTGGTGAGTTTACAGTAGAACGTCTTCCCGCTTCACCCCCATCTTTTCCTCTTTCCACTTCCCTTTTAGGACTTTGTCTTAAATTCTTTGTTCTTGGCCTGGGAATATGGCCTAGTGGTAGAGTGCTCGCCTCATATACATGAAGCCCTAGGTTCGATTCCTCAGCACCACATATATAGAAAAGGCCAGAAGTGGCGCTATGGCTCAAGTTGGCAGAGTGCTAGCCTTGAGCAAAAAGAAGCCAGGGACTGTGCTTAGGCCCTGAGTTCAAGCCCCAGGACTGGCAAAAAATAAATAAATAAGTAATAAGATAAATAAAAAATTCTTTGTTCTCCACAGTACTGAAAATGTGAAACTTGTGCTGTCCATTTTTTTACTCTTATTTATTAATCTCCCAAACAAAATATTGTTGACACAATTGTTAGTTCCATGGTAGACCATAGGGTACTTATCTAATATTATATAAGAAGCTAGTCTTCGCCAGGTGCTGGTGGCTCAAGCCTGTCAACCGAGGAGTCTGAGATCTAAAAATCATGGTTCAAAGCTAGCCCAGGCAGAAAAGTCCAAGAGATTCTTATCTCCAAATAGCCAGTAAGGGCTGGGAATATGCCCAGTGGCGAGAGTGCTTGCCTCATACACATGAAGCTCTGGGTTCGATTCCCCAGCACCACATATATATATATATATATATATATATATTACACACATATATATGTGGCGCATATATACGACATATATATATATGTACATGGTCAGAAGTGGCTTTGTGGCTCAAGTGGTAGAGTGCTAGGCTTAAGCAAAAAGAAGCCAGGGACAGTGCTCAGGCCCTGAGTCCAAGGCCCAGGACTGGCCAGAAAAAAACAAAATTCCACAAATAGCCAGTAAAATTACTATACTGAATGGAGGTGTGGCTCAAGTGGTAGAGCACCAGCCATGAACTTTAAAAGGCCAATTGAGAACACTGAGTTCAAGCCCTGGTCCTGGCAAAAACAAAGAATCCAATCTTTAGTTGTGTAGAATTTTTAATTTTCTTTATAATAGTGAAGTCTTTAAATATCTGTGTAGTACATTTACTTTAAAATATTTTTTCAGTTAGGAAATAGACATATAGGGAAAAGGGTAAACACATTTTTTTTCTTTTCACTAACATAGATGTAATTGAATTACTTTGTTACAACTCTGAGGTGGGTGCCAGCAGCTTATACTTGTAATCTTAGCTACTCAGAAGGCTGATATCTGAGGATTTGGGTTTGAAGCCAGCCCAGGCAGGAAAAGTCTGAGACTCTTATCTCCAATTAGCCACCAAACATCCAGAAGTGTGACTCAAATTGACTCAAGTAGTAGAGCACTATACTAGCCTTGAGCAAAAATGTTCAGCCAAGCTGGGCCCTGTTGGCTAATGCCTGTAATCCTAGCTGCACAGGAGGCTGGAGATCTGAAGAACACAGTTTGAAGCCAGCTCCGTCAGAAAAAAAGTCCCCATGAGATTCTTATTTTCAATTAATCACTCAAAACCCAGAAGTGGAGCCATTGCTCAAAGTGGTAGGAGTACTAGCTGTGAGCAAACAAGCTCAAGGATAGCACCCAGGCCTTGAGTTCAAGCCCCACAACCTAAAAAAAATTGCTCAAGGAGAGCATCCAGTCCCTGAGTTCAAGACGCAGGACACACTCACACACACACACACACACACACACACACACACACACACGCATACACACATATTCTCTCTAAACTATTTAGTGATATTAACTTTAAAATGTGGGTTTCTTGTGATCATATAGTGCCTTGTGAGAATAATTTTTAATATCTGTTGAAGTTTCTGGAAAAGCAAAAGAAAAAGTGAAGTTCTTGATTTGGTGGCTGATAATCTCTAACCTTTCTAGTCCATTTTTTTTTGTTTTCATTTTATTTGAACTCTTACAAACAGGAGAGTTTTCAAGTACACGTAGTGATGGCATTTCCCATCTTTTAGGGCTACAAAGGGATCACCTGCTTCTTAGTGGACGGTGACACAGAAGGTCTTCACATCGGGAAAGCAGAGAACAAAATGGGCATCAGAGCCTCCTCCACCTGCCCGCTGACCTTCGAGAATGTCAAGGTGGGTAGCCACGTACTCAGTGAGGGACCAATGGGAAAGAAGCTTTGCATTTGAAGGAGCCGTGCAAGAGAGGTGTGAAAATAGTGCAAGCAGTGAGCTTACGCCGGAGTCTGGAGCTCTGCCGCAGCAGCGCTCGGTGGTTAAGTCCTGGTCAAGGGCCGTTTTCACAACAGTTGAGCCCCGCAATGATGAGAAGTCATCGCATTGATTTTTGTACATACTTCTGAACCATTTGTGCTTTGTAAGCTTGGCATTTGTCACACAGATACTTTACCGCTTGGGCCATGAACCAAACACAGCTTCAGAGAAGGGAGTCTGATATCAGCACACCAAAGGCCACAAGATGGGGTTGTTGCTCAGTGAGAATGGAATGCAACCAGGCAGCACCCCACAAAAACAAGATTTCTCAGACAGGTGGTTTTCCGGTTTCCCATTGCTCCTCGCAGAGCTGGTGGATCTCTGTGGGTTTGTGCGTTGGGGGGGGGGAGGGGAGGGCTTTAGTCTTCACAGTGTTGTTTGGGCCTTGCTGTTTCCCCCCAACCCATCCCCTCCTTCCTATTCTCTTTTTTCCCCCTCCATTCTGCCCTGCTCTTTCTCCCAGCTGACCGTATTAAGAAGCTGAGTATTTTCGCGGTTGTTGTTCCTAGTACTAACTTTATTAGTCTGTCTCCTCCCTTCACTTCTCTCCTCCTTTGGGCACATGCGCATGTGCACACCTGCATGAGCCTGTACACACCCTCCTCCCCGCAGTTGACAGGAGGGGATGATTCATCTCCACAGAAGTGTCTCTTACTCTCATTGTTGAAAGTTACTGCATTTTTTTTTTGGTAGTTCTTACTGTTACCTTACACCGAGCAAACAGGTCAGAACCGGAGGGAATAAGTTTGTTGGTGTCATTGAACAAGTGGTGCTTTGGGGCTGGGAATATGGCCTAGTGGTAGAGTGCTTACCTCGTATACAGATTGCGCCAGGCCCCGGAGGACGCAGGGGCGGACAGCTTGGGCTTGGGAGGCAGAGTGGAGGGAGACCCAGGCGTCAGCTGGCGGTCTCATCGCAGTTCAGTGAAGTACTGCAGCGGAGCCGCATCACAACTGGGAGTACATGTTTAGAGGCACATATACTATATAGTCACGTCTGCTGTACACTGCAGTCCATATGACTACAGTATATGCTATATAGTGAAGATGTATGTTTACATGGTTGTTTATACACTCACCCAAAAATATGTATATACTTGAAGTGATTTTGTCAAATTAAATTGAGAAATAAGTGCACACTTGTATCTTCAGGTTCCAGAAGCCAATATATTGGGACAAGTCGGACATGGCTATAAGTACGCCATAGGAATTCTTAATGAAGGCAGAATAGGAATTGCTGCTCAGGTAAGTCAAATTCCATAGTATAAGCTAATTAAAATATAACAAGAAATGCAGTGAGACCGGCGGGTGTGTGGAAGCTTGTGGGCACAAGATGGCGCCCTTCCCTTGCACGAGACAGAAAAGAATGGGTTCTGATTTTTTTTTTTTTTCAAATTCCATTTGGTTAATTATTTATTGGGCAACCAGGAAATGGCTCAGTAATCATAGTGGTTTTGCTTTGAGAGCATTCAAGTATTGAGTACCTGGATCAGAAACTTTTAAACTATATTATAAAGTAAAGAGTACTGACATATGCATGTCTTGTAAAGGTTTTCTGTGATTTTATTTCACTAGTTATGGCATTAAAACTACAGTACTACACCTCATTGTTCACGCACGTAAATAATATAGATATTCTGGCAGTAAAATGCAGGGCATGGGCTTTAGCCTAATTATTCCAAGTTACCTTATAACCCAATTAAAAGTTGAGATCGGGCAGTTACTATGTCTCAGTGGATGTCTTTTCGAGGAAAAGGCACCTAGCAGAGGGAACTGAAGTCTTCTGTCCTCAACTCTCCCATGGCAGTCTGGGAAAAGGCAGCCTTTTACTGAGATGGGAAAACAGTCTGTTGTAGTTGACAGCTGATCCTCCACCCAGTAGACAGAGGCAGCAGGGTGGAGGCTGACCCTGGACTGCAGAGCAGGTTCAAAGCCAGCCCGTGGTCTAGAGCGAGACCATGGTGCAGCTTTTAATCTTTATATCAAAACACACTATTTTGGATACTTTAAGTACATCATACTATTCATAACCAGAAATATAGCAAACCAGCTACCTCACCTTAATTTGAGTTTGGGGGACTTGGGAGGGGTTTTGTGCATTTGATTTCGAACATAATGTGCTCTCTGGAGCGTTCAAAATAAATGCTAATCGAAAATGTGAATGGCACTGGTAATCTTAACTACTCAGGAGGCTGGGATCTGAGACTCAGGGTTCAAAGCCAGACCAGGCAGGAAAGTCTGTGAGACTCTTCTCTCCAATAAACTATTCTGGAGGCTGGGATCTGAGAATTGGGGTTCAAAGCCAGCCAGGCAGGAAAGTTCATGGGACTCTTATCTCCAACAAATATTCAGTAAGGACTGGAAATGATGTTGTGGCTCAAGTGGTAGAGCACTAGCCTTGAGCACAGAGAGGCTCAAGAACAGAGCCCTGAGTTCAAGCCCCGGGACGAGAAAAAAAAAAAAAAGGAGGAGGAGGAAGAGGAAGGAAGAATGTGGAAGAGGAGGAGAAGAAGGGAATGTAGGAAGGAGGAAAGGAAGGGAGGAAGGAAGGAAAATGTGAATGAACACTAATGAAATATTGATATGTTTATGGGCATTTCCCCCCAAAAGCTTTAACTATTGATTTCTTTTCTTCCTCTAAAACCTATGTAGTTTGATATAATTAGATAGTGATACAGTGGCCTCCTAATGTGGAAGTTTAGACACCATTTCTACGCTTGAATCGTTAAATAGACAGCAATTCGCTAGCAGTGAGGCGGGTCAGCTCAGACGGGTACCACATCCTCACCTGTTCTTCCCGCGAGATAATGGATGTTTCTGCCGCATGCTATCTCTCTGTTGTCTCAACTCTGGCTGTGCAGTCAATCACCCAAGGCGTTTTCAGTGCTGATACTTCACCTTGCTCCTGTCCGCTTCCTTCCCAAGACTGGATTCTGTTCTTAACCCTGGTGTTAGACCCAGGCTGTCATTTTTTTTTTAAATCAGGAACTCAAATGATTCTGATGGGTGGGCAGAAATCCCTCCCTCTTATGTTGTAATGTCCCTTCCCTGAAGCCCTTGCTGGTCACAGTCAAAACAGCAGGAAGGTGGGAGCTTTTTTTTTTTTTTTTTTTTGGCCAGTCCTGGGCCTTGGACTCAGGGCCTGAGCACTGTCCCTGGCTTCTTCCCGCTCAAGGCTAGCACTCTGCCACCTGAGCCACAGCGGCCCTTCTGGCCGTTTTCCGTATATGTGGTGCTGGGGAATCGAACCGAGAGCTTCATGAGTAGGAGGCAAGCACTCTTGCCACTAGGCCATATTTCCAGCCCTAGGTGGGAACTTTAAGAGAAGACTTTCCATATTGGGATTTCAGATTTTTGGAGGAAACATTCTTCAAGTCTTTGAGGCTAGTTCTGGGCAAAACTTCTCTGACTCAGCTCGCTCTATGCCTTGGAGAATCACAGCTTAAAGGAACAGATTCTTGAACAGTAGCCTGGTTGTGTAAACTCAGCAACTCTGGGAGATTTGTGTCCATGATGCTAGAATTAAATATATTCAGATGGAATCACTCCACACTGTCTCCCATTTACCAGCAGTCTAGCTGTAAATCTGCCGTGGGTAAGAATGTGTAACTAACACCCAACACACATCACCTGGTAGCTCCTGGGCTTCCTAGCCTCAACTGGTCTTCTGCCTGTAGGAATTTGCAACTTCCGTAAGTAAAAGCATACTTGGAACAAAATAAGAAGTTCACGTCTTCTTGTTTTTGTTGTTGTTCTTGACAGATGCTGGGCCTGGCCCAAGGATGTTTTGACTGCACCATTCCATATATTAAAGAAAGGATACAGTTTGGCAAAAGACTATTTGACTTCCAGGTATATTTATTAATTAATTAAGCTCTTCCTACTGTTCTAGACTTTCCCCTCTTCCTGTTAATGTGTTGAAGAGCCACAGAGGGAATCCCTCGAGAGGATTTTAAGGGAAGAGGAAAGAGGAGGTGGAAAAGGTCTTAGGCATGCCTTCATCTTTTCCCAGGACAGAGCACAGTCCTAGAGGCCCTGAGCTGTGGCTTATCTGTGGCTTATCTGGAAGGTCTATGTAACCATCTCCTAACTGCTGTGTCAGTACAGCAGTGGGCGGAGTCAGACTTCCTGGGTTCAATGCTAGTTCTTCCACTTACAGATTGAAAAACATGCAACCAATCCTACACCACACCATGCACACCAAATAAATTCCAGATATACCAAAGAGCTAATGTAAACAAGCGAAATGTTAATGATCTTAGGGAGAAGGAACATAACCCTTACGATATCTGGGAAAGAAAGAATTTGATAAATAAGACAAGGAGTAAAAATCTTGGGGTTAAGGAAAATAACCTTTATGACATCGGGGGGCAGGGGAAAGAATTTGATAAATAAGACGAGAAGTATTCATTATATAGATTCAGAATTAGTGAATTTGACTAGAAAATTTCTTTTCCTAAAAAAAAAAAAAAAAAGGGAGAAGATATTTACTCTGTGCCATTTGAGCTTCTGGGTGGTCACAATTTGCACATACCCATGATCACACAAAGAGAACAATCTGTAGGATATTTGCAAACAATGCTATTTTTTTTCCAGTTTATCCCTCCTTCCTGTTTAAGGAATGTAATTCCTGGGTTAAGTTATTATTTTAATCCAGGTTTCCTGTAACTTCCGTCCTACGTTATTAAAATTATTTAATTGTTTCCTGCTAGACTCCATAAATCATAGTGTGCTGCTTCCTTGCTCAGCAGAGTAGAGTAGATGCTCAGTTAGTGGCTGGCGGATAGATAAACAAGGAATGGGAGGCTTATAATAAATCGCTCAATATTTCTGCTGTTGTTTATAACTAAGTGTTAATATTCCTGCTCCTGCTAAGTCAGTCTTATTTTTCCATCGATGGACATTTAGTGACACCTATCGCTCTAGAATTGCAGGGCCGAAGTAATTTTTGGACAGTTATTAAAGTTCATCTTAAATAAAAATAGAATGACTGGTAGTTATTCTTAGATATTTCGGTAGTGCCATGTGAAGGGACATTAGTTACATGAAGGTAGAAATCTGGTTCTTCAAGTAGTACTCCATGGCTTTGAACTAAGAACTGTTGATGCCATTTGCAAAGTCAGAAATGTCTCAGTTCAATGAAAAATACAGTCAGGCTGGAGATGGTGGCTCAAGTCTGTAATCTTAACTGCTTGGGAGGCGGCGATCAGAGACTGGGGCATCGAGGTTCCCGACAGCCCCCTCAGCCACTGGCTGGGCGTGGTGGCCCCTGCAGACCTGTTACTTCCGCCATGGCGGAGGCCCGGTGCCTGGGCACAGTGGTGCAGGCCGGTCAGCCCCAGACACAGCAAGGCAAGGCAGGAGCGCCGCAAGCCAGGCTGGCCTGGGCATAAAGTGAGAACCTACCTCAAAGCTAATTCAGGCAAAACGGGGCCGAGGGCATGGTTCCGAATGCCCGCCCGGCAAGTGTGAGGTCCTGGACCCCAGTACTGCCTCCCTACCAAAAAAAAGAATATAATCAGAGATGTGCTCCACTGTGATTTACCCTAAGCTCAATTTTGATCATAAGGAAAGCTGAAAAGAATTACTAAATGTAACAGTCAAGTTTTTTAAGCTGAACTGCAATTTGTTATTTAAATCATAACGAAGTGCGAAGAAGTAGAGGAAATGTGACATTTCCCCGGAGAAGATCCACCAGTGCCTGTAGTGTTTCATTTTGTTTTAGATGGCACGTTTTAAAATGTTTCCTGGATGTGAGTGTGCATGGTTTGGTGGTATGTCTCGAGTCTGTCAGTGTGTAGCATCCCAGTTGGACTTAGAGATAAAACATGTCTTAGAAATCCTGATTCTCTCAGGCTGGGAATATGGCCTAGTGGCAAGAGAGCTTGCCTCGTATACATGAAGCCCTGGGTTCGATTCCTCAGCACCATATATATAGAAAAGGCTGGAAGTGACGCTGTGGCTCAAGTGGCAGAGTGCTAGCCTTGAGCAAAAAGAAGCCAGGGACAGTGCTCAGGCCCTGAGTCCAAGGCCCAGGACTGGCAAAAAAAATAAAAATAAAAAAATGAAATCCTAATTCTCTCCACTGGGGCCTGGCTGTTCCAGGGGCTCCAACACCAGGTGGCTCACGTAGCTACCCAGCTGGAGGCGGCGCGGCTGCTGACGTACAACGCCGCCCGGCTGGTGGAAGCTGGGAAGCCGTTCATAAAAGAGGCGTCGATGGCCAAGTACTATGCCTCCGAGGTAAGAGGCTAGAAAGGGGATCCGCCTCTGCGTGTTCGCCTGTGTACTTATTCCCCTTTTCACCTAAGAGTATTGTTCGAACTTTGGTGTTTTTCAAGTAAGACAACATGGCCTTCTCACTTTCTGCAGGCGGAAAGGGAAGGATCTGTGGGAAAACGCTTTAATTCTGTGGCGTCAGGATGCTCCCATAGACAATCCAGGTCGGGGAGGCTGCCCCTCCCAGCATGCAACAGGAGCCTCCTCTGAGTAAGGGCTTCAAGCCTGTGCTTTCAAGTTGGGCCAAAGTGAACGCTGTGTTCATTACAGGAGCAAATCGTGTGTAAAAACGCCAGGAAGAGAATGCGAGGCTCCTAAGGGCTTCTGTGTGTGCTCTCTATGTCACACTTCAAACTTTGGCTCAACAATTCACCCAGCTCATGGGGCAGCTGTTTCCCCAGCCTTTGCACTATGGCTGATGTACTCCAGGACTACTCTGTCCAGTCCCCAAGCCCGATGGTTTGCCTCGACTTCCCAACTGCTACCTCCAGCCTGACTACACAGTGCACAAGTCAGAAACCTGAGATTCGTGACACACCACCTGGCTTTTGTCCCCCTCACATTGAATACACGTACCCCTAAAAAGATCGTGAATTTACAGGTTTCTCCTGTCTCCCCCACCACCTGCCAGCACCTGTTTATTTATATAACCTGCACCCTTCCCTGGCTGTTGGCTTCTCACAGCAGATGGAATGAGACTGGTACTCATTTCCTAGCGTGACTATGGCAAGAAAATTACCCAAAAAATGAGTCAACTAAATGTTATTAGCACCCGTTTCTGGAGGCCAGACTCTGAAGGAGAATCACAGAATCAGATGGGGTCAGCAGCACAGCCTTCTGAAAGCTCCTGGGGAAAATCCAGCACCAGCTTCTAGAGGATGCGCGAGTCATTCCTTGACTTTAGCCCCACCGTCCATCTTCCCGGCCCAGGATGCAGAATGTTCAAGTCTCTCTCTGACTCTTCTCGCTGTGGTCACACTGCCTTAGAAACCACCTCTTCGGCTCCCTTTCTGCCCCTTCTAAGAACTGCTGCTGTTCCATTGGACCCACTCCTGATAATCTAGATAATCTCATTGCCAGGGCCTTAGTTCAATACAGCTGCAAAGTCTCTGTTGCCCTGGAAGGTAGCTCATTCAGATTCTGGGGATTCCCCTGGGACTTCCTTAAGCAATGATTACAATGTTTAACCTGCTTACCATTCTCCAAGGCCACCTGCCCTCCTTTCTCCTCTCACCCTGACATGAGCCCATGGCTTTCTCTGGGGGGGGGGGTTGTCTGCTGAGCTCTTCTGCCCCTTGAAGCATTTGTTGAAATGCCCCTAATTCAAGCTTTAAGTCTTCGCCAAGCTGGTTCCTCAGAAAGGTCACCTTCTGAATCACAGTAGCTTTCTTGTTAAGCTCTTCTCTCCTGTGCATTCTATCAATGCCTGTGCTTGTTAGTTGAAAGTCTGTCTCTAGGGCTGGGGATATGGCCTAGTGGCAAGAGTGCTTGCCCACATGAGGCCCCGGGTTCGATTCCCCAGCACCACATATATAGAAAACGGCCAGAAGTGGCGCTGTGGCTCAAGTGGCAGAGTGCTAGCCTTGAGCAAAAAGAAGCCAGGGACAGTGCTCAGGCCCTGAGTCCAAAGCCCCAGGACTGGCCAAAAAAGAAAAAAAAAGAAAAAAGAAAGTCTGTCTCTAAATGACCACCAGGACCAAAGGGGCTGTAGCTGCCCATCCCTTGGCAGAGGATGTGGTGTAAAAGAACATCCTCTATAAGTATTTGCTAATAAATGATAACCTGTCAGCAGTCTTGTGAGTGTGAGCAACACTCTGGTTTTCTTAAGGAGATAGGAATTCTGTGAGTTGAGATTTTTTATGAAAGTGGTGCCGAGAATGGTATTAAAAAGTCAACACTGAATTATAAAACAACCTCAGTGCTTCCAGTTTGCCGGCAACCGTGAATGCATGTTGCTATAAGGGGGTATTTATAATTCTCAGTGTGGAGTCAGTGACTTGCTTTTGGTAGGTTTCAGGAATAACAACAAGCAAGTGTATTGAGTGGATGGGAGGAGTTGGCTACACCAAGAATTACCCCGTGGAAAAATTCTTCCGAGATTCAAAGATTGGTAGGTAGATTTTTTTTTCCTGTTTCATTTTGTTTTGTTTATTTGCCACTGTAAGTATTTGGGCTATTGTATTCGTCGATTTTATAGACAGGCAATTTTAATCTTGTCAGTATAAGTTTAAGTTGATTGGCTCTTCCCCTGTCTCTTCCTGTCAGAAAAATAGATTTATATTTTTAAAAACATTGAAATCGCCTTTTTTTTTCCAATTTTTCTATTGTTATTGGAAAGGTGATATACAGAGGGGTTACAGCTACATAAGTCAGGGAAAGTGCATTTCTTTTTGAGCCATGTCACCCCTTCCTTCCCTCACTCGGGTTTTTCCCTTTCATCCCCACCTGCAAGTTGTACAGTTCCTTTTCAACATAGTGTCCAGTGAGTACCACTGCTGCATGTGCAAAATTGCCTTTTTAAATGCTCCAGCAGGCCTTTTAGTTGAACTGTAACAAAATCCATTTTCATTTTTTTAACCAAAATTATGAAGACATTTGATGAGCGTGGTTTCATTCTGTTGTTGGCGGTGTTGTCCTGATTGCAGAAGCTAGGTGCCTCCCAGTCAAGCCTACGCAGCCCAGTGCTCCACCACCAGAAAGGAAATCAGCCCCAGAGCTCCAAGAGCGGCCTCATCCAAGCTCCTGCACGGATAGCCTAAGCAAACAGTCTTCAGCCGTTCAAACCTGACCAGGAGCTATAAGCAAATGGGAAATTGTGACCACTTAGTCATAGTTGCTTTGTCCAGTCCGTGAAAATTCTGGACTTTGAATGGTGGTGTTACAAGTAATAGTTATGTGGCGAATTCAAAGGTGATATTTTTGGAACTCATCTCTTTTGTGTGGATGTGGGTATGAGTGTTGATTCTGGGGCTTGAACTCAGGGCCTGAACTGTGTCCCTGAGCTTTTTTTTATTGAAAGCCAGTGCTCTACCGCTTGGGCCCGAGCTGTACTTCTAGCTTTTTGCTGGTTCATTGCAGATAAGAGTCTAGTGAACTTTCCTGACCAGGCTGGTTTCAAATTCTGATCCTCAGATAACAGCCTGCTGAGTGAGTAGCTAGGATAACAGGCGTGAGCTGTCAGCGCCCAGCTGGAATTTACCTCTTGTACTTAGCTATGGGTCCAATCCTGATCATTCTCTTTGCTCTCTTTTGTTTAAGGCACCATATATGAAGGAGCTTCCAATATCCAACTGAACACCATTGCAAAGCGCATCGATGCAGAATATTGACACCCTTAGAGTAGGGCTCCTTCCTGGCCCGGGATTGGCCATTTCAGGCTGCTGGGCCTTGCTGGAGGAGCGGGCCTCTACGTCTGCAGTACCATCGGATCCGGAGCCTCGGGCGTGTCTTCTGCTTGATCCTCTTTTCAGTCTGCTCAATTTAAGCACAAGAAGATCATTTCTAATACAGGAAAAATATGCTCATATTTTCTCAAACTGTTTTAAACTTTGCACAGATTTCTATTCTCATCCTAAATTCCAGGGAATATAGGAGTTTCGGCATTTTGGAAAAGGAAGACAGAAATGGCTACTTCATATTCCCACTAAATCTTTAAAACCTGTTCACGACACTAGTTTTCAACTATAAAGTGTAAGTAATTTTTAATCAGAAAATATCCCAACATTATAGTTCTTATCCAAACATGCACTATTTGTAAGTAGTACAATATCTGTGTTTCAACTGAATAAATTTTTTTGCTCAAACTTGGTTACTGGTCATTATTTAATTTAGAGTAATTAACTCAGAAATTGGATTTGGGTTCAGTGATTCTCAAGAAAAAAAATAACTGGATTACCTCTACAAAGAGATATATCATAATCTCAAAATGGATGGAGAGGTAGAAGGAGACTTTTTGTATTTGAAAAGGCAAATGATCCAGACACAGCCCTCGCCTCTGAAGCTCTTACCTCGAGTTTGCGTCTGATGGAGATGGTACATTGGTAAATCGAAGGCTGGGACTGATATGGGGCTCACATTTGAAAGAAGTGGCCACACCGATGAGCTGAACTCAGCCCAGCAACCAAGTTAGTATTGTTAGAGATTTTGTTGGACAAGACGGAATGAGTTACTGAGTAAGCACGGCTGGGGGGGTAGGGGGCGCGGGAGGGGGGGTTGGTTCTTCAGTACTAGGAATTCTCCATCAGCACAGTCCACTCTGGGGGCAGATCCCCCGACCCCAGGCCTCACAGACCACAGTCAAGTGAGAGCTTCGTGTTTCCTGATAGAGAGGAGCCTGGCTTAGCATAAGAAATGTCCCAGGGCTCATGCAGCTGCTGAAATTCACCATTACTGTTAAATGGGGAGCATTTTAGTATTTTAATGAAAAAATGGAGTTTATTAATAAAACCTGACATTTTCAAACTTAATTTTGCCTTGCACATTCATGTTTACTGAATTGGATTAATTTCTGCAATGCAAATCATAGTTAAATATTCAAAACTGTATAAATACAATCGAGGTAGGAATTACATTAAAACATTAGGTAGAAATAAGGGCAAATTTAGACCTGAAATCCAAAGAGATAAAATTTACTTGACTTTCAAATAGGGAAATGATAAAAAAAAAAATTTTAAATCCCTCATCGAGACTGGAAGAACAGAAGGCCTAATCTGGTAAGTAGGGCGGGTGAGGTGCTACGGAGGGGCCTGTGATCATGAATGACAGCTAGTGGAGTCAAAGCCAACCTTAGTAAACAGCACCAGCATGGACAGAAGTACAAACAAGTGGCAGGAAGACGAGTGTCATGTCAAACTCAAAGGAGCAGAAAGCCTCCCACATGCGTCTGGGTTCTGAACGTATATTTGGTGTGTATGTTCTGAACATGTTTGCAAAGAACTGTTAAAATTAATGGTTACTGTTTGAGGACAGAAATTCAAAGCCAGCCTGGGCAGAAACATCCCAGAGACTCTTCTCTCCAATGAACTACCAACAAAAAGGAGTAGAGCTGTGGCACAAATGGTAGAGTGCTAACCTTGAGCAAAAAAAGCTCAGGGTCAGCACCCAAACCCTGAGTTGACCAAGCCTCAGGACTAGTGTGCGCACGCACGTGCACGCACACACGCACACACACACACAGGACTAGTATGCTTGCACACATACACATTAATGGTTGTTATACTCAATGCACCTTACGTTGGTGACCTGTCATGATGTCTTACCAAAGCAGATACCATGGGTTTTCCCTGTAGTTCCTACACTAAAGCTTTCCTTCTCATACTAAAACTTGGCGGTCTACCTTGAAACTATCGTTTTTGGAGGGGAACACTGGGGTTTGAACTCAGGGCCTTGTACTTGCTAGGTGTGCTACCACTTGAGCCCTGCTCCTAGCCCTTCAAACTATCTCAAGTTTGGTTCTAGGGGAGAATGGGAAGCCCACCATTGCTGCTTGGTAAATTGAGAATTGGGCCAATAGGGGCTCAAATTGTAAAACATTAGCCAGACTTCGGTGGCTGGAGCTGGATTCAACCAGGAGCCAAGTTAGTTTCATTAGAGATTTCAACAGATGAAACAAAATGTCTCACTTCAAGGCAGTTAAAATGAGGAAGACCGGGCTGGGAATATGGCTTAGTGGTAGAGTGCTCGCCTTGCATGCAGGAAGCCCTGGGTTCGATTCCTCAGCACCACATACATAGAAAAATGGCCAGAAGTGGTGCTGTGGCTCAAGTGGCAGAGTGCTAGCCTTGAGCACAAAGAAGCCAGGGACAGTGCTCAGTCCCTGAGTCCAAGGCCCAGGACTGGCAAAAATAAATAAATAAATAAATAAAAATGAGGAAGACCTTGGAGTCTTCCAGCCAAGGGCCTCATATTAAAGTGAAGGGTTTGTAACCTTGGTTACTTTCTTAAGCTAGCCTATCCCGAGGCAAGAATTCAGGATCTACTAACTCTTAATCTGTGTTCTTACGTAATACTGTCCGTGCTCAACAGGTTTGGGCTTGCATCCTTGTTGTATTTTGTTGTTTTATTCCAGGTTTATCAGGAATGAGCATTTCAGAAGTGTTAGGACTGATCAATGACTACATCAATTAGTCACTTGCCCAAGGCACCGGCGTTTGGCAAACACTGCTCTGCCCCAGCCAGGATGTCTCCTGTGAAGATTATTGTGTGTGATCCTTTGGTTGCATTGTTGCGTGATGTGTTAGCTCATGCCCTAGTTTTATCCCTGTCATCAAGTAAAAGCTTCATCTTAATGACATATATCAACCTGTATTTATTGTTAGAAAATCAATATTCTGTGGAGAGTGAAAATATAAAGCACTAAATTATCCGGAGACATTTGCTATTCTAATAAAGTAAAATTGTTTGTCGCACATACAGATGAAGGAAGAAAATAAGGTAATCTTCCTGCAAGATGGACACAAACCCTTTGTTTACCAAGCTGATAGCTCACCTCTCATGTACGCCAATTTTCTTTGTTTTCAGAGAAGAGGTCTTACAATGCAGACCAGGTTTAAATTCATAATGCTAAAGAATTTTTTTTCCAGAAGACTCTATTTGTTTTTTGTGGCACCATAAGCAGCTCTTGAGTAGAGAGGTCACCTCTTTAGAGTATGTCCTCCCAGTACAGATACTGGCTGGCTGATGTTTATGCCTGTGCGTTACAGTATTGTTTTTGGAAATTCATATTTACTGAACTTTATATTCAGTGACATGTGACAGTCTGAAACCATAGGAAATATCAGCTTATCTGTCCCCCTTATTTATTTTCTACACTGTTTTAGACAGCTAGATAATCAATTTTTTTTATTTGCTTCCCGTCACTCAGCCACATGTTTGAGCGGTTGCTACATCCTGAGCTACCATTGCAAAGATGAGCAATAACAGCCTCTTATTCCAATGCACGCCCATCTCACTGTCTTTTTCTGCCAGTGTACCCTCACACACATAGGGAGCACAAATCACCCAAGGTCAACTCTATGCAGATAGTTCTTTAGCACTATTAGAATGATAGCCAGCAATAATACCTCTTGAGCTCTCGCGTGTGCTAGCCATCATCCCACACTCTTGACACAAACTCGGCAGCCAGTGATGGGGGATTCCATCTGCTAGGCAAGGAGACTGGGGTGCGGAGTTGCTAAGGCGCACTGGCACAAAGTGGAGACGGGATTCACACCAGCCCAGTGCTCCTGCTTTCACTCCTTTGTTTTCATCTTTAGGAACCGTTGGACAAAATGCTACCACCAAGTAGTCTTTATTAGCTGGTAATTCTTCATGAGTGAGGGTGAGATTTTTTTTTTTTCCAGCAGAGAAGCTGCAAGACAGATAGGTGTGGAAGCAGGTGTTTGCGGGGAGAGTGGAAGAAAGGAGGAGAGTTGTCAGTGTAGCTCAACGTGAGGGCATTTGCCCAGCGTGTGTAAGTGGGCTCCATCCCCCACATCACGAAAGATAACAAGGGAAGGAGGGAAACTGGGTGAACAGAGGGACACGATGATGCGGTTTGAGAGCACTGAAAGAGAATGGAGGACATGCCCCCAGTGTCATCTCCAGAAATCCACCAGGGTGTTCTGGATGCCAGAATGTTTGACTAGATCTGAAAAAATAAATTAAGAAAATAGTAACTTAAAGCTTCCCTGAGGTAGGAGGAATAACAGAAGAGCATGATAAAAAATCCCGAGTGGTGGCTACAGAAAGTTTGAGTTGTAGATATTTGTAGAGATAGGTCACAATACAAAAATAATAATTAAAAAATCTAACATTGGTAGGGTTGAGGGTGTTCAGTGGTAGAGCCCTTGGCTGGCATTTGTGAGGTTTAAATTTGATCCTCAGCACCATAAAAGCAAGGAACGGAAGGAAGGAGGGAGAGAAAAAGGGAGGGAAAGAAAGGAGAGAAAGAGGAGAGGAGAGGAGAGGAGAGGGAGGTAAGCAAAAGGAAAAAGGAAGAGAAGGAAAAGGAAAAGTCACGGTAGGAAAGTAAGTTGGGAATACAAGTACACATATTTATGCATATATATAGATGCACGCGGATTAACCCTACCTACTAAAAAGAAAATGTGTCCAGATAAGGCAGAAGGAAAAAAATTAAGTTCCAGCTACATTAAGTTAGAAACACGCAATGTAAGAAAAGAAAATGAGGAGAAAGATGAACTGAACATACCGACAGGTTTTGTTTGGGCGGCAACCACATCTCCTTCAGCCAGGCTGAAGCGGAAGTACCACACCCTCCTTACCCCTAGGGTCCTTATTTATTTATTTATTTATTTTTGTCAGTTCTGGGGCTTGAACTCAGGGCCTGGACACTGTCCCTGGCTTCTTTCTGCTCAAGGCTGGCACTCTACTTCTTGAGCCACAGCGCCACTTCTGGCTTTTTCTGTTTATGGGGTGCTGAGGAATCGAACCCAGGGCTTCATGTATATGAGGCGAGCGCTCTTGCCACTAGGCCATATTCCCAGCCTAGGGTCCCTTTTTATTAGGCAAAAGAAGTGAGTCAGGCAGGGAAGACGGCAGCAGGGTGAGATGGACGTGGGTAGGCGAGCCATTACAAGCTCTTAACACCACCTGTGTCCACTAGGAGCGTCCAGACACGGCCATGGTCTCAGGCTCTCTTCCAAGACCGCAGGGTGCATTCGTGGGGGGGGGGGGGAGGGGGGAAGTTGGCAGCGAGGACGGTTCTAAGATAAGGCTGTCGTGGGGGAAGTTGAGGGCTTGCAGTTTAAGTTATTTTCACCTAAGTAAAACAGCAGAGAAAATTGGAAAGAGATGAGAAAAGACCATACAAATGGGCAACATCAAAAGCAACAACAGCAGCAGTGTTAATAGCTAATAGAAACACTGTACTAAAGCCCAAAGTAGCAGGTGTGGTGACTCAGGTCGATAATTGGAGCTACTAGGGAGATGGACATCAGGAGGGTTGAGACTTGAGGCCAGCCTGGGCCAAAAGCTCATGAGACCCCATGATTAAATTAACTCAATTTAATTAAAATTATTCTTTTAAGCTGGGTTTAATAGTACCTGCTTGTCATCCCAGCTACAAAGAGAGTTGCAGTCCAGGTCAGCCCACAGATAAACTTAAATCCCTATTTAGAAATAACTAAAGGGGACAAAAAAAAAAAAAAAAGGTGGAAGGGGCCAGGAGTTTGGACTAGTAGTAGAGTACTTGCTTAGCATGCACAAAGCCCTGGGTTCAATTCCTTGGTACCACATACACAGAAAAAGCCCAAAGTGGTGCTATGGCTCAAGTGGTAGAGTGCTAGCCTTGAGCAAAAAGAGCTCAAGGATAATGCCCAGGCCCTGAGTTCAAGCCCCAGGACTGGCAAAAAAAAAAAAAAAAAAAAAAAAAAAAAGATAGAGGGACAAGGCTAAAGTGGAAAGTACCTTCCTGGCAAGCACAAGATCCAAGGCATTGAGTTCAAACCCTAATTCTGGGGGACGGGAGGGGGGCGGGGAAGAGGGACATTCTGAGGTCATCTCACACGAAGGAAGAATTTACCAAGCAGGTCTGCTAGTCAAGAACTTTATGTCCCTAACAACATACAGAGCACGACAAATAGAAATACAATGGTAAAACGTAGAAAAACCATAATCACAGGTACTTCAACTTTAAGACCAAGTCAGATAAGAAAGATTAAAGCCAGGCATAGCATGATTAACAAGATTGGTATGTACAGAGGGAACTTTCTTTTTTTTCCAAATGTAACTTGTTCAAGGGAAATCTCTACCAATTCCAAAAAGACAAGATTTTACAGGCATTTTATAGGCATCTATATGCAATGATAAGTAAATAAATGAGCAACAAAAGGATAGGTCCCCTATTTCCAGCGCTTGGGAGGCTGATGCAGGAATATCCTAAGTTTGATGCCAGCCTAGGCTACATAACAAGATCCTGCCTCAAAAACAATGGAGATAAGCTATTAAAGAGATAAGCATGACTTTAAATAATGTGAACTGATTAGAAAATCAAAATACAGATTACAAATGGTCAACAGGCTATAACTAGGCCAGCTATTTTTGCTTCTAGGAGGAGATATAGAAAGGTACCAAGTAGCAGAGTCTGAAGTACATGCTGAGAATCCCCTAGATGAAATGCTTGGGTCCAGAAGTGTTTCCAATTTCACTTTTTGCTCAGATTTTAGAATATTTGCATATTCATAATGAGATAATCTTCTGGATGGATTCAAATCTAAGCATGAAATCTACTTGTTTCATTACATTTCATAAAAAATAGATAGATAATCTACAGGTAATTTTATACAATAACATGCTTGTATTTGGACTGCAAACCGGTCCTACGAGGTCAGGGATGGACTTTTCCATATCTTGTTGGCACTCAAAAACTCAGAATAGGGAGCATTTTCAGATTTTCCAGTGTTGTAGTGAAGAATTGGAATTGGCCCAGTAGGAGACTAAACAAACATTGGGAATACACACAAGAAGATCCTTCAACAATTTAAAAAAAAAAAAGAAGACAACGAAGTATGGAGATAAAAACCACAGCAAGTCATATTGAAACTAACGAGCCATATCATAGTATTCAGGGCAGAACAGAACAGTTACTTTTATTTCTATGTGTACAAGCAAGCACTGCCTGTAAATTTTTAGGGAGGAAGAAAACCTCCACAAAAACTTGAAAAAAAGCAATGAATGTCACCACACTTCACTGAGGAACTTTTCTGGAGTGGAGGAGTCATTAGCAACACCTATAACTGGTTTGAATCTCTACACCGCGAATAATGTTGCTTCCATGCATGGAACTAAAATCAAGCTACCTATGGCATTCTTGAAACCTTATTGGACGGTTGTTGAGACCTTTCATTTTTGCACACTCGTTTCCCTAACTGAGCTTTCTGCCTCCCTCAAATAGCAATTGCCAAGTGGGCACCTCCATCCTGCCCCATGGGAGGTGTGCCCCTGGCACAGGAGGACAGGCAAGGGCTGAAGCCTGCTCCCCAGAAAAGCGGGTATTGAAGGGCATTGGGTGGACAAACGGTGGCCCTATCCAAGTGTCACTGCTTGTTCTCATTAAAACCACCTGGTCCTCCTTGGCTGAACAGGGCTTTCCCAGGACTTCTTGCACTTACAGCACAAACTAGGCCATCTGCCCTGGCCTTGGGTTTTAGATCTTGCCTTTAATTGTACTTTGACATGATTTGATCTGAAATAGTTGAAATGTCAACACACCCTTGAATTGAAAGCATGGGTCTCAGGGAGAAGAAGAAAATGCAAAACTTCTCTTCCGGTCAAAAGACCCAGGTGCAAAGAATAAATTGAGTGGAGAAGGATGGGATGGCTCTAGGGCCCAGTCCAACCCACTGCCTATTTTTGTTAAGGACTGTGCACTAGGAATGGTGGTATGTTTTAAATAATATATAAATACATACATAATATCCTTAAGTTTTGCCTCTTGCTCACAAAGCCTAAAGTATGTATCATCCGGTCCTTTAGGGAAGAGTTAGCTAACCCCTTAGGAAATGGATGCTTCTAAATCGGGAAGTTGGTTAGTGTCATACAGAGTGGGTGGGGGAGAAAGAAAGAAGAAGGGAATGAGGGAGGGAAGGGAGAAGAGGAAAGGAAGAGGGAGGGGAGGAGGGAGGGATCTGCTCCTGCTTCGTTATCCTTAAACCAAAACTAAATTCCCATGAGATACTGCACCATGGCCTGAAAACATGGACAACGTTTTCCTTCTGTCACACAGCCTGCTCCCGGATCCCAGTGGATTGCACTCGCTTTGTGAATGGGTCTAAAGTGTCCTCAAAACCCACCACTGGTGGCCTGATCTATTGGTTCCAACTTTGGTGGTTTCAGACCCTTTCCCTCCTCCTTAGCCGTACTTATTTGTTCGTTTATTATCTTTCCGTAGCTGTATAAAGGAGTTGCACTTAACAAAGCAGTTTATGAATACAGTATATTTGGATCAGTGTCATTCCTTTCAGCATTGTCACCCATCCCTCCCTTTAGCCTCTGGTGACAACTCTTTTCACTGATTCTTTTCTGATTTCTTTTCCCATTGGAGGCGATTTCATCATGATTCTGCCTTCTCCTTCTGTTCTCTGTACCAATGGTTCTCAAATGTGTCTGTGCTTCAGAGTCTCAGACATGCAGAGCCTATCTTCTAATTCCACCAAGTTGGGAATTAGGTTTCAGAGGTATCCGGATTTGGAAAGGCACAAACATTCAGACCATAGTCATGGGCTTCCTAAAATGTAAAATAGTCATGATGGCTTCACCGATGTTTTCCCCAAAGGCTTGCTACAAGGAGGAAGTTACAAGGCGCCTCCGCCTCAGGCAGCGTACCAGGCCTCTATATAACCAGCCATTCAGCAAATGCCAGCGGGGACCACCGAGCGCATCTCCCCATACCTCAGTCCATTTCCTGTCTCGTAAAGTGAAATGTTAACAAGCAGGTTAGGGAAATGGATGTGGAAAACTTCTGAAATCCCACTTTTTCTCAAGCACACCCTGAGGGGGCAAAATACCCTGGCCCACTTGGCTGCAGGCCGTCCATGGAGGCGTCTGCGAGGTCGCCCTGCGCAGCCAGTGGACAAGGCGGAGGACGGTCCAGCTCTGTGTCCACTCCCCTGGGAGCTGCGTGTGTGGGCCGAGCCATCGCCTGAGAATGGCCTTTATTGCACAACCGTGTCACACCCAGTCACAAAAAGAGCGATTCCCCCATGTTGCTGTGTGTGGACCGCTTTCCCTTTCCCCGAAAGCTTTTCAGTCAAGCATGGGAGGTTCGAGGGGGTTGGCACATTTGTGATGAGGTGGCATCTTTCCATCTGCTTTCCACAGGAATACCGGCCGCACTAGCACGGTGCTCTGTTGAATGAAATTGGAATCATCGGGCCCTTAGAGGCATTGCAAGGACATTTTTTAATCCAAGGAGGAAGAACACAGAACAAATGCAGCAGGACACACACACACACACGGACACACACACACAGACACACACACACACACACACACACACACCCCTTTTCCAGAATAAATTTCTCACAGCAACCCCACAAGATTCACGGATCCATAGAGCTCTTCCCCCCCCCCCACACTATTTCTTTATCTTCTTTTTTCCCCCCTACACTATTTCTTCATCCTAAATCTCTTTCATTTACAACATCCTCAAAATTAACGTATGAAGAAGCCTAATGGATAGTTAAAGGTGTAATTAAAAATAGGCAACCAGCCCTGTTTTTTTCCCCTAAATTGCTTGATTTATGCCTTGTTGTGGGTTTCTTAGAGGACACAAAAACTATTAATTTGTGTGTGAAAAGGACCGAGGAGTTAATCCTAAAGATCCTAGCAGCTTTTAAAGACCTGAATCATATGTTGAGCTCATTTAAAACTTGCATAGGAAATTCAGGCAGAATAAAGCCCTTTAATTTGAAAAGTGCATCTATAGTTTGCTGTCCCTGGGATATCTGCAGGGTCATTATTCAGAAAGGTTAAGGAGGACTTTATTTTTTTATATTCACTATGTATTTCCCAGTTACTGCTCACCATGATGCGTTTCAACTCAGAAAGAGGAGATAAAAAGGCGGGGGAGGGGAGGGTTTTTTTTTTTTTATTCATGCTCCACTTAATTTCCTTGCCTCAAACGCCAGTCCCAGCTTAATGAATGTAATTGCTACCTTTGATGAAAATACTATTATCAAGATCACACATTACATTGGAAAACAGTTTTTCTTTAAACACAGCCACTGCAGTCTCTAATTATGCATGTAACAAGTGTCTCCTGAACAAAAGAGCGTGTTGTCTACAATTGGTAGGAATTGGAGCAAGGCAAATTCGAACAAAGGACAGATTAGATTTGCTCCCCGCTCCACAAAGCCCATCCCTCTGATTAATTTCCTGCAAAAACTAAAACAATTCTCTTAAAAAGCATTCACCCCCTTCTCCAGAATGATCCATATGCCATTTGGGCCTTTCTATAGGATGATAATGGCCTCTGATTTGAACCTGTGTTAGAAAATAAGAAAGAGCTTTTATGAACTTCCTCTTTCATATGCAAATGAGCAGCACAAGATCGTGAGGGATAATGAGCCCCCCAAAAAGTGACTTTTCAGTCACTATAAAAGAGCTCACTGGTAGGAGAACGTCTGCATTGAGCATGTTCAAGCCCATTATTTTATTAGTTTCAAGAAACGAGGCATCTTTGGAAATACTTCCGTGCCTGTTGAGACCCAGTGACAACAGCTTTTCTGGGGCGGCCTTTCCCAGAAGAGCATTTTTCGGACTCACATACGGAATATTTTAATGGATCCGTCGTTAAACCTAAAGCAGACTAGTTACGGGCTTAGGAGACTGGGTTTTAAAATGCACTTCGCTGTTGTTTTCGAGGGCTGCCTTGGGCAAATGATTGGGTGTGTGGAGCAAGCTCCATTTCTTCACCTGCAGTGTGAACGCACACAGGTGTATGGGAAGCTCGTCAGTGTCACCCTCAGCTGTACCCAAACACGAAAGGAGCAAACTGAAGCTAGTGTCTGTGACGGTTAGGATGTGAAGTGTTCTCCCTAAAAGGTTCAAGTGCTGAAGGTTCAGTCCTCGGCTGTGGGTCCAATGGCTGAGAGGCGATTGGATCCTAAGGACTCTGTTCTGATCGCTGAGTTCATCCATTGAGAGATTCATAATTTGATAGCGTGAGTGAGAGATGCTAAGAGGTGAGGCCTGCTTGGAGGTCACTAGAGAGCGTCTTGTTTCTGGGTGTCTTGCCTGCCTCTGCCTCTGTCTATCTCTGTCTCTCTGTCTCTGATCTCTCTTTCTCTCTCTCTCTTTGTGTGTGTGTCTCTGTGTCTCTGTGTCTGTCTGTCTCTGTCTCTGTCTCTCTCTGTCTCTGTCTCTGTCTCTCTCTCTCTCTCTCTCTCTGCTTCTAGGCCACAATGAGGTAGGCAGCTCTCTCCTCCGTGCCCTCTCTCCTATGATACTCTGTCTTACCACAGGCCCAGAAATACAAGGCTGAAACTCAGAGCCAAAATAAATCTTTCCCCCTTTTTTATTCATTTCTCTCAGATATTTGTCATAGCAGTGAAAAGCTAACATGGTGTGTAATGAAATATTGCATCCATATGCAGTCTAGGTAGAGTCACATGGCCTGGTTGTAACTTCTGGTCACAATTTACCCCCCTCCCCTTGTATGACCTGGAAAATATTCTAGGGCTTTATTTCTTCAACTTTAAAATGAGGATAAAATTGACAAGTTAGTGAGAATTAAGGATGTTTACAGCAATACCTGGCTATCAACATTAAGTACTTACACAGTATGCATACTTATTCCTATTATTACTTAAAGCCTGAAATTCTACCGCTGTGGAATGAAATGAATTTCTCAAATGAATTTCCAAAAGTGATCACCACCTCTCAGACTATCTAGAGAGAACTCTCCAGAACCCATTTTTAAAGAGATCATAGATCCAGAGCTCTTTTCATCAGAGTTCTACTAACTCTTTCTCAAGGCTCCTGTCCTATACCAGGGTTCTTCTGCCCCATGTGGTCCAGAATCAGCAGGAAAACGCCAAATAGAAAAAAAAAAATGCACATGTTCTTATATGAGGAAGAGAGAGCTGAGTATATGAAAAGCCACTTGTGGCTTCTCATTATCCTAGCACCCATTCATTACCTTGTCCTCCAGGCTGCCTCCCTAGGACAGCAAGAGTCACCATAATGCTGCATCCACTAAAGGCCTCTTGATGGAAGTAGCTTCCACGCAGACGGCCCCTTCTGCTACACGCTAATGTCTGGCTGCTCAACCCATCTCATCTCATCTCAGTTATCGTCCACCACACTAATTGTCAGGTGTTCCAGGAATACATTGCAAAGCCCGTACAAATTGATTGCAAAATGAAGCTGCAAATTGTGCCACCCTTGCAGGATTTCATGGCATCGTGAAAATGATCTTGGAGATTGATTTGAATGTTATGCAAAGCCCTTGACAAATGAGGATCCCGCCATTCTTGAATTTAAGGGGGGGGGAGGAAGATAGACGTGGGGGATGACACAGGAGACACTCAAAAGAGAGTGATTTGAGTGCTGGGATTAAGATACGCCCTTGTGACAATGCATGAGGAGTTGGGATAATTTTACAAAATGACACTCTCTAAGACCATGCTGGGAAAATCAACCACAGAGACAGGCCCACAGAGTGAGCCATCATGCAATTTGTTGCTGAAAAGCCTCTCTCCCCCCCCCATCTCGCCCCCCAATGTAACAACTCATTCATTCTTTACTCTAAGAATATAGTGACGTTGTAGCCTTAATTGCAAAATAACATCAATTTGTTTTTGTAAGTTGTAAGGCAAATTTAGGTTTTGTGACACATTCTATATCAATCTTCTTGTTTTTACATTTACTAAGAAAGGAGATTCACGTTTGATCAGTTGGAAGACGGGTTTTTCCTTGTCTTCAATGACAAAGACCTTGTGTATGCTAAGTAATACTTTGGGACACCCAAGAGACAATGCATTCTTCTTCTTCTTTTTTTTTTTTTTTTTTTTTGGTGTGGGTATTCGGGCTTGAACTTAGCATCTAGGTGCTGTCCCTTTGCAGTCTACCACTTGAGTTAAAGCTCCCCTTCTGGCTTTTTGGTGGTTAAGTGAAGTCTCACAGACTTTCCTGCCTGGGCTGGATTTGAACTGTGATCTTCAGATCTCAGTCTCCTGAATAACTAGGATTACAGGTGTGCCCAGCAATGCATTCATTCATTGTTATGTTAGAGGCTCAATATTGAAGAGTTCCATCACATGTCTTTCATCAGTATAAGCACAAAGCACACACAAACACACACACACACACACACACACACACATACACACACACACACACACACACACGAGTTCCCTGAGCTTTTATTTCCAAGTTCCAGGTGGGACGAAGTCAGCATGTCTGTGTGACCCTGGCAGAGAGGGTTTCCCAGGTTGAGCAGATTCTTAGAAGCAAGCAAGCACCTACACCTTTTTGACCAGTAGTTGGTAGTTGGAAGGAAAGAAGCACTAGGGTCAGGTCCCCAGTGCTGGGCTAAGGCTTGGGTGTAAGAGGGCTGAAAGGCCTCTGAGGGCATCACAGAATCTGAACTCTGCAACTACAGACAGTGTGCGCTTGACCCAAACTTGCCCAGGACCTCTTGAGACTCGGCAGAGAGTCCGCAAGGGCTGCCTTGTATTGTGATGGTTCCGTTCTGGTCCTGGAGCTTCACAGGCTTCCAAGCAGCCCGACAGCCACCTGAGGCCAGCCAGGGCCCAGAGACCTTGGCAGTCTGTTTCTCACAGCAGAGACGGAGGTGTGGGGACTGGCCCAAGGCGGTCCAGGAAGTGCCCTAAGCCTGGACAGTACAATCGTGAGCAAGGACTCCTCAGCACCTGCCACCCCCAGAAAGCCCATTGATCCGTCACGCGCCCCATTCCTCATGCTGTCTGCAGACATGGAAATTGGCTGGCGCAATTGCACTAAGGAGCCCCCAACGAGGGGACGACGTTAAAGACACGTGAGCTTAGTCTTGATGGCGGGGAAAATGGCCGGCCATTTCCTGGTCCAGTGGGCCCATAGAGGATTAGCATAGAGCGAGTGGGAGGCTCCATCCATCTTCTGTGTTCTTCATTGCCAGCAGCAAGGTGGATTCAGCACCTAACCTTTGAATCCATGAAGGATAATGCCCCAAATGCTCCTGAGAAGGCAGGCTCTCCTGGGGTGGGGAGCACACAGTGCTGCGCGCCCCCCCCCTCCCCAGGTCCAGCCCACTCCAGCTGCCCCTTGCTGAGAGCCTGGGAGACAGCAGAGCCCCGGAGGAACGAGGAGAGCCAGGCCTGCACATTGTTCGTGGATGATGCAGGCTGGGTGCCCATGGCCAGCCTCGTGGCTCCTCCAGGCTCTGGCCTGACACCTGCTGTTGCGGCTATCTTCTCTGCTCTATCTGTGGTGCTCTCCCATGGCCCAGGAGAAGCAGACATGCAGGGTTGGCTTCCTGTGTTTTCTCATGGCCGCACACCTCCACAGGCCGGGTTGGAAGGTAGAACGCGTGGAGGAAGGAAAGGGGACAAGGACAGAAATTGACTAGAGCCCACATGGACACCTCTTGAGGTCCGGCTTGGAAGCTTGGGTCTCGGACCTGTAAGGTGGCTGGATTTTGTGTAGGGCTCAAGTTGAGCTGTGTGGGACTTAACACCCAAGACAGGACAGTGGTCGATACCAAGGAGTTGTCACCACCACACTGATGTCCCAGTGGCAAGATTTTATTTATAACTTGCCCGGTATAATTTCTGGTTTGCTCTTTCTCATGGTACTAAGGAGTTAATCCAAGGGGCCATTCATGGCAGGCAAGTGCTCTATCACCTGAGCCAGGCCTCCAGTCCTTTTATTTGTATTTATTTTTGAGGTAGGGTCTTATTAATTTTGCCTGGACTGGTCTCCAAGTCACGATGGTCCTGCCCTTTGCTTCCTCGGTAGCGGGTCACCGCGCCAGGCTCCCCTTCCTGTAATCCAGGTGCTCTCAGAGGCACAAGAGAGCTGCTGAAGGTCCAGCTTTCATGTTTGTGGTTTAGCAAAACTGAAAAAATAAAAGGAGAAGAGGCAAAAGACCACTTTAATGAACACAGGTCAGTTTGCCTTGAAGCAACTTCCCCCACCTTAAATATGGGCTAATTCTTTTTTTTTTTTTTTTTTTTTTGCCAGTCCTGGGGCTTGAATTCGGGGCCTGAGCACTGTCCCTGGCTTCTTTTTGCTCAAGGCTAGCACTCTGCCACTTGAGCCACAGTGCCGCTTCTGGCTGTTTTCTATGTATGTGGTGCTGGGGAATCAAACTCAGGGTTTCATGTATACGAGTCAAGCACTCTTGCCACTAGGCCATGTTCCCAGGCCCTGGGCTAATCCTTGATAAGAGAAAGGAATCACTTTTAGCCAAGTGTGGTTGTACTACATGCCTATAATCGCAGGAAAATGTCAAGTTTGAGGTCAGCCTGAGACCCGGCCTTCAAACTTAACTAGACAAAAGTAAAATTTTATTTTGTTAAGTTGATAGATGTGGTAGGTACCATAAAAATGTTCTGTTTTGGAGGTGCACCATGAATTATACAGAGATAAAATATCATGACGTCTGTAAGCTATTTTGAATTGCTTAGAACAAGCAGGTACAACAAAATGTTAGTAAGTATTAAATCCATGTGATGGGTACATTTGCATACCTATGGCCTAACCTCTTCACCTTTCTTTATGCTTGCATTCTTTTTAATGCAGGTGTTCAGTTTTGCCTCCCCTCCCCCCCCCCCCCCCCGGCAAAGGTGATATTACCCATAATCCTTGCCTAACGACATTTGCTTTCTTCTCACAGGGCACTCCTTGAAGAAAAGGGAGACTATCATGCACCAGTGGCTCAGGCCTATAATCCTACTCTGAAAGCCATGGCCGAAAGGATCCCAGTTCAAGCCAGGCAGGACTCCATCTCCAATTAGCAAAAAGGCAAGCTGGAGATGTGACTCAAGTGGTAGAGCCCCAGCCATGAGCAAGAAAGTAGGTGTGAATGAAGGTCTGTGAGTGTAAGACCCTAAGTTTAGTGTAAGGTAGTGTAAGACCCTAAGTTTAAGCCCCTATACAGGCAAGAAAAGGCGGAGGAAAAGAAGGTAGGAAGAGGAGAGAGAAGAGGGGAGAAGAAAAGGGGAGGCGAGGAGAAGAGAAGAGAGGAGAAAAGTGAAAGAAAAGAAAGCGAAGTCAGGAAATGTAATGCATACGGATGGATGCCTGGGAACAGTTGGCACTCTGGCAGTGGGGAAGAACGGAAGGACAGACCTCAGAGCAGGACCCACAACCTCTGCCCAGGGCTGACAACTCCACAGCAGCAACTGCAGTACCACCGCTCTGCTGTGCCGCTGTTGCTGGAACTGCTTCTCCCAGTCTCACCCGGGCTCCTGGTAGGATTTCTATCCTTAGTGCAGTGATTTGTCACCGTGAACCTCCTCACCCCAGGCAGGGTAGATGTTGAGGGACTTGTTGATCCCCAATGTGGTCCTTCCCCAGCTTGCTTGCCCTGTGTGAGTTGTGCCAGGGGAATACTCCATCTCTTAGGGATAAGGGCATTTCTAAAGGAGCCCAGCTCCCTCCTCCCTCTCTGAAATAGGCTGGCATTTCCCCGCCCACTGGGCAGGGCCCTGCGGTAGAAGGAAGATCCTTTAACAGAAAGCTGTGTTCTGAGCCCTTGCCCTAGTAAGACTCCTGGAGTCCCTTGCTTTGTTTCTGCCTCAGTGTCCCAGCTGTCAACTAACTAGGAGTTGACAGTACCTAGTGGAGTGTTCAGTATAACAAGACTTTGCAACCCTGCATAAACACATACTTTGCCTGATGCATAGTAGGCCTACAATGAAGATTTGGAGTGGGTAGCAACTAGGAGAGAGTAGATGCTCTAGTCCATCCGTGATAAATGGATATGGTGTGGTATGTCCATTCAGTTATTTATTATTTCCCCATCGAAAGGAATGAAGTATGAATTCATGTTGTAACATGGATGACACTAGGCTAAGTCAAAGAAGCCAACCCCAAAGAACCACATATTGTTTTATTCCTCTTTACCTCAAATGTCCAGAATGGGCAAATCTGCAGAGATTAACAACTACTTCAGGCTAAGTGGAAGAATGAGGGAAGTAATTGCGAATGAGTATAGGAATAGCAATGATAATAATAATAAGCTTAGTTTCATCTATCTGCAGATACCTCAAAAACCCATTAGATTATAAATATTGATTGACTGATTGATTGATTGGCTAAACTGAGAACCAAACTCATAGCCTTGCACATGCTAGGTAAGGGGTCTGCCACTCCTGAATTATACTTTTTTGTTGGTGGTGGTGGTTGCAAGGCTTGAACTCAGGACCCGGGCACTGTCCCTGAGCTCTTGGGCTCAAGGCTAGCATTCTACCACTTTGAGGCACAGCACCACTTCTGGTTTTTGAGTGGTTAATTAGAGGCAACAGTCTCATGGGGAATTTTCTGCTTGGGTCGGATTTGAACCGTGATCCTCAGATCCCAGCCTCCTGCATAGCTAGGATTATAGACGTGATCCACTGGCACCCAGCTGAACCGTACATTTTAAATAAATAAATTGCCTAGTACAAGAGCTAATATATGGATAAAGTTTACACAGGGAAACAACAACAAACCAATCAGAAAATAGGAGCAATTTATATACACGCCGACAGGCTCGGCAATGTTGGCATTGCTAAGTCTTAGACTCTGTGGGTACTTACAGTGCCCTACCCAGCCCTAACCAGCCTGGAGATATCCAACACGGGTGGGAATTCCAGAAGCTGGGGCCAGCTAGAGGGGTGGGGTGGGGAGGTGGTAAAGAGTCCTGCCTGGTTCTCACCAAGCAGTGAATGGTTTGAGCTAATGCACCTCCACTTACATATATTGATTTTACCTCCCTCTGCTCCCAGAGCTAGATCTATGAGCCAGAAGAAAGGAAAAAGGAGTTCAGGTTTAAACTCTTATCACTAAAGTGAGTCTCCCTCTACATTAAAAAAAAAACTATCCAGGCCCTGTGGCAGGAATGGGCTCTATTCTTGGGACATAAATTTGTGTGTGGGGGAAAAAGACTTATTGGTGAATTTAGCAGTATTTTTCGTTGAACTGGCAGTTGCTAACCATTACACCAGTATTTATTTGATTCTTAAAGAGTACAAAACCATGGGCCACAAATAAAGAAGATGGAGTAATAGTTTGTGGCTGGGCCACTAGCTTTAAACTTGAAATGAAGTGTCCAGTTTTGAGTTACTGTGTCCAACCACCATTTGTACAGTTTGAAAAGTGGGGGCATTTTTCCAAGCTGTCAGTGTGGCTCTAGTTCATTCTCATGAATGATATCGCTGAAGGAGCAGTTGCTCTACTGTGAGCCCCTCACTCATGACCAGAATATATTAAATGTATTAATCTGAGCCTCCCGGCGTAATTTAGGAAGGCTCTCTATTTGACACATTCCTGTACATCCTTGCTTTATTGCTGGCTCTGGCAGGTAGCAATGTCTCAAAAGTCTCCCTCCCGAATGAAGTTAAAATTACATGTCACCCAATAGCATATGCAGTTTGGTGGCTTATTTTGCTGTCAAAATTACCACCCTGCAACAACAAGAGACGTGAATGGGGACGTAGCGTGATTTACGTGACCACTCCTGGGTGGGTTGGATAGTGAGGGAGGACTCCAACATTCAAGTCGTCCACGTGCTTGGGAAAGCCTAGGCTGTCTCCTGCCCTCTGCTCTTTCTCTAATACCCACATGTGGGAAGTGAACATGAGAGGTATTTGGGATAACGAGCCCAATCATTGGGAAGCGTATTTCAAGTCTCTGGGGGAGGGGAGGCAAGAATGTCCCTTTCAAGCAGGTTGGTCATCTACCAACAAACACAATTTGTAATCTGCTTCCCAGTTGGGCTATCAACTATTGTCTGTTAAGAATGTGCCCAAGATTTAATGGAGAGATGTTTAATCTTCAGGCTAATGGGAATAGCCTTGATTTACAATTTGATGCAATATTATTCTACCCTGCCTCGCCAAAGCCTTTATAATGTCTATGGCAGCAGATAACAAGGGAATGCCACAAAGCAAGGACGCGTTTTTAATGACACTGCGGATCACCCATCTGGGAAGAGGGGTGGGGTGGGGGCGTGGATGTTGTTTTAAAACTACTTGGACTCCATGCTGTATTGGGCTATGCATCAGTCCTCTGTGCTTTGGTGTATGGGTCCCCTCCACACTCACGCATACAATTGAAATTATGTTTTAGACCCACATTTTGTGACTGTCTGTGTGATCTAGGCTGCATTCACTATTAGATAGTCCTTAGTATTCTTTTTTTCTGATTTTTATTTCTGACTTTTTTAAAGCAATTAAAAAAATCATGTTTCATGGACCTTGGATAGTGTGCTTGCTACATGTGACCCAGATTTCCAATCTTTCTGTTTCTTTCGTGTGTGTGTGTGTGTGTGTGTGTGTGTGCGCGCACGCGCGGGCGCGCTAGTGCTGGGACTTAAACTGAGATCCAGGGTGGGTGCTGTCCCTTCGCTTTTTCACCCACAGTTGGTGCTCTACCACTTACTTGAGCCACAGCTCCACTTTCAGCTTTTCGGGGTGGTGGGGGGGGTTAATTGGAGAAGAGTCTCACACACTTCCCTGCCTAGGCCGGCTTTGAAACATGATCTTCAGATCTCGGCCTCCTGCGTAGCGAGTGTCACAGGCGTGAGCCACTCGTGCTCCAGGCAGGTTTCCAGTCCTGCTCCGAGTGTGCTTTGTGTTTTGTTTTGTTTGCGGGTACCGCCGCTGGGAAAGCCCTCCACACAGAGCCCCATCCCCAGCTACTTGCCCAACCTGGTCCCAATTGCTCCAAGCCTCCCGCCTCGCTCTCCATCCCTGGACAAGGTCAGACACGTTGTTTTTCCCTCTCCTCCATCCCCCTTTATTTCTCTTTATTTTAAATAAATAGTGCAGGGCTGCTGCTCTGGACTGTGGATGTTCCAGGGCTCTGGGGAGAAGGCTCCCCCTGCGGGCAAAGCAGACTGCAAAGATGGGAGAGGGAGTTAATAATGGGCCCCTTGGCTGACCTCGACCCCATCGACTGCCCCTCGCCCCGCCCCAGCCCTGCAGTCCGGCAGCTGCAGGAGAGTTTAAAGGGCAGTTCTCACCCGGCCAGCCAGCCATCATTAATAATGTTTTCATCGGTGACAGTGACAAACCAGCAGTACTTGAAGAGAGTTTATTAAGGTCAGTCTATAAATAAGAATTAATTTTTTTTAAAAAAATGGGTTGACACAGATGAACAGACGGATGAATAAAGTGATTGGGCCAAACAATAAATATAAAAGTAGACAAGGAGCCCTAAGATCCGGCCTGGAAATGAGAGGCTCAGCTCCCTATGCGTCCAGCCATGCCCCAAGTTTCCATTGCATGAAATGCTTCCAAACTTGCAGGTTTCCTGAATTCAAGCCCTGGCTCAGATTTTGCCCTTTAATGCCGATTCCCTCCGCTGATATAAAGGATTGCGGTCACTTCTCCAGGTCAAGCCCGTAACTGAGAGCCGGTACAATGTAAATGTCGTGTCTATCCTCCCCCTTGCCCGCAGACGGCTCTGCCCAGGGGCCAGACGGAGACGAGGGGAAGTGCGGCCTGGCTGGGTGGGCCAGTCCTGGTTTTCTCAGGACGCACTCCTTGGGCAAAGTAGAGTGGGCAGAGAGGAATGTCCAAAGGACAAGTGTGTTTTTCTGCAGTTTGTGCCTGTTCCTCAGACGACCCAGTTCTCTTACATGGGATCTGTGTGCGTGCATGCATGATGTCTGCTTATGTGTGTTCCTGAACTGGGGGCTTGAACTCCGAGCGAAGCTTGCTTTGCTGTTTCACTCAAGCTTGATACTTTGCCACTTGAGCCCCAGCTTTACTTCCAGCAATTTATTTGGTGGTCAATCAAAGATAAGGATCTCACCAACTTTTCTGCCCAGGCTGGCTTCGATCCTCGCATCTCAGCCTCTTGAGTAGCTAGGATTAGAGGTGTGAGCCACTAGCACCCAGCAGATGGTCCTTAGTAGTGTATTTAAGTAATGATTTCCAGGGCTCTTTTGTACACAGCAGCTCTTGTGGCCTCGCAAGAGGACCCGTTACAGCTCATGGCAAGTTTGATGGCCTCCGTGTAAAGGCACAGAGAGGCTGGGTGACCTAAGGTCACTGCACATGGAGGCGCAGAGCCAGTTACTGCGCACTGACTGAAGGGAGGGAGAGCAGAAGAAGGCTGGGTAGAGATTCCAAGGGCAGTGCAGAAATAGGACTCCTCTAGCACCCTAGCCACTAGTAATGTCTGCCAGTACAAATGCTAACTTGTTTCAGTGATAATTGGAGGTATCATTGGCCCAACAGGGAAGTCAGGCCCTTAAATGTCCTTCTGAATCATTGAGTTACCAGGATTTGGGAGAAGATTATTGCTTTATTTCAGCTAAGGGAATAAATATCACTCTGTTTCTCTTTGAGAAAGGATAATGGGCCTACTAGTATCCCTGGTAAATAATTCTCAGGCCACATACACAACGAACTACAGTGGTCCAGTAAGGAAGCAAGCAAGGATAGATTCCTCTCTGTTAAGTCTCCCAGGACCCAAATTCAACCTGGAGGGTCTCAGGGTTGAACCTAGACCAGGAACTATAAGCAAAGGTGATTCCTAAAGGAGGGGGGTCCTGCTATTTAGTCCAGTTGACAAACACGTCATGATCGTGGCCTCCATGCGAGGCTCAGCCAGGAAGGAACACCGGGCTGGCAAGTGAGAACTATGATATCACTCTGTCATGAAGCCTCTCCCGGGGTGGGGGAAGGAAGGAGGAATTCTACATAGGCGTTACAGAGAAGGCGTCCCCGGGGAACTAAGCCTCGAAGGACAGGTGGGAAATGTCGTGGGCCAGGAACAGGCATCCTGGAGGCCCTCAGGCAGAGCCATGTCCCACTCGGCATTAATCCGTTGGAACCTAATCCCCTAGTACCTCGGAGTGTGACAGCATTTGGAAATAAGGTTAATTATCTTTAGAGAGCTAATTGACAAAATACCTGTGGTGGCCAATTTGAAAAGAGGAAAGGTTTATTTTGGCTCCTAGTGTTGGGACCAGCTCTACGGTGGACCTAGCCATTGCTTTCAGATCAGCGGTGATGTGACGTGTGGTGGTAGAGGCCTATGGAGAGGAGGAAGCTCATTCACCTCCTAGCCCAAGATAAGGAACAGTGAAGGAGGAGGGGCTGAGGTCCCACTGTCCCTTTAAGGGCCAAGGACCTCCCCTAGGATCTGCCTCTTAAGGTTTCCACACCCCCCCCCCATAGCACCAAGCTGGGGACCAAGCCTTTAATGCATGAGCTTTGAGGGAACATCTCACGTCCAACATAGCAACTCTCTGTCTCTCTCTCTCTCATTTGCTCTCTCACTCTCTCGCTCACTACATAATGGGAATGAGAAGCAACCCTACCCTGTACACTCTGCAGTTCATCCCAAAGCTCAGAAAGGACCTTGTAAATACGGTCCTGGCATTAATGTCAAGGGGCGCCCGCTGCCTTTAGCCCGTGCTGGGAACTCCAGCAGCTGCCCTACAGGTAGCAGAACGACACATCTTTAAATCAGCCTTGCTATCTGAGCGGGGTGGAGGAGCCCAGATCACCGCGTTCTCGCACACCCCTCACGCATTTGTTGTACCCGATTTGATGACAAACATGGATGCCGCAGGAACGCTAGCCTGAAAAGGCCCTGACAACTGAGGCATGTAGCTGAAGAGCGTTCTCCTCCAAAAGCCTGGGTCCTCCAATGCCTGCAACTCCTGTGTGCCTGTGAGCTTTCCCCCAGATGACGCTGCTCCTGGCCTGGCCCACAGCGAAGCCCAGCACTGGCAGCACAGACAAGGAAAGAGAGCGTGGAGAAAGGGGGTGGAGTCTCCCATTCCGTGGGCTTGGCAGGAATGGAGCGGCTGGGGAAGGAGAAGGGTCTCCCAGCAGTGCTGCCTTTGAAGAGCAGAGTACTCAATTACAGCCCCTCACCCCAGCCACGAGCCTGCACCCAGGAAATAGAGTTGAAACCAGGCTGAGACACACCTGTGCCAGCTGCCCCCCCCCCCCCCCGGAGGTCTCCGGCTCACTGTCACCACCACTGTCTTGATCTACCTTCTACCACCTCATCTGGCTTGGCTCTCTTCACAGTATTTTTCCCCAGCCTGCAGTCGCCTCTTGTGTCCTTGTTGGTTGTAAATGCCTGGATAAACAAGGCTGCATACTCAGGCTGAGGTCTGGCCCAGAGAACACACTCGGGAAATATCAAATAAGGAAGGAAGGAAGGAAGGAAGGAAGGAAGGAAGGAAGGAAGGAAGGAAGGAAGGAGCTAGCAGATGAGTGACAGGCATTCAGATCCATAACTGTCTTCCACGGATAGCAGAGAATCTCGAGTCAGTATGAAACCTCATCAGAAAAGTGGGTCCTGTAACCATGACCGGATTTGACATTCATGGGGTGAGTTTCCAGGACATTTTCCCCCTGTGCCAGTACTGGAGCTTGAACTCCGAGCTTGGAGCTTGCCTCAGCTTTTTTGCTCAAGGCTGACACTACTTGAGCCACAAGTGGTGGCTGGTTAATTGTAAATAAGAGGCTCACAGACTTTTTGTTACCCTTGCTGCCCATGATTCTTAGATCTCAGACCCCTGAGTATCAGCAAGGATTACAGGCATGAGCCACCAGCCTCTGGTGGCTACCAGGGCTTTCTAGAGAAGATCCAGGAATATTCCTGAATCCTCTCGGGAAGGGTACAAAGGATGAGGATGGTTTCCACCTGTCTGTCTTCTTTCTGAACCTGGGGGCAGGGAGACTCCTTAGCGCTGGTTCTCACGAGGGCTGACAGGACCTCAAGGGAGGGCAGGGGGGAGTGGGCTGGGGGTCTTGTGTGGATTTCATTAATTCATCTCAGTGATTGAATCAAAGCTAGAATGGCAAGACCTTGGACTGTTTTCGCCGTGGAACCCCAAGTTCCTCCCATTGCCCTGCCACCACACCAGCAATGCCCTAGAGCCCGTGAGCTGTGGCCCCGCCCACGGCTGACCCAGACACCAGGCCTCCTCGCCCACCCACCCAGAGGAAACCAAGACATCCCGTCCACTTTGTCCCAGCCTTGAGTTCCTGGGGTGACATTTTCATCCGTTTGAAGGGGAAGGAAATCTTCTCCTAATCGCCCTCTGAAAATCTTTAATTGTTAAAATTCCTTTTTCTCTGCTCAAAGTTTCATTATTTTTACACAGCCCAATTTTACGGGCATTGCATCCTTAATGCAAGCTAATTATTATAGGGGTGTTTGGCAACGCTGCAACTGCTGCTTCCTTCCGGAAGTTCTACCTTCCTCAAGAGGAGAGGGGCTCCCGGGAGGAACTTTGGGGTTCTTACATCATGACACATCCTAATTGCACATACTTTTTTACTAGGGGCTGTGAAAATACTTCATTACAAATAATTAACTTCAGCACACGCAGAACTGCCCGAGAACACACAGACCCCATACAGGAGCAACAACATCGGCTGCTGTGGATGACATCTTCAGCCACCCTGATTCGGCCCCGTACCCTCTCCTTTTGCTCTCCCCCCAAGAAAGGGCAGCAGAATTCACCTGTGATGACTCCCTAAGCTACACCTGAGCCCCAGCTCTGCCGTTGAGCCATGAGGGGGGCCTCCTGTGAGTGATTCCCCCTTTTCTGTAAATGGGGTCACAATGGGTATACAGGCTCCAGGGAGAGCGGGGAGGGTCAAAACAGATAATGAACGTAAATGTTCTTCACAAACTGGGAAGGGCCAGAAACAGTACTTGGAGAATGAATTGGCCCAGATGGCCAAGATGGCTGCCTGCCTGCCAAGCCCGAACCCTCCACCCAGGACGACTTGTCCATCCTTTGCCCAAACCAACCTAACATCCTCTTACCATTCCAGGTTCAGCACACGTCACAGGGCTAGCAGCTCCGTGCTAGTGCCAGAGACCTGTAAAGTGGGTATTTCAGAAAGCCCCATCCCTGGGTCACCTACACCAGCAAAATCAGGTGATAGGTGATTCACTGAAATCAACTGAGAATGTTTTAGGTGAAATCTTTTTATTAAATAGTAAGATAATAAGCCAGGCAACACCAGACACCGGTGCCTCATGCCTGTCATCCTAGCTACTCAGAAGGCTGAGATCTGAGGACCAAGGTTCAAAGCCAGCCTGGGCCGAAAAAGGCCGTGACACTCTTATCTCCAAGTAACCACCAGAAAACCAGAAGTGGCGCTGTGGCTCAAAGTGGTAGAGCGCTAGCCTTGTGCTGAAGACTTCAAGGACAGCAGCCAGGCCCAGAGGTCAAGCCACATCACCACCAACCAACAACAAAAAGCCAGGCGAGGGTTTATAATCCTAACTATTCAAGAGGCTGAGATTTCAGGATCGAGGTTTGAAGCCAGCCTGGGAAGACAAATTCCCAAAGCTTTGTCAAAAGTGGACTGTATGACTCAACTGGTAGAGTACCAGAACTTGAGTAAAAAAGCTAAGCAAGAGTGAGAGGCCCTGAGTTCAGTATGAACACACACACACACACACACACACACACACACACACACACACATTAGGTAATGAACTTTTACCACAATACGTCTAGGATAAAATAATTGATAATAGCCATTTGAAGAAACACACAAGTTGGGAGCACGAACAGAGTTTGGTGGAACATCTTTGTTTTAGTTTTTATTTAGCAGAGGGTTTATACAAGAGGGCCATATATACAAGAGGGTTTCATTGTGACGATTCCATAAATGCTTACCCTGTATTTAGTGGAAGTTCATTCCCTCCTTTATATTCCCAAACCACTCTTGCTCCTCCCCTCTTTCTCAAATAGTGTGTGACATGTTTTATTGTGTTGCCTTCCTGTATATGTATGTACATGTATCACTTTTCAGTATCCTTTCTTTTGTCCCCTTCCCCTCCCATGAATACTTCGCACAGTCACAGTCCCCTTTTATATTTACATCCTGTTACTGGAACATCTTTACTAATTCCATGAATATCTTCTCCTTCCATAAACTGGCTTAGAGAAGAAGGATCTTGGTGCCTAGGAAGCAGCCCCATCAGACTGACCCGGTAAGGGCTCTGGTCAGAAGCTGTGGCCTCAAATATGGCAGAGGTTTAAATAGTATTGTGCACATTGATAGGACCATTATACAGGTGGGAGCTGTAGAAACAAGTCATGTCCATCTTTTCTGTCAGTAGGTATTTACCTCCTGCCCCCTGGAGCTATCCATAGATGTGGCCACCTGACTGGAACTGGTCAAACCTACTCATGTCCCACTGACCACTGCAGCACCTATGGCCTGTTTTATTCTTCGGTGTGAATAACTCATTTGGGGAATGGCACGGCCTACCATCAGACACCTATCAGATACCGCCGCGTGGGCCCTGCACCTCTGGAGACAACAAGGCAGCATAATCAGATTCTCTGGAGAGTCAGCCACTTTACAGGCTGTCTATCCCAGGATGACTAGATCAAAGAAATCTGGGAGCTGGAAACAGGAAACGGCTACTCCCAACAGGACACCTGAGACAGGAAGACAGGGCCAGCGACGCTTCTGCGATGGATGTGTCACCAATCTGATGGGTGCCTGCTTCCCTGAAGTCCCCATTGGAAAACTGGCTTCCCACTCCCAAGACCCAAGGCATGATGGCGTTGGAAAATGACCATCGCAATTGAAAATGATCATTGCAGTGAATCACTGCTGACATCCAAAGAGCTTTACTTCTGAGCCTCAGGGTCTTTGTCTCTAAAATGGGAACGGCAAATGCTGTTCCCATGGTAGTATCGGCACAATGGAGTTCCCAGATGGATCAAATGAGATCATCCTTGGAAATTACACAGCAAACACTGGGTGTTCAAGATGCTTTACTATCTCTGCTCCAAAACACTGTGTACACCCTGGGTGAATAGCAAGCACATTTTACCCCCATATCCTCACATTAATTTTTATAAAGTCGGCAGTTATTGTGGCTGTTTTATTTTATTTTTAGGTCCCATACCAGGACTCAAACCCACTACCTGACGCCTTTGCTCATTGGCTAACGCTCTTATCAACTGAGCCATGCGTCCAACCCCTTGTGGTTATATTACTAATGAGGAAATTGGTGCTCTGGGAGGTCCCGGGACCTTGTGGTCACTAAGAAACACAGAGTAGGGCTGGAGATGGTCCCAAACCCCAGCCCTCCCAGAGCCACCGTGGCTGTAAGCAAATCTTACCATTTGATTCTCCTTGCCAAACCAATCAGCACAACCATCTCAGTCAATACTGTGGACACCAGTCACATATGGACACTGTTAATTAAAATTAAATCAAGTTACTTATGGCTGGGAGCACCGTGTTGTATAGTACAGTATTTCTTTGACCTCCACGAGCTTTATTGGACAGTGTTGGTCCCTCCTCTCAGCTCTACTTTTTCCTCCATGTCCAAAAAAAACTTTCTTTGAATGGAAAGCAAAGCCTGTTTTGTTCAGATCAGCCTACTGGAAGATGGAAGCATTTCTTGATCTGCATGCAATCTGACAGCAATGTTCCAATTGCAAAGACAGCCGTGTTCCAATTTTGACCAGAAGGAACAAAATCCCGGCAGGGCAAAAGGGAGAATTCACTCATCAAGTATTGTTTAAATTATTTGAAAATATACTGCATCTCTTTAATGTTTAAAGCCAAAGAAAGTGGCAAAGTAACCGAGCATGAGATAGCTTTCAATAAATAATCACGGAATAAATAGGAATATTCGCATGGGAGCCTTGGAAATGCACGAGTAGTTTGGTACCAATAAAATGCAAAGGATAAAAATAAAATACAATACAGCAGCAAAAGTATTTATATAAATCATGAAAATGTAAGGGAAGAAAAAGAGCCAGCTGCCCCAGCTCACATTTGGAACAAGGTAATATGAGAAATATAAGTCTGCCACCAAAGACTGTATTAGAAGCTGGGAAATAACGAACATGATTGCATGGTAGTTTTTCCAAGGGTGAAATTTACAAACGATTTACTGTAAATGTTTACCCAGTGTACAATAGAGAAATGTGATCAGAGATAATTTATCTTAAAATTCTCACCACATTCTTATGTATTCTATTTGAGAAGGGAACATGGGATTTTTTTTCCCCCAACATGCTATTGTATACTCGAATATTCAGAGCCTCTACTTTCCTTTCTTTTTCCTTTTGCTTAACTTAAGCTACTGGACAAAGGTATCCCTTTGATCCTCGGCTAAGAAACTAAAAAAAACATGGCCTGCAGGAAAGGTGTTAATTGATGAGCAATCAGATCAATACCCATTTCATTAATCAAGAGTTTCAGAGTAAAATCCACAGTGGAGGAAAGAATCCTGTCCTCTTTTTTTCCCCTGTGGAAAGAGGAATCTGGATGATGGATTTTTTTTTTCACCCCACGAGTCTATCTCCGTCTCTGCCTCTGCAGGACAAAGAATTCCCTTGGTCCTGTGCATGCTAGAAGCAATATTTTTGGAGTTAGGAGACAGAGGCTCAAATGCAGCTACATCCCTCTATCTTTCCACCAGCCTTGTCCCAAGCGGTGCTGTTTCTGTCAATCAGTTGGAGTCAATGAACGCAATGGTTCAGAAGCACTGTTGTATGGTGAAGCCAGAGGAGCGTGAGGGCATTCCTGTGAAAAGCCCTACTGAGCACAGGTTCCAAGTCCCTCAGCTTTATCCTGGCCACCACTTTGCCATCCATCTTCCCAAAGACCATGGCTACCGGGGGAAATGTCAGTCACGGTCAGATATTGTTGATTCCATGTGTCACCCTGTCTTGTCCCACCCAAAGACTGCTGAAGCCGTGGTCTAGCTGTTGCCAAGCCTAGAGGGTATTTGAGCACCTCAGCTAATGCCGTGGAACACTGAGCTGCTGTCTTTGGCAGGGCAGGGCAAGCCGGC